>NW_024962281.1:2019885-2354977 GCF_019238085.1 Lagopus leucura
GGGGGGGGGGGTTAATTTGGCCACAGCTATGGGAGCTGGCACTGATCCTTGCTGTGGAAAACTCAGCTCTGTATGTCAATAGCAACACCTCTTTAATGCCAGATTGGAACAGAGGGGGTTTCAAACCACAGGCAGGAGGGGCTCAACCTGCAGGGAGCTGCTCTCGCTGTGCCCCACCATCCAGAGGAAGACCCAACCCTGCCACCGCAGCATTTATCACCAGCCAGATTAAGTCTATAAAAAGGGGATTATGGGCAGTCCATTTGCAGCACAACACAGACATAAAGCTGTAATAAGTTACGGAGATAACGAGGCAGCAGGCCATAAAAACTCCTGCACGAAAAGAGAAGCCCCTGCTTCCAGAACCAGCAATTTGTTGGAAGCACACCTTGCCTGTAAGCACTGCGGAGCAGCAATTCGCCACTGCTTCTGCTCTGGTCCAGATGAGGAAAACTCCCAGAGGGTGGAAGGGAAAAAATGTGATTATTTTCTATGCTGTCTAGATTTTTTTTCCTCTAAAATCCTATTGCCTTCCTCACTGCAGCTCAAGCTCGGGACCGGGGATCAAATACATCAACTCAGTTTCAGCATTAGTTGGAGACTTGATTTTACTAATGATCCAAAGGGGACACAGACCTCTATAAACATGTAGGGAATTTATTCATCTTCACTCATGTTGAAAAAGTAGAAAAACACGCCGAGAATGGAGAGCATTGCCCAACAAATGCTCGTTCCTAAAGTTTGAGTCTGCTATAAATAACCCTTCAAGAAAACGCTGGTTAAAATATTCTGCATAAAGCAGCACAAATTCAATCAAAAGAAAATGGGTCGTGATAAAATCACAAGGTGTCCTAAGAAACCTCCCTCCATAGTGCATCCTTTTGCCCTTGACTGACATCCCCAGCTCCCTGCTGGCTGGGCTGTGCTGGAAATGCCCTGCTTTATTTTCCGTCTCCTTTGCTTCTTCTTTCCTTTTGCTCCTTGAATTTGTCTTTGCCCCAATCCAAGGAGGAAAGCTCTTAATCAAACTTGGCCTTCGCTAAAGGAGCATTTCCAAGACAGACCTGTGTAAATAGTCAAGTATCTCAATTACCCTCCACTAGCAGTAACATTTGCTGTTTGAAACAGGACAGCCTCCACCTTCCTATTCTTCACAGTAACCCTACAAAGTCCTTGCAGCCTGCCAGTAGCAGAAAAGGTGTTTTTGGAGCACAGCAGAACTACCCATGATATAAGGCAAATACTGAGCAAAAATATTTTATTTTCACTCCAGCCAGTATATGAGATGCAACTACTGGGATTTAAACATGATACTCAGGCTCATTAGCAAAGCAAGCATAGATAACAAGGATTTACTGAACATTACTGTCTGACTTGGCCAGCTCTCCCAGAGGGATCATTAAGAAAGTAAGCAAGTATTTTGTCTGCATATTTGGGGGAATTAAGTCTGCATTCATGAGTTCTTGCAACTTCAGCAGAAAAAAAAAAAAAAAAAAAAAATGCAATATTTGAGTTTTGCATGTCGAAAACTCAGATGAGTACCACTATGTCAATGTCAGGGCACTTTGCAATCAACAGGGCCTGCAAAGTGCCAGCCCCAGAACAAGGGAGGCCCGTGGGATGCCCGCGCCACTGACCCCAGGCAATATCTGTCAATTCCCCATTTGCACTTACTGTTACATGGATGTATTCTCTGCAGGTTGCATCAACTGAATGCAGACCCTTGTTTTCACATGCTGCCATATGGTATGCAATATCCCTTGGGCCACTTTAGGTCAGCTGTCCTGGCTCTGCCCCCTCTCAGCAGGACAGCATAAGAAGTTGAAAAGTCCTTGGCTCTATACAGCAACACTCAGCAACAACTAAAACATCGTTATGTTACCCGTGTTGTCTTTCTCCCAAAGCACAAAACACAGCATCATACCAAACACTATGAGGAGAAAGGGAAAACAACTGTCCCAGCTGAAACCAGGACATTTCATTAATAGGTCTGCAGCAAATGAAAGGACCACAGTTATTTTTTCCCCAAGCTTTGGGCTGGCAGTGAGGCTATTATGTGCTCGAGCTACAACACTCTCCTCACGGCCTTTATCTCTGTTTGCAAGTTGGTTCAGGAAAGGTTGGTATGTTCACTTCAGCTTAATTTGTACACGCTCAGGAATTGCTGACAAAATACACAGCTATTTAGTGAATTTATTTGTGACTTCAAATAATAGATAGATAATAATTAGACAGAACACTGTCCAATAAGATTTGTTGAGGCTCTATTGTATCTACTTGCAACTAATTTTTGGCCTTTGAAGATATTGGAGAGCTTTGTTTGCCTGTAAGTAAAACATGATCTGCCTTGGAGCTATATATTCCGTGCTGCCTAATATTAACAGGCTTTCGAGGTTTTTAAGGTCAACATCAAGTCCCTTTGGACACAGGGGTTTAATTCATGGTACAGACAGCAAGGTTTGCATGGAGAGCGGCGATCTTTTATTAACCCACTGAATGTAGTTGGAGAACAAAAAAGCTTTTGGGCACACGAGCTCTTCTTTAGGTCAGCTTTGCATTGTGAAGAGCCATTCAGCAGAGCTACAGCCGCATCACTACTGCATTTGTACCGTGGTAAACCTTCAGCAGAAACCATTTTATTTTTGAAAAGCGACAATTTTCTCCCAGAACTGCATTAAAAAGAGAGCAGATTTCTTTATCAATCCATTAGGTCAGCAAGGGCACATCTTCACAGCATCATGGACGACAGTACAGAGACGTTGGAAATAGCATTGACCTGAGGTGGAACGGACAGCACGAGCCTGTGCAGATACCAGCATGGCTCCCAAATTATATCCCCGTATGGGTGCATGGGTATATTCAGCTTTCTGTGGTTCTTCTGCTTTAAAACTGCATTCCAGTTTTAAAGTGACCTTGTCTTTCTGGAAGGACACGTGCCCTAGATTAGGTAGCTGGTGAGAACGGTGTAACACAAGCAAGCTTTGCTTGATGTAAGGACAGAGTGTGGTGGTCATGTACAGACCATCCATCCCTAAAAATAAGATTAGAAAACGGTGCCCTCCTAAAACACATCTTCATTTTGATGTTTCCTTCCTCACTATAAACCTTCGAAGATGCACCCAACCAGTTGCTCATCAGTTAAAGGAATAAGCAAAAATTTGAGCTCCTTTTAACTCCCATTTCCAACTAAATGGATCTTCTGTCACAGCCAGTTGGGAAAAATCAGTTTTCTGCTTAATCAAGCCTTCCCATCAATCAGGCTAATAGGAGAGTTCTCACTTTCCTAATTATAACTACTAACATTTGTAGGCTTCCTACTGATGAAAGCTCATCCCATCCCATCCCATCATGTTAAATCACCTCTAGGCTGTCTGATGAGCAAAGCAAACCCAACGCGACGTCAGCAGCACATCAGCCTGATGTGGTTTGAGGTTAGCAGGGCTGCTGGTCCTCATTCTGCTCCCCTATAGATGTAACACATCTAGGCCAAGAAGCAATGCTCCCAGGGGTGTCACTCCCATATAAAGCTCTTTCCTCACTGCATATAATAACCTGACATGGGTCCAGGGCAGTCTTATCAGCCTTGGGCTTTGGCAGTGAGCTTACAATACAAGCACAGGAGAGGTCAGGCTGGAATAGAAGAGCATGCGTTATTCTGCAGGCCAGCAAGGAAATACCACAGAGCCCTAAGTTTCTAGCCTATAGATAAAAAACCTGGTACCAGAGGTGCTGAAAATTGATGTGATTAATTGGAGTCATTCAGCTCCAACTGAACGCTCAAGTGTATTAAAAAAAAAAGCCAACATAAAACCGTCATAAGCCCATATAGACGGTACAAGCACAGACAAATGTACCCCAGCAGACTCTCAATACGAACGTATGATGCTCCCCAGAGGGAAGAAATACAATTATTTTGCGTTGCAGATTTATTTCAGAATTTGTTTAACCTAACAGATGAGTAGCACTGCCATTCTGCTGTATATACTGCCGCACCGCTCTGTATCCTCAAAGAGTTCAACTAATAAATTTGGTTGTTAGTTATTTCCAGGGCTAGTAATAATTTTCTAACAAAACGCACAATCATCACATATGCCCTTTAGGTATATATTCTAGTGTCTTTCTATAGGATTTGCCCACTTCTCTCTCATTAATACAAACAGAGCCATGTGATTAAAATTAATGTTTCAGTTCCAAACTGCCCCATATCCATTAATCTCGTAATAGTCAAAGAGTGTCTTGAAGAATAATACCTCGACTGCAGATCTTGAGTTGAGTTTTTACAAGTGCTATTAATAGCTTATACTTACCTAAAAGGAACTAGCTGGCACATACACTTGCACCTTCTTCAAGTTTAATAACCTCAATAACGCTGTTTCAAGTCAGCTTTCATGGCACAGGAGGAGCCTTGAGCCTTTGCCCAAGGCATGGGAGCAGATAGGAGCTGGCCAAGTGAGCCAATGCTCAATCAACAACATCAAAGATCCACCAACAGCTGAACAGGATGCACCCTGCTCCAATAGCATCCCCAAACGTGGCCACCTGGCTTTGTTCCTCAAAGCAATTGCAACTTCTCTGCAAAGATCGTGCATCGCCGTACAGAACGGCTCACACTGAACTGCCTGCAAGGACAACGGTGGTGCTGGCACACAGCGCAGGACCCAGCCATGGGAAAGGAGCCCTCTGCACCAAAACCAGCTGCTTTGCTGGCTAACAAAAGCAGGCAGGGCTATTTCAGCACAAGGTTGGGCTCTGGAGATCTCGGCTGAGGCATTCCCAAGCGTTGGGAGATGCCCAGGCAAATCAGACTTGTTGATGGCACCAGGCGTGCATTCATGCTTTATTTTTAAACACAGCTTGCAGGAAGGTGGAACGTAAGTAACTGCTCAGTGTTGACCTAACTATGCTTCCTCAGGAGTCAATTTATTTTCGTTACCTACATCAGTGACACCAATGCTGAGTCCTTTGAAACAGCCCACTCCAGGAAAAGCCAAAGCAGGCTTTCCTGTGAGGATTTACACAAGCAGCAGAAATTTTGCCAAATCCACGTCCTCAAGGTCTAATAAATATTACAGTTGGAGTCTAATCACTGCAGCCTGCCTCTGTCTTCCCGGAGGTAACAGGAGGCTCAGCTGAGACTGAGTGTCTTACATTTGCAGAGGATGGCGTGCAGTTGTGGGAAGGATGCAGTCTCTCTCACTTCCCTTTGGTTTCGCTTTGTGGAGGCATTTTTTTGTTTTGCTCATTTGATTGAGACACAAATTATTCGAGACAAAAGTCGTTTGCACAGTCCATGGGTATATTCTTGAAACAACAGAATTACAAAACAGGGGATGAATGTTTGGAGCCTCCTGCAAATAGCAGGGAAAAACAGCACCCCGAACAAAGCACCTGAAGGGCTTCATGCATCTTGGTAATGCTCCTCAGTTCTCCCCACACCTACAGCCTGTCTCCATGTTTGCATTGCAAGTCTGGCCTTTCATTCCTGAGACCCTTTGTCACTCATTCCTCAATTAACATCAGCCCAGCTTGCTCCAGAAGTTATTCTGCTGCACCACATGGAAGGATCATTTCAGGAGCAGATGGAGCAGGGAGTTGGAAATAGGCAGGAAAATCAGATAAACTCTCAAGAAATAAAAGATTGTTTTCATGCAAATTCCCTTCAGCAAGAAAAGTTGAGAAGAAATCTGAACAGAAACTACTGCGCATGGAGAGCTGCTCAAAACCTAATTGCTTCTAGATACAACACTTCTGAATCCCTTCCAGCAACCATAAACATCTCCTGAAACACTCTTTTTTCCTCTCCCTTTCATAGTATTTTCTACTGACTTTAATAAAATGCTGCGTAACCATCTGAGTTTGGAAGCATTTGCACAACAAACAGAAGTCGTTGAGAGGAAAAAAAAAAGAAAAAAAAAAGTTGTCCATTGCTGCCAGGTGTTTCTAAGCAGCTTTTACAAAATTTATTTTGGTACTTTTTCAAGCTGACTCACATTTGTGTGTAATACAGATATCTCTGATGCTGAGTGCGTGGTGTACAGGAACAGCTGTATGAGCAATGGGGAGTGCATCACTGCAAAACTGCATTCTGCTCTAGAAAAGCATTCTGCATCAGTGAAAGGGAACTGCAGTAGTTGTAAACAACTGAGTGTTCTACTTTTTCTGCTTTCTCAGATATACCGAATAATAAATGGAAACAATAATTGGAAAGGGGCTGGAAATCACTGTGTACCTTTTGGTCTTTGAAAGCTAAGAACTAAATGACTGTAATTGGCAGTTTATTAACAGGAAAATTATGCTAAACAACTTCATGTTGCTGTCAGGAATTATATTCAGTAAGCTGTGAAGATGGGGCCCTTGGTGTAACATTTGCATTTTCTCATTTAGAAAGAACAATGATAATAGATGAGTGAAACATGTACAAATTATATTCCAAAGAACATCGGCATAGCTGTAAAAGGGCTATCTTGATACCAGAGTGATTAAGCTGTTATTCATTACCACACAGTGCAGGCTAAGGGGGAAGTAGGGAACACATCAACTTTAGAGGCACATATAACAATCAACTCCGTCCCCAACCACTTGAATTTCAAGCAGAACTGGATGATTCACAGGCTCTATTTATTATGCTGTACTACCATCAGGGCTTGTCCTGCCTTGCATGAGGTCCAAAGATGGGGTGACAACAACTGGGCTGCTGTTACCCACATCCACATCCCAGCTGCCAGCACCCCATGCCCTTTGCTGCCTTTGAAAAGGATCTGCTAGCAGAGCCCAGTGTGCCATGCACAGTCAAGAGGCTGCCTGCAGGAAAACACATCCTGTTGGTCCAGAAGCCATTTTGGTCTGTTTCCCTATTTTAGCAATTCCCACTCCCTGTCCTCTCATCTCAGCAGCTGACGTTTCCTAAGGAAAGCTGACTTTGAACATCACTGATACCTATAAGCAAGAGGGAGGGCAGCAGCAATGCAGGAGAAAATTGGGTCATTTGAATGCCCTGATGAAAACCAACAGGGACAGTGCATGGAGTGACACGGGCTGCCTGAGAATCCAGGACACAGCGTCCTGCTCTGCCTTTGCACACAGCCGCCCTTCTACCAGGGAAGGCTGGAGGACAGAGAGCTCAAACAAGTTACTGAAGAAGTGTGAAAATCTGGCTGGTTTCAGAAGTTACGTGGCTGAAATGGAGTGTCATTAGGATTTGAAAAGCTCTGGGTAATATGGCTCGTATCAGAACTTAGCATTTATTGCTCTGCTTAGGAGTTAGCCCATGCATTGTCCTCAAGTGCTTGTTAGTTAAGAAGATGACCCACGAGAAGTTTATTTAAGGACACAAAGGGTGGGAGAGGCAGAGTGGAGAGCGGGAGGAGCTGCTTCCATGGCTGATGCTGTGCTGCAGCCCCAGGTGTTCATCCAACCTAGTCCTGAAGACATCAAATGCATTGCACAGAGAGAGTTATGTACTCTGCAGCTCAGCATAGGATATCACGCACATTTTTACAACAGGAGCAGCATCACCAAACTTTGGGGGCTGGCTGCTGGCAGGGGCACCTTTGAGAGCATTTTGCAGTGCCACCATTTCAGCTCTGGAAGCGGTGCTGCAGAGTGCCCACACAGCACATCTGGAGCAGAGTGAATTATTTACAACAAATGAGGTATCTGACAAATCTGGCCCTGCTCTTTGCTTGCAGAATGCCCTCCAGCAGAGCGCTGCTTCCTCAAAAAGAAGTCCCTCTTCAATTAGCTTCCAGAATCCACCCCAGCCCCTCTGCTGCACTCAGGCCTGGCGGTGGCTCTGGTGATGCAGAGCGCATGCAAAGCTCCTTCCTGCACAACTAACTCAGTGTGCTTCATCTGGTGTGCAACCACTTGCACGTAACAAGGCAGAGCTCACTTTCCCTGCGTAATTGAACTAGAATCTGCTACCAATATCTTAATTAGGCCTGACCCCTGGAGTATTTGACTTAACATCATTTGTCAGCTGCAAAATTTGGCTACATCCACAGTGCAAATAACTGTCCTCCCAGCAGCTGTGGGCTCTGTATTTGACTCGTGTCAACGTTGCTCTGTTATAGCAGCTGATACAGACATACCTGGGATGCTCCTGCAGACCCCACTGCAGCTTCCCCTGCCCAAACAGGGTCAAAGCTGCGGTTACACTCACTTAAGATAACTTAATTAGTTAAATTGGGCTGAAGACAGCAGTGTGTGACTCACCCTGGGCTGGTCACTTAATACAGTTGCCAGCAGTTTTCTAGGGAAACTCCCCCCAGTCCGTGCTCATTGCCAGCCTGGATGCACTTGCAGTGCTTCAGTCACACCTTTATCTCTCAGAAAGGACCAAAAGCAGCAGCAGAGGAACAGCCTGGATCATATGTGTGGGTCACATAAAACATTGCCACATTCAGAGACACAAAGCACTCCATCAGAGTGGCAGTGAGCACTGCATGCAGGGCAGTATTGCTGAGCAGTAGGCAGGGCTGCTCCCTGAAGCAAAGTGTGATTTTCCTCCAAGAAAAGCATCCCATACATTATGTAAATCATTTGCTGTTGGTTGTTTTCTGGTGGGTTTTTTTTGTTGTTTTTTTTTTTTTTAATACTACAAAGTAGGAAGAATGAAATGTGTCAGATGTTCATAACGACACAAAGCACTACTGGAAGGAATACGGATAATACAGCAAGGAAAGTTATATAGAAAAGGAGCAGATTAGCATCAATATTTTCCATTAAAAAAAAAATAAAGCTTTCAGCTGCACTTTGGTTTATTTTTAAGACTTAACTCCAATCTATTGCTGTATAATGTACCGCTATCACTTTTGAAGTTAAAACCATTATTTGCCACAGGCAGACAGAGAAAGGAAAATAAGCTCAGCATCCAAAAAACTTCTTAGCTTGCCTTGGTAAATGAGCACTCAAACTAGGGGTGATGCTCCTGGCTGCCTCATGCTCAGGAGCCAAGGAAGAGCCCCTCCTTTGCCTCAATGCTGGAATAGTTTTGTTTCCTCTCTCTGCCAATGGCAAGAATCAGGTCCCAGCCCGTGTGTTACCCATCCGAGGGAGGCACCAACTCATTCTGCTGTTCCCTCTCACCCTGAAGCTTATCCTCTTCCCCCAAATAGCTCCATGCTACTGTGCTGCTAATAAACTAACCTCGCCGTCACCTTCCCTGATCCAGGAGTGGTAATTTGGCTGTGGCTGAGTTATGGGCATCCTCCGGGGATGTGAGAGTCCTGACATCAGTTCCAACAGGTATTTAGCTGCCATTCGCTCCCACAGAAGTTCCTCTATTCCCTTAATACACTGAATTACCTGGGAACGTAGGGGTGGTGATTTGTTTTGTTATCTGATGGCCCCTCTCTTGCCCCCACGACGCGATGCTTTGTAACAAAGCGCTGCACTCAGCTCACTGACTGCCTTAACAGGGAGCAGTGCTGCAATGCTTCCAAGAATGTGTGGGCAAAGTAGAGGCAAACGGACACAGAGAGCTTCACCACCAAACTGCAGCCCCAGTTTCACATGAGGGAAACAAAGAGCTTGGAACATTCCCAATTAACGGATCAAAAATGGAGAGAAAAATATGTTTGTTATATTACTGAAAAAACTGAAATTCTTTCATTCAGCCACATCTCTGGCTTTGTTTCATCACTGAACATTTCAGCTATTTTCAGCTATTACAGTGCCTGGGTTCAAACACTGGCATGTGCATGCACAACAGTACTATTTTCATCCCTACTGTGTTACTTCAGAAGCTTTTTGTACCCGAAAATCTGCAACAAATCATGTTTTCATTAAGTATACTCTAAAACTTGATTGCACAAAGAGCCTGGAAGTGGTTCACAAAGCCCATCATCCCCCAGCACAGGACACCAGAAGCTCATGCAATGTTTGTCTTCTCCAGAAGACAACCAGCACTGGCCCAGCACAGCACTGCACTGAGCCTTGGCAGCATATGAGCACTCTGCCCAACCCCAGCCTACACCAGCCCCGCCAGCCAGGCAACAGAGCATCCCCTGCCACTTCTCCCACTGTGCCCATGAAGTGCTCTCAGCCCCCAGAGCTGACGCTGGGTTACAGCAAACAGCAACAGCAGGCACGATCCATGCATGGAAAGGCAAAACTCCCGTTGAATTAAAGGAGAAGAGGATTAAGACCTGTGGTTTTTCATTTTATTTTGGATGTTTGAAGAGGTCTCTTGCCACAGACACATTATTTGTGCATGTATTAGCACTGAGACTGGCTGTGTAATTAGTTTCTGTCAATAACAGTTGCTGACAAGCCCGTTCAAACTCACACTGCTTTGGTTTTAATGTTTCATACATAGGCAATCACAAAATACAGCTACCCAAGGAGGGAAAAAAGTTGGCTTATTCAATCTTCAGACGGAGCCAGTCACACACCTCCACTGCTTCCCAGCTAGGATTTACGCAGACTTATAAAACAAAAGGAGAAACAATAAAAATAGATGAAAACGCTTATGCAGTATTTCAGTCCCGCTCATTAACACAGAGCACTGTGCTGCCTTTGCATGGGGGACCTCAAGAGCTCCGCAGTGGCTTTGCCAGCACACCACAGCAACTTGCCACGAGCTACAGCCAAGTGGCCACGGCATCCCGGGGTTGATTTGTGATGCTGCCCGTTCAAGGTTATGGAAATGCAAAATTTCAGAAACGCTCTTTTAACCACATCCTTAATTTTACACAGTGTCAGCGCAGGAGATTTAAAAAGCAATAAACAAACTTGTTACTGCAATAGAATCGAAGAGGAATCATAAAGTCGCTGGAGTTACAGAGCTGAAATATGGCGTGGGGAATGGACAATGGCAACATTTATTCAATAAAACTCATTTATATGTAAAAGACTGAATAAAAAGATATACTATTTTGCAGCTACAACAAATTATTCAAGTGGAAAAAAACAAATGGTCTAAAGCCAAGATGTTTTATGTTGTGCATGCAAACATCACAGCTCTATAGGCAAAGGTGTGAACCATGCAATCCAGCTCTGAGTGGAATGGAGATGGGAGCCGGGCCACTGGCCATACAGAGGATGACGTTTTAATAGTTTTCTGTAATAAGCCAGCTGCTAGAGCTATTGCTATTTACTATTTGTCTCCTTCTGTTGAGATATAAAAGGAGTCTGCTATCTGCTTATGGAATCTAAATATCCAAAGGCACTTTCCTCAAGAACGGTGGTGAATTAATCCTGATGGTCGGGTCAAATTTCAGGCTGGGTAATTGCTTTCTGAGAAGACATAGTTCAACTTAGTTTTAATTTAAAGATGCTCCTCTACAGCCTCCTGCTGCACAGTTACTGCCTGCTTTCAAGCAATCCCAGCTATGGGAGTATTTTAAGGTGGTATTTGCATCCTGACATGTTCCTCCTGAGCTACTAAAATGACATGGGTGTTATCTATCAGGAAAGGTCACCTTTGATTCCCCTGCCATAAATTTTGCCTTAGCATTTGTGATATCTAAAACCATTCATGAATCCGTTGAGTGACTCAGACCAACAGGTAAGAGAGATGCTACAGGTTTCTATTCAGACCCGTTCCCAGTGTTAATTTGGGATGTGGCCTCAGGTAACAGCACTGCAATAAATGTTTGGGGAGCACCCAGCCAGGTCTGCAGCCGTCTTAACAAGCTGCCTTGTGGCAGTCAATCAATTAACTCAAGGTGAGAAACCATTGAAGACAAGTGCACAGATAAAAGTAAACAATCTGTGCTGGAATCACAGAGGAGAAAGTGAAATTCCATTTCCAGGGCTGTCAGAGGGGTTTAAGCGATCACTCAAGAGAAGAGTTTTCTTTTTCCCTTTGCTTTTCTTTATTTTCTCCTGGCTGAGAGTTTCCATAGATCTTCTCATTGATCTGAAGTGGCTAGGGGCAGAAAAAGCCAATTTTGGCCGCATTATCCTGTCTCTCTTCCATACAGCTTAACACAAAGAGAAATGCCAGACGCACCCCACAGTGGATCCATGCCAAAGGCTTGCCATGGAACAGAAGATTTAAGGCGGATGCTGCAGAGCTGCGCAACAAACACTGCCGTGCTGGTGGGGCTGAGCAGGAGCTTCTGTTCCCTGGGGAGCTCTCAAAAACAGCAGAAGTAGAGATCCCAGAACAGCACCAGTCAAAGGACCACTACCTGCAAGGCTACAGGTACTGCCCAGGTGCCCACTTTGGAAGAGACATGAGTCAAGTCCTCAGCTCATCCATGCATAAATAGAGTCGGGAGTTGCATCTCTCCCCCCTCTTCCTCTATTTTCTGAGTTGAGATTGGGATTTCTCTCCCACCTTCCTCTATCTTTTAATCTACAGAAGCACATATTTCCCCTCCCTGTCTAGCCTTCAGTTCCACCGTTTGATAGAGAGCTTCAGAGTAACTCCTGAGGCTGTGGGACAGGCAGCCCTGCCAGGAACTCTGCTCATTCTGGGAACCCTGCACAAAGCAATTCATCCTCAGCTCACCACATCTCCAGCAGCAACCCCAGAGGCAGCTGCACTTGTTCAATTACATTCAGAAAATGCCTCAAAACATGAGAGCATTTTCTACAGAGAAACTCTTCTTCCTCCCCCCAGTTTGGGAAGGAATGCCTTTGCAAGTCTGCAGAGCCAAATTCATCATTATTAGATAAGTTCAAATAGGAGCAGTTATCTACTGCCCTCCAGCTCCTACCAAATCCCCACAGCAGAGGCAATATTTCTGGGGGAGATCATCCCAAACACATGCTGCCAACACATGGTACTCACTCCCAGGTGGAAAGAGGGGTTCAGGACTGCTTCCTTCTGCATCACAAATTTAGTGAGAGGTGGTACAAGAAGCTATTTTCAATTCAAAATCTCACCCTGCTCATGCCCTATTCAGGGGGTATCTGGTGAGGCTTTCTGTAGCTCATCCCTATCTCTGCATGCAAGTAGCACAGGGTACACCAAGGTAGTTACACAGCGTCATCTTTGTAATTATAGCCCCTGACAGGCTTTCATATTTAACCTGTGGTAGCAGAACTGGTCTCTGTTCTTCCTTTGATGTGGCTGTTGGTCTTTCAAAGGTGTTGGTTACATCTCCAAAGCCAGCTGGGGGTGAGCTCTTCAAACAGAGGCAAAGGAAAAACTGACATGGGGAAAGTTAGCTCAACTTTAACTCAAAGAAAAGTTTCTGCTGCTGTTTGGAACAAATATTGAGACCTGCTTTATTTCAAAGCAACTCTGCCATATTGCCTGGGGCTTACTCCTGGCTTAACAGGTACTTAGTTAATTTCTTGGCCAAAAAGTTAAATCCTGATAAAAGAGAAGAATTAATGTGTCATATTAAATAAGAAGTTCAGAAGTTCTAAGGTAGAAGATCAGATTTTTCTGTGTATTTAATCACAGCGACTGCATTCATGCTGTAGACTGCAATACAATGGGGCCCTCCACACTTGAAAAGGAAAATCTATACAAATACCAGACCAACCAGATCAAGAGACACTCCAGTAAAAGAGTAAATTCAGATGGAACAACATCTATAGTATGCTTTGCCCACTGAGCATTCACATGTATGAAAACTGAATTTCAGGTTCAGCCATCCATAAATGCCATTGCCCAGCTGATCCTGGCCACATCTGACTGAATTCCACCAAAGCCACTTTCTTTTGCTGGTGTATTCACAGACACTGGCATAACAGCACAGCTGAGTTACATGCTCAGGGCAGGAATCTGTAGAGGGGCATTGCGTGATGTGCTGGTGTACAGAGGGGTTTCAGGCAGTGTCTGATGGGGTCTGTCCACAGAGGGCAGCGCTCTGCTAGAGAAGTCCTGGAGTCATATTTAATGGTGTGAGTCTCTAGGGACACAGTGATCCTTGAGAGAGGATGCAAATGGTTGGACTATCCAAAAATCTGCAACCAAAAGAGCCATCAGATAGCTACACAGAAAGAACAAGCTTGAACTTTGGTCTTGTCGACACGAGCTATGCATCACTGGGCTGCAAATATTCACATTGCACCAGACAAGAAATAGGCCCTTCGGGGTGGCTTTCTTAGCTTTGTTTGCTTTCTCCTTTACGGTAATGAATAAACTCTTGGGCATTAACTCTGGGAGCAAAAAAGTGCCTCACGAGACCACGAGCAGCTCAATAGTCACAGGATAAGGGAAATAAAGGGATTCACATTACAAGTTTTATAATGACTTGCTGCTGACTTATCTGAAAAATAGTTGGACTCATAATTAGCCAGGCTTTTCGGTGCTTTAAGGTGCAGAGATTTCTATCTGCTGCACACCTGAAAATTTGCATTTTAATGGGCTAAAGATGAATATCAGTAATAGCACCAATGGATGCTCTCTTATCACGAGTAATAATACAATACATAGCTGAGGAGACTAACCTACCCACTGGTTTAATCAGTAAAGAGCAAAAAGTGACCAAAGCAACTCAACTCTAAATGTTGCTGTACTGATGTGCCTCTAAATAACAAAAGTTAGGCTGCAAGTTAAGGTCAAAACATTTTAGTGCCAGGAATACGCCAATGGTTCAGCTAATTGTGGTAGATAAGGGGATCGTATTCAGTTGTGCGATTGCATGAGAAAAAAAATCAACATAAATATAGCCACTGGAGAAGAGATTTTGCGTGAAAAAGTCCACACAAACTCCTAAACATCACATCTTGGATTTTTTTCTTTTTTAAAAAAGAAGAAAGAAACAAAAGGTTTGACTGTAAATCAAACATTGCCTTGGTTCCTGCTTACTTTTAATTCCAGGTCTGTAACAGAACGAGCAACTGCTGGGAAGTTCTTTCCTTCAGCTTTTGGGAGAAAACCTGACCTTTCATTACCTGAAAGCTGCATTACTCTGCTCTCAGTACAATGAAAAAAAAAAAAAACAAGAAAAAGCTAACAACCTTAGCATGATTTCCAAAGAGTTATGTGTGGCCTGCCTAGAAGCACTGTGATCAGTACCCAGCTGCTGGCCCGTACCACACATCATCCACAGCAAACAACGGAGTTGATGACGTGTAACTCTCAGTATCTCCATACTATACTTTCAGCTGTTTCTCCTGTGCTCTCTCAACAGGAGAGCTAAGAATCCTGGTGAAATCCCAACCCGAGAACAAGATCAGCAACTGCAGTATACAGGGGAAGTCAGGAAATGTCCTCCTCTTTCTGTCCAACAGAAGGAGCAATAGAAAAACTCAACTGAAACTGTAAAAGAAAGATGCTCCAATTGTGTTTCGAAAAAGGAAAAAGTGACAATTGTCAACTAAGCATCTATCATCATTCTTGTGGCTGCAGATAGTGCCCAGAACCAAACTCCCCAAAAGCTCAATGGGAATAGAAATGTTTCTCCTGAGGTGAGTTGCCCTCTTTAGATCATAAAATCATAGAATCACAGAATGGCCAGGGTTGAAAAGGACCACGATGCTCATGTCGTTCCAACCCCCTGCTGTGTGCAGGTCACCAACCAGCAGCCCAGGCTGCCCAGAGCCACATCCAGCCTGGCCTTGAATGCCTGCAGGGATGGGGCATCCACAGCCTCCTTAGGCAACCTGTTCCAGTGCCTCACCGCCCTCTGGCTGAAAAACTTCCTCCTCATATCCAACCTAAACCTCCCCTGCCTTAATGAAATAGGAACGCTTTAGTTAGATGGAGAAATAAAACTGGCATCAATAATGTAAAAACAGTCGATTTCCCCAAGCTGTAGGGAAACAAATACTTTAGAAATACAGCTATTTCAGGCTGTACGAGTGCCATCCTGCTGCCAATTGAACATCAAACCATGGTACTGCAGGCAGCCTGGCACTGACACGAGGGAAAGGGCAAAGAGATGGCTGCAGAAAGACATGAAACGCTCCAATAATGGGTGACGGAGACCTTCTGACACAGAAAAGACTTCATCACCAGATGATGTATTCCCCTGACAAAAAGAATTAGACAGATGACATATTTTCCTCTCTAAACATCAAAAGAAATATTTAGCTTTGGATGATTGGATTAAACATGGATTAAGTTCACTGCTGAAGCTGTCACTCCATGCCTGGAAGGGACCAGGGGGGTCCCTCCTCCTGCCATGTGTGCTGACAAACTTTTCAGACCTATCTATCTTCCACTTCCAGCTCTGCTTAATTGCAGATGGGATGCAGAGCAGGAGCTGCTCTGTCTTTCTAAGCTTGGAAAGAAACCTGTGACATCAGCAGTCAGCAGAAACTTGAATAATGGCAGCTAAAAAGCGAGCTGAAAGACAGAAAATACGGAGCTATCCCATAGGGTGAGACTGTAAGTACTCCTAGCAAGAAGTCTCCAGAGAAAATCCAAGCATTGCACACTTTTAGTGAGGGTCTGTAGCAAATGCTTGTAAATAAAGGATGAATAATTCAAGAGCAGGAGGATCAAATAAAGCTGCTTAAGCATTTCAGCTGCCCTGGTCTTCCAGCAAGTGTAAATGTCAGAAACCCCCAACCCTTTAAGGACACCTCACAATGGCAGAAAGTTGCCTTAGAGACCAGAATCAGGTGCAAAGAAAACAAGAAAACAAGTACACACAGCTTTACTTCAGGTTTTGATTGAGGCTGCCTGGAAAACAAAGGTCCACTTCATAAAATTATCTCAAGGTCTCAGAAGTGGTTTTTAATTGAGATTATAATGAAAACAAAACCCTTCGAGAGAAGAAGGAGAAAGAGGAATAGACAAAAACAAAACGAGAAGAAAATCTGCATCGTGAAACAGTGCTTACAGCATTTGCTATGGTACAGGAGATCTTGGTCCAAGCACAGCACAGCAAGTTGGTGGATATGCTGCAATCACAGCAGTGGGACCAAGTCTGAAGGACCCATATCAAACGGACAATTACTCTATCAGATTGCTTCAATCACGTTAATCAAAGCCCTACCACTTCTTATCAACAATTTAGTAGCTTCTCAGGATATTCCCCAAAGGAACCCATTTTATACTTATTGATCAATCCAAGACCATATGTTACAGGATGCCAGTCATTAAAACAGATTTTCTTGCAAATACAACTTCCTTGATTTAAAACCCATTGACATTTTGCAGTAATCTTCCATCTCATATCGTTAGGACAGTCCTTCACAGCAGGAATTAACTCATATTGGCAGCGGTGCTGGTCTGTATCAATTGCAGAGGAGATGGTGTCATTTCTCTTGGTAATGAACTGTTGATTTGGGTTGTGCTGGCCAGGTTTCCTCCTTCCCTTTGGATTTCCTCTTTTGCCACAATATTTGCTAATTGTTCTTTTTTTGATGTCTGTTAGTACAGAGAAATAATCAAATCAAGGAAAAAAAAAATCACCCATGCTGTTAGTGAATACTCACAGGCAAAAATCTACCTTTCAGCAATGGTTTGTGGTATCAAACAACATTTAGATGTTTGAGGAGCACAACAGGTCATGGCTATTGGAGAAATTCAGCCATTTCTGGACTGTGTCTCTGTTCTCCGAGAAGTTGCTGTGTAATTAGGAGTTTTTTAATGCACCAAACAAAACCCACCCCGTTTATTAGCAAAAGCAGCAATAATTGTTACAGGTTTGCTTGGTGGTCACCATGAGATCGAGAGTTTCATTCTCATTCTGTTCATTTTTCACGTCTCAGAGCCATTAGGGTGAGTGGGAAATTTCAGCATCCAGAGGGACAAGACAGCACTGCATCAGATCACAGCACTGGACAAGGCCCCTTTTCTTCCTCCACGATCAGTCTGGTGGAAGCTCCACCAGAGACTCCAACACTCCCTAACAACACCCCTAACACAGTATTTTTAACAAAAGCTCTCTACTTGCACCTGCCACAGAGGTTTTCAGCTGATTTACTCAGCCCCTATAACAACAGCAAGAAAACATCCTTGGAAACCTAAGCAGGTCTGTGCTGCTCTGAGGTCATTTAACAAACCCCAAAGCAGCAGGCAGCAGAACTGCTCCAGCATCTGGTGCACAACTGCAGGTGAGCTGTGAGCACCAAAGGCTGCTGCTTCCCAGTCACTGGACTATTATTCCTGCTTCCAAATTAGGTAGAACCCTCACAGACCTTTTTCCTCTGATTGTAATTAAAGAGAAACCAAAGCACTGCAACCCGCACTCTGAGACTCTACACAGAAGCACTGTTTGTAGCCATGCAAACATCTGCCAACAAAGTGGGCATGCTTTCCCAAGTGCTCAAGCCATGAATCATGAGAAACTCTCAAGAGCTAAAGGGCAGAAGTAAGAGCCTGAATTACCTGCCATAGTGAGAAGCTGTGCATACAAGGCTGATCATGAATTTTAAAGCTATTTCCCAGGCTGTGATTTAGTTTTCAAAGCGCCTCCACTTTCGCCATCGAAGATGTACATTCAAAAACTAAAAAACAATTTCTTGTTGTCTGGGAAAACTATGGACTACTTGAATTTAATTGCACCATTGTTAAGCGAAGCTTTGTCTTGTGTATCTCTCACTGAGAAAATTAAATGTTTTCATCATCCAGCCATACTGAATAGTTAAGACTGCCAGTACTACTCATTAAATACACAGATGTTTTAAAGTTTGATTAGGGAACTGTAACAAACAGTGCAAATTTCAGAAGCATACGGAACATAAGGTAGCAAAGTTGAACAGCTAACAAGAGTTACTTAAGGACTGAGAATCACAGAAGAATAAAATGAAGACTTCTTGTCAGGGGAAATACACAAAGACTAAGAAATACAGCAGTGTCTTTTACTTAGAGAAGACATTTAAACAGTGCTAAACCCCTATCAGTAGCACTGAGGTTTCATTAGTCTGAGTAGAAGTGTATTTATTTTGACTTTTCCTGGAGCTGAACCACTTGAAGCAGTTTGCTGGTACCCAAGGAAGGAGGTGGGGAGCTGAGGACCTTCTCCTGCTGTGGGGCATCAGGGGAAGGAAGTAGGTTTTCCTATACCAGCATCCCACGTTTGGCAGACTGCGTGGATTTTCCCCTTAAAAGGCACTGCTATTGGATGTTCACAGAGCTGTGGTTGTTCAGAAGGTCCCAACCCCTGCATGTACCAAAGCCCATGGCAAGCAGACCTTGTAACAGCACTGAGAGCCCTTCCATCCTGCAGCCCACCACCAGTCCAGCTGGATTTTAACCCCTGACAAGTGTTACTGCCCAATAGAGATGCTGTCTTCAGCTGCTGATACTGACAACACCAGAAGTGAAAGTATTCTGTGTCAGCTCTCTCCACCTCATTCCTAAACCACAAGATTAGACCAAAAATCCTAAGTATGACTTAAAATATTTAGTTGTGGGTTATTTGTCCTTGTGATTCAGAGACATCACTAAATATTTACTTGTTTTGGAGCTGTTCCCAACAGTGGCAATGATAAATCTCCTGAAGAACAGGTGTGCTCATTCTAAAGTAGTTCTTAAAAATCAACAGCTTGGATTTATGCAAAGGAATTGAGATAATTACTCTGTATAAATGAGATGAGTTTGTGAAATACTCCTCATTGAAGATCACAACAGCAGCAGAGAACTGTCCTAAACTCAATAGATATCTTTAAAAGCTTCGGCATTCAATAATTTCTACTTTTCTCCTTCCTGCCACATTATCGACTGTCTTGCACAAACACTTTGTAAACAACTAGATAAATAAGAGTTAAAAACCTAAAGGAGAGTGAAAAGAACAAGCAACATCATTGTTTCCCTGTCCAGAGCATCGTTCTAACGCTCCTTCTCTTTGCATGTGGTGAAAGAAAACCAGCCAGCAAGACGTGACAACTTTTCTATTTAAGTGGCTGTAGAAAGCCAAGAGAATTGCAGCTCTCTGCACAAATTGCTGGATAAGTTTGTGTCACCAGCACCTGAAACGCTCACAGTTACTGGATTTTTTCCTCTTAATACCATCCCAACAAAATGCAAACATCCATCCTATTTTAGCAAACAGGAAACACACTGACTGGGCTGTTCTAAAGATTTAATCTGCAAATCTTAATACATGGTCTCCTCCATCAACTGTTATCCTGCCACAGGCTCCAGTCACTGCGCGTGTTCCGTAAGACTCGATCTACACTGCAGCCATGCCGTGAACTTCAGACTTTCCTGAGTATTCCCAAGTATCATCAAAGCATGCTTAAAAATAAAGCTTGTCCCTAGAACAGCCATCCTTCTTTATCTTTGGTCCATTCAGATGAAGACTTCAGAATAGTGTCAGATAGAAAGAGATCAGTGTGGAGATGCTCCCCCCCTTGCCCAACACCACCATCATGTCCTCTGGCTCAGAGCCCCACCAGACAGACCAGTGCTCCAGCCACAGGCAGCAGACAACAGCCAAGTCCTCTGAACTGGAAGATGTCCATTCACCCACTCAATACAACAGCCCTGGGGAATGCAGAACGAAGTCTGCAGTTCCATCAGGTGAATGGCCACTGGTCTTCCAGCAAATCTAACGGTCAGTTTGAGCCTTCACCACAAAGCACTGATACACCCTGGTGGCATCAAGCAAGTCCTTCTTCCTCTGAGTGTACGAGCATTTGTAAGCACACACGATATTCAATGCAACTGTATAAGTGCATATTAAATATTACACTTACTGACGTGTCTCAAAATACATAACTAATGGCTTCTTTTCACCTGCTCTAAAAAAAAGGGCAGGAAATCAATACAAACAGCTGCACAACCCAGCTCCCAGTCTGTGGGGATTTTGGTGGGCTCAAATCCAAAGCAAACTAATGAAAAAGTGAACTGGAGAAGATTTTTAAAAACACACTCAGTGCTACTTTGGTTGAACCAGGAGAAATTCAGCAACGTGGGAATTAAAGTGACGCAATTTGGTACCTCTTCACAACATACATTTTGTTCAATGGTAAGTGCTTGAGTGCTCAAGGGACTTTTCAAACCCGAACTTCAGTGCAAGTAATACTTCAGCTTTCAAATTGTATTAAAGACATAAATTACACATTATAAATATAGTAGACAAAGACAATGTAGAACTAGTCCCAGCTGGGCTGGAGATGCCATTACGCAGGCCGAGCGGAGAAGACTCCTGGGGTGTGCTCTGAATTGTCTCCCCTGCTGCCAGGGCCACCTCCTTAAATACTGAAGGCAGACACTGATGACCTGATGCTTGGAGTCAAGGTGCACAAACACAATTACCCAGGCACTACACATCAGCTGCTTCACTCGATGCTCTCAAAAGCACAAATCGAAGCATTTGGAATGAGAAACACAAAGCCAACACTTACTGTTTATCTATAATAGCTCCTCTACGTGTCTTCTGAGTCTTATTAGTGGCAATAAAGCATTTTCATAACAGACAGCTCTGCAGTATTTATTCCCTACTCAGACCATTTACAATGCCATCCTTCTTCCATTACCTCTAGTGCATTATCCTAGTTCTCATCTACTCCTGAGATCCTTATGGCAGGCAGTTAGGATCAGATATCCCACATTTCTGCAGAATAAGGAGTTGTAAGAAATCTCCAGCTTTGAAGAGGAAGCTGTTCTGCATGGATTCAACTGTCTACAAGTAAACTCCAAAGTCTCACCTACTTCATCCCAAATGAGCAGCTCATTACAGAGCAGAAAGCACAGCTCAGCAAGATCCCTATTCATCGCTATCTGGGCTTTGCCAGGAGAAGGACATGCAATACATAGCCAAAGGTAACCTCTGCCCACAGCTCCTGCCACCACTGTGCTGAGGGGAATGAGCACAGCATTACCTGCTGCACACACAACAAGTGTGCAAGACAAGTTGGTTTTCAACTGAAGATAGGATTTAGAGATGAAACAACTTGCTGGGAGATGCTGTTGGTAAACATCCCATAGAAAAGGGTGGGATGAGCCCTTCCTGTTATCCCTGCCCATCTCCTCATAATTTAGTGAAAATTATTAACAGAGAAAACCTCTGAGGTCTGTTGTGCCTCCTGCTGGCGTGGAATTGGACACCAATGCTTGATGCAAGCCACACAAAGTAGATTTGAAAAACAAAATTCAGCATTCCAGAAATTATTCAGACCTCCAGGCTTCAGGAAAGCTGTGCCCTAAATCCTCATTATGTGTTTCCTTTAATTACTTCCTCATAGCTCTCCACTGGGTCAAGGACAGCAGCACATTGCTGCATCTGGGATTCACACCGTGTTTTCTGAAGAGAAAGAGTAAATGGAAGCAGGTGTTGACATTGCATAAGAAACACAGTATTTCTCAGCAGACCTAATGGGTTATTACATGGGAACAAATGAAAGGTAAACTTTGCTGCGTGAGAGCTTTCTGTCAGCAATAAGGTATGGAAAGGGGGAACTATTTGGTTTCATTAAAAAAAAAATACAGTCGATACAATTTACAAAATCAAATAATAGATCAAATTGACTGAGGATGTAACCTGGTAGAATTCCAGCAGTCATGCAGATGTATCACGGAGGTGAATTTTGTCCAACATCTTTTCTGTTAATGAAAATCTCCCCTTTCATTGCCCTGTGAGGCTCTGCAAGCTGGGCAGCATCGGAGCACCTCGGTGGCCCTGCCACAAAGCCACCCATGCAGCCGTGGCAGGAGGCACAGCACACTGATACCCAGAACAAGGTGCTGTGCCCCACCAAAAGGAGCTCAGCTTTCAGCATCACAAGCTCTACGAATGACCAGTTGTCAGGAGATGGTGGGGATGCCATTCAGCACTGGGTGAGGGGAGTTTCTCTGGGCAGGGCAGAGGGCAGGTGGCATTGGAAGCAGTGTGGTTGCAACTTCTGACTTTTCAGCCTTTGGGAATTAGATTAGGATATTGCCAGTAGGGCAGTTAAAACCCCAACCTGACAACACTTATTAACAACACTTATAAGATTGCTTTTGGAGCAGGGTTTTATTTTGGTGCTAGGTACCAGTTATGGGCCGTGATGAAGCACCCCGTTGATCCCATCCATCAGTTTCTTGCACACAGAAATTAGACTATAAGATGACTGGATAGGCAGACCATTAAAACAAAAAAGACAATTGCACATTTCGCTCTTCCTGCTCTCCCAGTCCCCATTTTACTTTTTAGGCTAGGTCCCTTTTGTCTCCTTCCCAAAGGACCTTCCTTTTTCTGAAAGCTGTAGAGGAACGCAGTGAAGAAAAACTGTCCTTGTCATCAGCACCTGCACATGGTGCATCTCTAACACAGCTCGGAGGAGTTTCTGTCATTGACATAAAGGAAGCCATTTCATCTTCTGCTATTGAAAAATGTTAGCAGGGCCACAGCCAAAGGGGGCATTTGTTTCTTGCTTTCTGCTCAGCCACCTTTGGGGAAGGGGGGCTCTGCCACCTCCCCACTGCAAGGGACTCAAAGAGAAGTGAAACCTGGGTAAGGGGAGAGAAGAAATGCTGGTGGATCCAACCCATGCTTATTTCAATACCTAAAAAGATTTATTTGCATTTTCTTGGACGTTCAACTTGTTTTTCCCTTATTCCTCTCTCCTTCCACGTGAAATAGAGAAGAAATGTTAAAAGCACACAGAGAAATGTTTTCATTGTGCCTCTTCACACCTAGAAGTACATTGAATGCCAGCTGTGTGCTTGACATTGCCGCATCTGCAGTCTAATCACCTGAGAAACCACATTGCATGGGAGCATGAGACAATCTGGGATGCCAGCACAGCCCTCACCCCAGCCTTGGCCCCTTCCATTCAGAACAAGGTAACCCTGAACTTATCTTTATCTCCAAACCACACCTAAAACCATTAGCAAACTTCCCAAAGTGGCACTGATTTTGCAATGGGGAGCACACTTAACATTTTATCTTAGCTCTTTTTTTATCCTGTCCCTTTCAATAGTCATTAAATTTATTAAGTGGCTTCCACAAGTGACTCCTCTCACTTCTAAAAACGACCACATCATCAGCACAGAACATATATCTAAGTTCAGTCCCTCTTTTCTTATCTTTTCTGACAAACCACTCTCCTTCACAGTTTTATCTATATAATTGATGAACCACACACGACATAATTTACAGCCCTGTCTAGCAACCTTCTAAACTGCACACCAGTCATTCCAGCACCACATTCTCTCAACTCTGCTGCTCTAACCAGCTCCAATAAACTATATTTTGTCTATGGGGCTATCCAAAACTGCAGTGGAATAATCTAGACCAGAGGCTCAACTAAGCTGTCAGACAGAGGAGGAATGTGCTAAATGTTTTAAAAACAAGCCAAAAGCAGCAATAAATTGGAATAAAAGCTACAGTTACTAGAAATATCTGCATTTATTGTGCACATAAAGGCACAGATCAGCCCGTTGCCTTTGTGCAGGTGAAGGGAAACCAGGTCTAGCAGACACGCTAGCATATAGGATATGGAAGGCAAGGATGCTGCTTCTGCGCTTCCTCCCTTTCTCTCACTGCACAGAAGACCTTCCATCTATTGCTCTCTTATTAAGAAGGCAGCAGTTTGAGCCTCTTAAAGGAAGCCCCTCCATCTCATTTCCTAACAGCAATGTGCTATAGGCAAATGAACAATATCAATTCCTCCACAAAGCATAGAATACAACAGCGGATAGAAAGTAGCTCCTGCATAACAGTAGGCATCGTTATGGGGACAGCAAGCATGAAAGTGCCTCTGTGTGGACTGAGAGTGATTACAAGTTATCCCAGAACCACAGGAAAAAGTGAGAGAGAAAGCCTTTCTCCAATGAGGACAAGAAAGATATAAGGACACGTGTACATGCAGAGAGAGTGAGAAATAACATTGTGTCCTGCCCAGCAAAAAGGCTGGATCCAGCCCCTAACACATCCTGCTTTATGAAATCATTGTAATGCAGAATTTCAACCTGAACTTCTGATGTTCAGCCCAGCAAAGCTCAATTTCACCCAGAAAAATGGCACCATCTGCCTCTGCAGACACAGAGCACATAAAACTTTCCCTTTCCTTCCCAGTTCATTCAGATCATTTCAGTAGGAATGCTTTTCTACCAGGGCAGGCAGGATCCCAGGAAGAGGAGATAAATTCGTTTAATTACAGCACAACTCATTGCTGTGTATGTTCCCCATTGCCTAGGGATGCCACCACTCTGTTCTTCCATGTTGGGAAACAAGCCTTGCTTTTCACTGTTCTGCTGTGTCCTTCAGGGTTTTTGACAGGACCTGGGACACCCATCATTCCCTTCAGGCCGTGCCAGCGCCCTAAGTTACCTCTGAGAAAACTCAACAAGCTGAGAACCAGTTTTCCTTTCTTTCCAATAGGTACTGCGTAGGAAAAATATGCTGCAATCAAAGGTGCATAACAGCTTGGAATAGCAGTCAGCTGATTTATGTCTGACTTAAACTGGGAAACACGTTGTTCTTAGATAAAACCATCCTTTTATTTTTAGAAGTGATGCATCAAATATGCATGAATGGGCACATGTCTGTTCCATTGAGTGAATCCAAGCGCAGGGTCTGGCTCAGACACTGCCGCTCTCCTCGTTAGACCTTGAAAACACGCTTGGAAATGAGGGGAGCAGTTCCATACAGGGAGCAGGAGAAAGCTCAGGATTGAAATCTGCAGTCGGTAGGAGAGCGTCATGCGCTATAAACGGTCAGAAGGGGGAACAATCAGAGAGACACATTAATTTTCATGAACTCCCGTCTTCTCCTGCATAAGAGACCTAATTGAGGAGCATTTTCCCTGACCACAACATGAAACCTCTGGTGAATGAGCTCATTACCCGAGTGTCACACTGGGACAAGATTTGCCACATATTACTTTTTAATGGGCAAGTGCTGACTATTTGTAAACAATTTTTTTTTTTAACTTTTAACTGAGAAGGATGAACTGTGCCCGTTTCTTGCCTCTCTGCAGCACCCAGGCCCACAAACCACATGCCTCCTCCCCTCACTCCTTGGTGTATGTGGCGTTTAACATTTCTCTTCTTAGCACTCTCAACCTGCTGCCATTAGGAGCCGTGAGTCACTGTCTTGAAGCAGGAGGAGAGGGAACGGCTCTGGCTTCCTTGCAGCCACCCACCTGCCCCATTTCACCCAGTCTGGTCAAGCATCTGCTGAAGCCAAAGAAAAATCTTTCCTGGTCATCTCAAAGTACTGGGCATTTTCGGAGATGGAGAATTCTGTTTAATTTGATGGCATGCTTAGAGCAAGTGCATAAGCAGCTGCCTGACAGTTTAAAAGCAAGGATTTTGTTTCCTAGCCATTTCTTAATATGTCTGCTTAACTAGTTTATCATCTGATTTCTGGATCGCCCTTTCAAGCCTTGCAGAAAATGTGCATAATTGCAATGGATTTTTTTTCTTTCCCTTTGTCAACAAATGCATAATCAGGTGTGGTCAACTAAAAAAGAAAAGCAAACACCAGAAACAAGGTAACAAGTTCTTCCAGCTATTTATCTAATTTGTATTGACATGAAAACTCATGATTCAATTCAAAAGAATAAGTAAGAGATCAGGAGCATGGCATTTACATTTATGCATCCTTCTTGTGGAACATCAAAACAAGACCCCTGCTGTGTTGGTCACATGAAAAAGCCATTAAAGGATTTAGTACTGAAGTGGCAAATTTCAACTCAGTTGTTACAAGTAACTGAGTTCAAATGCGTTCAAGTAACTTTGAACAAGATGAAGCAGAAGAGGCCAAAATGATACAATGAGTGGCTTTCGTGGTGTTGATGGCACTGTTTGGGACATTGATACTTATCTAAGGAGATTAAATATTAGCTTGCACTCCTTAGCTCATCTTTGAAGCACTCAGACCAACGGCATGCTAACTTCAGCTGGGCATTTTGTAAATGGACAGACCAGCTGAAATGCTTCATTCGCATCAACGCTTAAGAAATGGATGAGTGCAGGGGTGTTAAATCCACCACAGTTTGGTTCTGGCCACTAAGAATGAGAAATGAAGTCAGCAGACAGCAGAGATGCTCAGCGCCACCAAAGATCACGGTGCTTTTTAAACTGTGCCACTTCTGCCTGTGATGCTGAGCAAAGTGCCTGACTTCTCCATGCCCTACTTCACCCACGTCTCAAATCTGCATGATAAAACTGGAGTGTTTGGAAGCTAATCGTTGCTGATCACTCTGAGAAACATGAGTGAAAAGGGCTTCAGAAGTGTGTAATAGGAGAGAATTAAGAGAAATACCAGCAGAGAGATTAATGTAGGGTTACGTTTTTTGGGCTAGGAGGAAAAGCAAAGGAGGAGAGCAGAGAGATGAAGACCCCAAATGAGAATGAAAGTGGAAAAAAGGCACTGTCAGACATCAGGAACAGGGATGGAACAAAGGTCTGAACGATTAAAGCCAATTAGCAGCTTAATAAAGAGACAAATCATTACAAAATGAACGGATACTACTACAATATGAAGGAGAAAACAAATGGTAAGAGCTGCAGCTGGGCAGGGCGGCAGAGTGAGTTTCAGGTTTCATTTATTCCTCTTGAAAGCTTCCATTCCTGAGCATCTCATGATCATACCCAAGAATTTCCATTGCTTTAAGGCTTGTATACATCCCAGCAGCCCAGTAACCGAGACTTCAAGATGCTTTTAATCTCCATTGCTCTGGAAGGATACAAAATGAGAGAAGCAGGAGGGAAATCTGAAAGTTTTCTTTACATGTTTCATCAAACTGTGACGTTAGAGATGTTTTGATTCCATCTGCTTGCTCAATACCAAAAAAAAGAAGAGAAACAAGAAGTTGTACTAAATCTTTACCATGACTATTTCAGTGTTCAAAAGGCAAAAGTGGTGGTACGGGAGATCACCAGCTGCTTCAAAATGACAGAAGAAAGAATACAACGTATAGTGCAAAGATCCTAAAACACTGAGCTTTGGTGTTAAACCACGGGAGAAAAGAGAAAAACGAGAACAGACTCCACTGCAGTAACATCAAATGAAAAACAGGGGGGAAAAAAAAGACAAAAAAAAAGTGATCCTTTCTTGCTCGGCAGGATATGTCTTGAAAGTCTTGTCCTTTCTCCTGGCACGCTGTGCAGATTCAGACATGCACACACATCCAGAAATGAGGACATTTTGTTGCACAGCCAGGACTCAGGGTTTTCGTGGTCACGGTCATCGGACACTCGAACACCAAAGAGAGACAATGGAGTCCCATCCGTCCTTCCATCTCCTCATCCAAACCTCTGTAGGTTTTTCCTGGCCACATAATTCATTCTACAGGTTTGATAATTGCCCTCACAAGAGATACCACAGCAAAACTGCAATTGCTAAATAGGATGAATAGCATAATTGTAGAACAAGAAATCAATAGATATTTGCTTTCCTTCAGTAACCTTCTTGATGGCTAGTAATTTTTAATGGCCTTTTTGTCAATATCTGTACAGAGAGAACATACTGCTTAAAATAACATTAAGGACATTTGTCGCCACGTTTTCTCCAGGGGGGGACTGCCCTTATCCAGTTCCCTAAAAATCCCAGAAGACAGGAAGGACCACCTGCTAGTTACACTGCAACCTTGGGAAAACCGCTGTTAAATATCACCTTCAGTCTCCGCAGCCTCACTTCAAGAAGAGTGTGGAAACACTGGGAAGAAATCATAAGGATCTAAAAGCTTAAAAATATAACCCACCTTATTTCTGTCTAGAGTTCACTGAGATGAGCTCTTTGAGTTGGGCCAAGGTGAAACACGCAGCAGTAACACAGATGGCGATGCTTGATAGTAGAGGGAGGGTGCCATTAGGAGAAAGGTACAGTGACAATTTAATGGATGGAAATTGGACACACTGAGCCTCAAAAGAAGTAGCACAGCTTTTTGGCACTGCCTACAGTTTGTAGCCCAAGGTTTCACCTTTTGCCACTTTGAGATTTTAAGCTGTGAGAAGCGTTCCCCCCTCCCCTTGCTGCACAACCTAGCTTCACGCTGCTTCCCTTCCTGCTCAGCATGAGCCAGCCTGGCTGAGGAGGGAGTTCTGCACCTGACAGATTGGTATTTTGCAATCATTCTGACAACAGAGAAAACATACGTTGATGCTTGGCTTTTTGTCCTTGGGAAGTTGGGAAGAGATGAAGTTACTTGCTCATTTTTTCGAGAACTAAAATAATTGGGTCACTAAAGTATTGAAACTGGTTATTCATGGAAATGCACCAAGGCTGTACAGGCTTGGGTTTCAGCAGGTGATCTAATGGCTCCCCCAGAAAACAATTAGAAGCAATTTTTCTCTCAATTCTATGCAGAAATTGATCTGTTCCCATGCAGCGGCCAACCAAGCCAAGCTTGACTGGCAGGTAAGTGGAAAATGATTTACAATGGGAAAACATGACACTAATTCTAATCAAAACCCTGTCTATAATGATTCAAAGTTCTTACAGCTACATCTGAGCATAGTGCTGATAGTTTTTTGGAGGAGTCCAACTAGCAGTGTTCCTGCCACTGCAGAGCTGATATTGATGCTGTGCTAAGATGTCGACATCATCGTATTTCTAATAACAATATAAATCTCCCCACTCTGAATATCAGAGCATCATATGGCCAGTTAGCTGTGCCCACTGCTTCATCAGCATTATTTACATTATTTACTACTTACAGCTCAGAAATTTGTAGTTCAAATTCTTGCTTGTCTTCAAATTGAAGGTGTTAATATTCCCAAAAAAGATCACATTGCTGGGGGATCTTAGAGCTTTGCTTGAGGAACACTGTGGGAGAAGGGGCATTCACAGATTTAAAAAGAAGAAAGCTCACTGCTTGTTTGAAGCTGGGAGAATGAACCCCGTGAAGAAAGAAATGTATGTTCCTGTAGATGTATGAGCATAGAAATAATTTATTTTTAGGAAAAGGACACGTTGTGGAGTACTTGGCTTACAAATGTCTTTGTTTAGGACTCATGACTTCTATTAATATTAATTACTTTTGCTGGGAACTTTAAATGTACAGTGGCCTTAAAGCAAGGGCAATACCTATTAAATTTAATCACTTTCTCCTTCAACCTTAGCAATAAAGAAGCATGGCAGAGATCTGGTTATTAACTGAGCGTGGCATCCAAATGAAGACACAGTGCACAATAATTGTGTTTGTTGGGCCACAAGCTGGTGTTTCTCATTGGCGTCTCCTACTCCAGAAATGAGACAGACTGTGGGCAGACAACAGAGGTTTTCTCCCTTTACCTATTGTGGGCAGAATCTCGCCCTCGGCCACAATGAAGGTCTCATCACTTTCAGCAAAAAGCCCTCATGTTGGAAGAGAAACAAACACAGAATTTCCCTTCCGGCTTGCAGATCAACCATCACAAGCCAAGACTTCAAATATTCTAATTCCCACTGAAATCTACCTGCACTTCTACCTAACAGTAATCCTTGGTCATCCCTGAGATATTTACTGAGCGATGTGCTACAACTTCCCAAAGTCATCAAAAACAGATGAAAAGGAAAGTAATACAGTTCTTACGCTGTGTATAATCTCTCTCTTTTTTTTCCAAACCAGGCACATACCCCAGCACATAAAATTACATCTGCTACTCTTTTTCTAATCTTCCCAAGCAGGTTTAACAATTTGCATGGAATTAGTAGACCAGTGTGTGCTAATAAGCATCAAAACGTCTAACTGCCCATTTGCATCCACAGGCACCCAGAAGAACAATCAAGGAGCAATTAGCAGAGGCCTAAAATAGGAAGGAAATTCCAACTGAGTGGCTTTCGTCCATCTAAAGCATCAGACAGATGCTGATTGCACAAAATGAGATAAGATCCTGGCCAACATTTTACGGTCGGTGAATCAATAAAAGTGGGTACTACTTCCAGTTGTTTATTTGCATCGATAAGAAGGCAAACAAAAGGATATGATGGATCCTGAAGAGAAAGGCTACAACAACTTGCCTAAATCTCAGATTAACGGGAAGAGAAAGACTGCTGCAGCACAACCACCCAGAGAACAGACTCCACACCTACGGATAAGGGACAAGCAAAACAGGGAGAGTGTTTTCTCCGTAGACCATAACCTACAACTACACGTACAGACAATGGCTCCTGCACAAGACACCCCAACCACAACATAGCACTGTCGGCTGGAAGCTTCTCCAGCCATGTGAAGCAGAAATCACACAGACAAATCAGCAGACAACATGGCGCTTAGGGGTGGGATGCAAGAAAACAGCTGTGTGTCTTCAACAAGCACCAGTGATTCAGGAGAGGCAGGAAAGCAACAAACAACTGGAAAAAAGGCTTTAATTGCTAAACTGCAGAATGATGGTGGTCTGACAGATTGTAACAACCGGCACGGCGCAGACGTGCTATCAGCATCAGACAAAACTTGGTAAGAGGATAATTTCATCACAGAGGAAATCAGAGACATGCAGCAGCTAAAAGAAAAAAAAAGATGGTTTCTGAGAATTGTGCACCCATCATCATTAACTTTATTGACTTTGAAAAAGTCTTTGATAGCCTAAGCAACAACACTTCCAGCAGATAAAGGCTAAATGTGGATTATTGCAGGAGACAGTGAGAAGAGCAGCAAATCCTTGCAGAAACCAGGATGGCTGTCTGACTCACAACTGGAGTTGAGCAAAGCTTTTCTATTGATCTTGTATTTCTTCATTAGAAAATCATTGGAAGAAGGAAACCAATGAGGCAGAATTTTGCAAACAACAAGGCAGCCTGCTCGTTTCTTTCCACGTGCAGGAGGGAAACAGGCGCCAAATGCTGATGATACCATAGAATCACAGAATGGCCAGGGTTGCAAAGGACCACAATGCTCATCTCGTTCCAACCCCTGCTATGTGCAGGGTCACCAACCAGCAGCCCAGGCTGCCCAGAGCCACATCCAGCCTGGCCTTGAATGCCTGCAGGGATGGGGCATCCACAGCCTCCTTGGGCAGCCTGTGCCAGTGCCTCACCACCTGGTGATACAGAGGACTGAAGAGAGCTGAAAGAAAAAACTCCCTTTCATATGCACAGGATACATACAACCAAAGAATGACAAACAAACACAACTGTTATTCCAAAGCCAGTGAAGAATGCTGATACGTTTAATTCCCCTTCTGGTCCAGCGGCAGCAGAAATAAAAACAGAAACATTGGGGCAGGCGAAGATAGGAACCCGCTGGGTAGGCAGTGGAATTAAACTGCGTGCCATTAAAAATCAGCTGCTGGGCCTTCTTATTTCTTAACATACCCAATATTTTTGCAGGCTAAAAAATATTAATAATGTTAGAAATCCAGAGTGAAGCGCATATCAGGCGCATCTGGGACCAAAGCTCACATTTCCTTTTCACACAAGACAGAATATCTTTGGCTTTAGGCAGGATAGTCACTGAAATAATCACTGGTGGAAGAGATGATATCATGCAACAGGCCGACAGGTTAGAGAAAGCGCTGGCAGTCAGTGGGGGATGCAGACAAGTTTGGACAAGCTATTTTCCTCTCTGTTTTGTGTGCCTATGCTGCATTCCCCTCTCTCGGAAAAACCAGATGTCTTTCTCCATTTGTTTTCCTAGCTTTCACATTTTTCATTCACATGCAACATATAATTTGCTTTTCTTCACTTCTCCTGATACCATCATCTTCCCAAGCCTCTTTCCCAGCAGTGAGTAACAAATGATGTTGATCCCCTCCTGGTATTTGTAAATCTCTACCTGAGAACATCTCAAATTAGCACAATAATTTACTATCCTCAATTAAAATTATGTTACAGTGAGACTGAGAAAGAAATAAAATGCTGCAGCAGCCCATCAGGGTACCAAAAAACAACTTGAAATGTAGATTTATATGTGCAAGTGAATAGCTCATATGGTAATAACAGTTTTCACACTGCTCCAGAGATGTTTGGGGGGAGTATTTGCCTAAATGTGACATTTTAAAATATCATATCCTTCTGTAAAGATGACTTATGATCCTATATAAAGCGCGTGGCAAAAGTCATTAATATGACATAAAAAGTTCCTTTGAAGAAATCAATATTTTTAAAGTATACATTTGAAATTATCTATTTCTGAGCAGCACATCACAGCCCTCCACTTCCAAGCACAACAGGAGGTTGTAAAACCTCATATTAATTTTCTGGCTCATAGACCTAAAAAGCATGACATGAGCTCCTGTTCGGCAAGGGTGAGCCTTCCCGGTTTACCTTGGCTTGTCATCATCAACAGCATCATTAACTTAAGAAACGTGGAGGCTAATTTATTTACACGAAGCCCCGTTCGCCCCGTTCATCGCTTATTGCCTCCCAGCATCTCACCCTCATCTGAGCTGCGTGGAGGAGCAGCCGCCCCATGCCGCAGTTTGGGGATGATGGACGTGGTGAAGGGGGCGATGCAGTGAGGCAGAAATGGGTGCTGACAGTGATGTGGCTGCGTGCCACGAGTGGGCAGGGGACACATCTGTTAGAGAACGTTGCCCCGATCTGCTGCCAACCAGATTTACCTCTCCAAACTTCGGTCTCCATTCCCATTTGCTGCTACCCTTCACTCACAGAGATTCCCTTAAATAAAAAATAACACTCACCCTTCCCTTTCTTTCTTCATCTCTGTCTTATGTGTGTAGTAGCCATTAGAAAATACGTCTGATTTTCACCTTACTCCTTCCCCACATAATGCAAATGTTAGCCCTATAAAAAATCTGAACTCGGAGTGGATTCAACAACAGTGACTTCATACATCACAGCATGGCTGGTGCTGTGGGATGCCCGATGCTCCCCTGACCAAGCACCCAGCCTCCTCTGCTCCTTGTTTCATTATAGGTGCTGCAAGAGAAATAATCCACGACTCTTTCAAGACATTCACTTATCCTTCAGGCGTGAAAGTGTTTCAAAAGCAACAGTGGCGTGTGTATGCTATTGGATTGCTGCTTGTTGTCTTAAATTAAAGCCATACAATGCAGTACAATACCCAATTACAGTAGTTAGTCATTCCATTACAATCATGCGTTGCTAGATTAGCTCTTGAAGAAAAAACCTATTTTTTAATACGTTTTTTTGGCTCTGCTTGCAGTTGTAACAAGATGTGACTTCAAACGTTCATTAAAAAGTCTACAGCTTTTAGAGTGTTTTCCCTATGTCTTTATAATACATTACAGTAACGATGGCATGCCTATTTGGGAAAGACAAAAGCTGCCAGGATATAAAGATAAAATAAAATAAAATTCAACTGAAAATACTCAAGAATTGAATTAGCCAAAGAACGGACTGCTTTGGGATGCAATAGGAGAGCTCCCATTTCTCTCATAGTCTGTCTATTTACGCTCAGCGTTTCCCCAGAATGATGTTCTGCTGGGGCTGACATGACTGCACAGCAGCTCCTTCTCGTGCTCTGCCTTTCTGCTCCCACAGAAATGAGTGTGCAGCCACTCCCAGGAGACCACAGCTCACCATGGGGCGTACTAAAATTGCAGGCTATCTTCATTATGTGGGTGGGGATGGGAGGGAGGCTGTGCTGCTTTGCAGTGTGTCAGCATCGTTCACTCCAGCGCTTCAGCGCTTTCAAAGCTGATGCGAGGGCAGACCTTTACATGCCTTTATGTGCCGGATTTGTACTGCCCTCACACCTCTGAAACAACGGCCCTTGAGAATTACAGTGGTTGTATCCCAGCAAATCTCATCAGGGCCTGGGCTCAGGACCCCGATTTGCTTTTAAAAATTTTAGTCCATAGGTCAGTAATAAAAACCCATTACAAGTGATGGCTATTTGATGCGTACTAAGAAAAGTTTACTGGCTCTGTCCAGCCCTTAATGGTCACGTCCCCCGCAGAAAAGGACTGTCAGCACATCATTACCGGTATTTAAGACCGTGGCACCCGAGGACAGAGCTGCTCTGTGCTCCCCAAACCATGGCCATCGCTCCTCAGCTTTAACACTGAGACAGGAACAATCTCCACCCAGTGGAAGGACTGCTGCTATTTTAAAGCTCATTAAAATATTTCCTATCTCTCTGGGCTCTGCAGACAAGATGGGCCAAGAGTGGTTGAATCTTTCCACTCCTTCAGTTCACGTTCTCTCCTGCTTCACAGCACTCTGAGCTCCAGCTCAGCTCGTGTCTGCAGCAACCAGGTCACTCATCCAAATACTAGACAGACCCAGAACCGCTTCTGACATTGGGCAGAGGCAGTGCACTCAGTCTGATGTGTTTGTGATCAATAAAACATCTAACGTTGTTTTAAGCAGCAATAAAAACACTTAGCTTTGACACAGCAAATACATTTTTTAAAAACTGAAATACCCGTGAATATATGCCTCTCACAAATAATGAGCTTTACATTACATTTACAGAAGGCCAATAAAAAGCTGAAGTATTAAAAAAATTATAACAAATTATACGAGTGAATCTTTGTAGTCAACCACTTCTCTTAAGTCCAACGGTACTCATCAGTCAAGATCTCTGCAAGACAAAGGTAAATGGCACTTGTGTTTCAACTTCCTTAAAACAAACTTGAACATTTTATCTCCAGAATAAATAACATCCACTTTCAGAAAATTGCCTGAATGTCTGAGATGGTTGGGCCACTTACAGTGACATGTCTGTCCAGTACGCCAACTGATGCAGCCTTGGCACTAATGGAAGTGATCAACATCGGTGACTGATGAGTGGCGGAAGATGCACAATCAGAAGAAATGTGTTTTGAACAGATGTACCAAGCGAGCTAAGTTAAACATGGAAGAGGTCAACTACACCCTGCTTTAGTCCTGATGATCCCACAGCACCAACGTCTGAGCTTTCCTAAAGTTTACAACGGAATACTTTAAAACTTCCCACTGCCAGCAGTGATAGACTGTACCAACTGCTCTTCCAGAGAAATACCACGCTTGCTGCTATCTGCACCAACAGGAGCAGAACCTTGCGATGGCTCAGGACTGCTCATCTTCTTTGGTGTCATATTAAAACTCTGCCCAATGTTTTACCTGTAGGCACAGAGCAGAGTGCACAGAAATAATATCTATCCAGTAACTGTGCACGCTAGTGACCCAACAGCTCACAACTTGCCTACGTAATGTGCCTATAAAACACAGTAACCATATGCACAGTGCATCAGAATAACATCCATTCTCCATGTGTTCAATTATTCAACGTGCTCATTAACATCTCACAGCGTAATTTTAAAGGATCCTTCAAACTCACAACTTGTTCTTCTGTACCTCAAATGGGCTGAGAAGATAACACAATCCCTTGACAACATCTGCTTGCTAGAAATCAGCCTGGCCTTTTGCTTCACTGGGGAACATTCCCAAATGTTACTTTTACTGAAAAATGAGGCTTCTGCATGAAGAAAAGAATAGCTGAGGCAAGCACTGCCTGCCTTCAGAGCATTGTACTTAAACATGTGTCCACCAAGAGCTCTGCAAGCATTATCTGGGCCTGTGCACACAGGATAAATCATATTTGTAACAAGAAGATCAAACATGCATTCAGAGGATCGTGTTGCATCAAAAGCCCTCTATGTTGAATTTGCGTGCAGGTTGCCCCATCTATTTATTGCACATCATGTACAGGAGAACTGGGACAAATATTTGCACCAAATGCCGTGTTCCTGCGCTGGAGGAGAGATTCAAAGATAGGCATGAGACTTCATTAACAGCACCTGATTCCTCTTGAGTGTGGACTGAGAAGCTAATTGCTTTTGTGTCTCCTAAATACCAGCCTGATAACTTTGTTCTGACTGTGTGAAATAGTAATTGCCAGGCAACAAGGACAGGGTGCTTAAATGAACGCAAATGAAAAATCTCAGGTCCCAAGAACTTTCACTGGAACTTACACTCCAGAGTAATCTGGGGAGTTCTGCAAATCTCATGTCAAAATATCTATTACAGGCAGCAACCCAGAATGAAAAAAAAAAAGGTTAATAGCATAAGCACCATTCATTTTTCTGCCATACATTTATTAACATTTTGAAGGCTGAGTGGGAGAACTAAACGGAGAGGAACACGTAATGACAGCCTTCCCACAAATAAGAGTTCAAACAAAATAGGTTTTAGACAGTGTAGAAGGTCACGGTCTTCAGAAAATGCTGAATGTTTTCTTCTGCAGGGGAAAAAAATGCACTCCAAGATGTCACAGGCTGGACAGCTGGAGTAATTATTCACCTGGGAAACTTTAGGCTATTATCTCCAATCGCAGCTTCAAGGATTGGATGCTGATAATTCACAGTCATGGAAATGAAATGCACCAGTGTGAGACACGAGTGAGGGAGATAAATTACAGGCTTCCCTGATAATAGAAAAATGAGCAGCATGTTGATCATATATACTAAAATTACAAACTTGGTCAGCCTCACTGCAATGTAGAACACACAGCACAGCACAGTAAATTACAGTGCAGCTAAATTATGCTGTCACATCCTTACAGAAAGTAGGAGTGTTAAACCGAACTCTGCCCTTGTGCTCAGAAGACCTGACTTTGTCTCTTGGCACTGGCAGCTCTGGACGAGTTGTTTCTGTGCTTTGTTGGCCTGTTGGGAAGAGCTGGCAAAGAAAGAATGACAACTGGGTCGTATCCTATCCTTGTGTGTAGCCAGGGTAAGAAGTTCTGCCATACCTGTCATTCTGTAAAATCTCTTTTGCGGAGTCAATAGGCTCAGACAGCCCTTCTCTGCACATACCAGGCCAGTTCTAGAGCAAGCAGAGAGCACACTCCCCACACATTTACCGACATGGCCTTCCAGGCAACCTTGGCCACTTCCCTGCCATCAGCTGTGATCTGCTCTACACCCTTTGTTTCCTCATAAAACACCAAGATTTGATCAAAAGGATGCGTGTTCCTTAAAGAGGCTCTTGTGAAGAGCGTGCTTTACGAGCAGTGCTGTCTGAGCAAGGATTTACAAGAGCACTTCTGTGCACATCTGCATCATCAATAACAAATACGGAAAATACATACTTCCACGTGGGCTCTGAGACCTCCCAGATGCAATTCCATCAGCAGTGATGGTCACAGCAGGTCTCACATTTTAATCGCCTAAGTTCTCATGATCTGAGCTCAGAGGCAACAGCCAGAGAGCATGTAATCTGCAAACATGGTGCAGGATGGAAGAAGATGGGCAACTTTGGAAGTTATGCATAAGCAAAAGAGACAGTAATGAGTAGAAACCTGGCAACAATCAGGAGACTGCATGGAGCAGAGGTGAACCAGTCCGTAGATGGTGATGACATAGAAACTGGAAGATCAAGCTGAAATGGAATGATCTTGTAAAGCATGAAGTACGGTACTGTGGTTGGAGAGATGCAGTTGAAAAGGAGAAAGAGGTTCAGGAAGAACTGGTATGAATAAAATGCACGTAAGGCTTATTAAACAGTTATCTAACTGCACGCAACTAGGAAACTCTTTGAAGTCTTCAGAGGAATCAAAAGTTCAGAAGAGTTCTGACACTGAGAGCTTGGATTTGGGACTTTGCTGGTAAAACTAAAATTAACAGCTCTTCCTCTCTTAAGAAATTACCTCTTATAACAATCTGGTTGGCAGAGGTAAAGCAACATGCATCGTGACAGCCAGGTACTTCATGTAGTACGTACACAGTACAATAAAAATGGGTCACTTTCAAATTCACACTGTGGGACAGTTGATTTTTATTTTTTTAAGATTTACTTTTTCACTGATTTTTTTGGATATGCCAAGGCACCATCTTGGTCACTTCATCAATAGTATTAAAACAGAAAAAGGAAAGGAATACAGGAAGGAAAGGCAATTGATTTACCTTATTTGAAAGCCTTCTATTCCAGTGCCTCCTCTGCTGCGCAGTGGGCAAAAACCTCCCCTAGGACAAATCAATCCATTGAAAATACGAGAGCTATTCCTATTTTATCTGACCTGATCACAGTCCTTTGCATTTAATAACACAGACAAACCCATGGAGATCATACCAGTGCTAATTCCAGAAATACCCAACTCAACAATTGCTAATCAGTTCATTGATTCACCCTCACTCTGTAAAACAAATTCAGTCTGACAGTCCACAATGGGAGAAAGCCTTTTAGTTAACCAACTCTGACAAAGGAATGGGAAGCTCCATAGCAGCGTTGGCCAACCATTAAGTTATTACCACCTTAAAGCATTCCCCCTGGGAAATTTCAATTAGCCCTTTCCTCAAAGATTTTCTCTTCAGAGCAGTCCTTAAGAATTTAGAAATGATTACAAACAGGGGAAAAAGTCTAAGAGACAGAGAGTGCTGTAGAAAGGAAAGGATGGGGAAAGAGCCCTGTCCCAAATCCTTTCTCACAAACCACTGAGAGCTCCTACATGACTTTGTAGCATTACAACCTCAGAGCTGGAAAGTGCACAACAAGGGAAGCAGCCTCCACCTCACATGATGGCCTTGTTTTCCTTATCATAATCATTCTCATTGCTCAAAAAGGAAGGCAATACCAACCTGAGGGCCTAAGCTGAGAAGTTTGCTGAAGGTCTCAAATTCCTCGGAAGTTTTGCTCCAGTCCAGTTCATATGTGTAGAAATGAAAGATCTGGAATCACATCACGAGCTCCCAAAGCCATCCGACAGTCTGGACCATCTCTCCTCAGGTTTCTGAGACCATGGGGAGCTCAGAAAGACATTGTGCAGATGAGTCTAAAAAGTGTACAGCACTTCCTCTTGTCAAAGAGGTTGCATGGAGCACCAAAAGCAGAGACGCTGCCCCCTCACCAGGGCTGTGAAGGGCATCACTCATTTTTCTACCACCGTACAAATTCTTGCTCCTTTGGTTATCAAAATCTCACTGATGTCGCAGTGACAGTAAGTCCAGAGCAGCTAAAAAGTACTTTTTCTGCCTGTCCTCCCCTCGCAATTCAGACTACTCCCCCCTCGTTGCTACAGGGATCAAGGGAGGTTGTTACACCTTCTGAGAGACAACTCTGGCATTTTCCTCAAATGTGTTGGACTGTCTCTGCTCTTGTATTTTACCTCAGGCCTTTTCCGACATGATTTTTTAAGGTGGCTGAAAAGCAATCTTGATGTTCTGGCTGAGCTGCTGCCTCCCTCAGAACTCAGAAACCAGATAATTCATTTTTCCTCCAGGTATGTGACCTACTGCACGGATACTGGGTGACCAGTTGGAGAAAATTAGATTTGACAAGTGTCAGGAGTGGCTCACGTCACACTTCCCCAACCCCAGCCTTCCTCAGCTGCTCCTCCACCATCAGTGTTTCAAAGAGCAACTGTGATTTCCCTGGAATTAATTGATTGATACGTTGATAAAGGTTGGCTGCTTGGTCCTGGACCTGGTCATGGGCTGGCCAGTGTCTTTGCTCTAAGTGCCTTAGAGAAATCAGAGATTTCATGGATAGATCTGGTTTTCACAGGGTCTTTTGGAGTAGGGTAACGTTTGGGGTCGGGGTGGGGACATGAGCTGGGAGGGCTTTCTGGCTGGAGGTAAGCCAAGCTATAGCTAACTCAGCTACCAGTCAACCTAACGTCATCTTTCTGTCCCTCAAGCTTCTAAACAAACATATATTTATCACCTAGAGAAAAAATAACAAAAAAAAAAATGCGTGAATGACCATAGCAGGCCAGATAACACCTCCCTGCATTGCCAGTTCTTCAAGACAATGAGTACAAAGGTACTCAGAGCACGTGGCAAGGCAGACAGTGAAAAAGGAAAGATGGGCTGCCCAAAATCTGGTGGTGATGGTGCTCTGCTGTGGGGAAAGGGAACTAGCTTAAACTTTCGTCCTCAGGAGGGAGGAGTGAGCAAAATGGCATTTCTCATAAAAATAAAGAGAATCTGAACTCAACTTATAGCTTGTGAACGCGTTAAGGTCTCATACATACATAATTAATGCTAAATTATGCAGATATTTTTCTGTCCGTACCCAGAAAACAGAGGTAAAGACTTACAACACACATAATTGTGATGTAAGAAGAGTGGCTAAACATATATGGCTTTTGTGCTGTTCATAATTAATTAACATACCACTAAAGCTAGCTGGAGGTTTTTCTTCTGCTTACTGCTTATACTGATAAACATTTTTCTACTTATGGCATTGCCTTTCGTAAGATCAGAAGGCAAACATCCGAAGAGTAAAGAAGAAATATGTGACATCCAATGTATCCATTAGGAAGAATTGGCTCCTCTGAGGCATTTGAACTCATTTTCGAGCCATGTGGATTGGCTAAAAGAAATTACCCGCAGAAGGAACATGTTTTCCAACTCAAACAGAATAAAAATCAAATAAGCAATCTGAAAACATCAGAAGACTCATGGCTGAAGCAAAGAGTTAAACCTGCCCAAGGGTAAAGCTTAGGAACTTCCAGCAAATATTTCTAGGTTACAAGAGTTCAGGATGACAGGTACAAGGAGAAATAGACTTCTCCTTATTTTCTCCAGCTATTTTCATACTACACACAAAAAAGGAATCACTGAAAGCTTTAATCACTTTTGTGGCCTCCTATTATCACCATTTACGATCATCCGACGGCTCCCACAGTCTTCAAGATGCTTCACAGAGTTACAAAACAGGGTCTCACAGCCAGGGCTGCATAGAACCCCTCCCTCCACCCCATCCACCACCATGGGCTCTGCTGCATCGCCAGAGCTGGGCACCAGTCATGAAGACGAAACAGCCTGATTCTGCAAAACCTAAGTATCACCTGCAAGAGGTGATTTCCACATTTTAAGGAGCTTCGTCGAGTGATGATAAATGAAATAAACAGATCCCAGAGCTGCACTGCAAAGCAGCAAATGGATATTAGAGGAGGGCTGGGAAAAACCACGGTGTGCCATTAGCTGAAGTTCCCCTGAAAAAGCCACACGCAAAGCAAAATAGGCAGAAATGACGTTTGATTTATGTTAGTGCCAAGCTGTGAAAAAACGAGGAAACAAACAAATACACTTGTCTCAAACTCTGCCTGCATAAATTACTTTAACATTGGTGATGAAAAGGTAAGTGCCCACAGGCCACTGGCTTAATGGGTCACCATGATGCAATTGATACTGCCAGCCCTGGACGTGCACAACTCAGAGGTTGGATCCCCAAATCATAAAAACAAGGATTCTGTATCACAAGATCAAACTTTAGAGTAACTGAAGGCTTAAGTTTAGCCCTCCAGCTTTTAATCTTCTGAAAACATTTCCAAGCTCTTTCCTCCAGTACCATGAAGGTTAGAGTTTTATTTTCCTTTAAAAACTGGAGATGCATTTCTACCACTCCAGCTATAATTGCAGACAAATTATAGCCATCCTACGAAAATAATGTTAATTACTACCGTAATTATTATCAATTCACATCAAACTAGGCTAAAGCAACAAAAATCACATAGCTCTGTTGTCAGAAGAAATTAAAAGAAAAAAAAGGAAAAGAAACAAGAAAAAAACAACTGTCAGGAGACTTAATGACAAGACCCCTAGAGCTGGCAATTCTGTCACATAGCACAAACAAAACGCATTCAAATTAAAGTTTGCGTGGACTCTCACTGGGTACATAATATGCAGAAAACATTTTTAGAAGGGTGCAGCACTGCTTTCTTGGTGACACTAATGCACCAAGAACAGCTGCAGATGCGAAGTCGCATTAATTTTTCATCGTTCTCCCCATGGATTTCTCAGGGTTGAGGGTCAAAGGAAGATGGATAAGTACAGCGGCCACCTACAAAGCCAAATTCTGGTGCAGCATAAACAACTCTGTTGAAATTAATGGTCATTCACAACGTGTATGTACCAAGGAGAAAAGAAAATCTATACACACACATATATATGCAAATAAAGTAAACAGAATTGTTTCCATCATTGAGATGACAGAGGTTTTAGGCTGTTTTATCTGAAAGAGCACTGTCCTGCAGCTAAATCTGGGTTTGCTGGTGAGAAGCTGCTCCCAAAGTAACACGTGCAGAGCCTGAACTGTGCTGGAGGGATGGAGACAGTCCCAGCCCGGGGAACAGGGACAAGAATATTCAGGAACAAGAGATCCACAACTATTCCTTATATTCCTCCTTCCCTAAAACAGCCTGGAAATTAATGACCTGGGTAATGGCTAATCATGGCTTAATTTCATCTCTTTGCTTTATCCCTTCCTCTCCTTTTTCTTAAGCAGCACTTCTTCGCTGTGCTGTTTGAGATGTTACTCCCAGTTTCAGTCTGGATGCCAGGGCACTGATGGGGAGGAGGTCGTAACATTCATCTGAAGCAGGAAGGGCTTTTGAGGTCATTACAAAAGCCAGGATTCCAAACAAACGCAGCTCACAAAATCAAGGCAGTCTCTCCTCCAGAATTCCTGACGGGTGTTTTCCATGATAGAGTCAATGTTAACTACAAACTGCAATTTCATCCTGCACTAGCATAAAAATTAAACGGGTTCACAGTGCAACAGAGCAGCACAGAGATGGGAAGTGGTGCGTGGGGAGGTGTGCCTGTGGTGCTGCCCTGGGCCCCCCCAGCACAGCTGAACTGCAGGGCTCTGCTCCAGCACAGGGCAGGAGCACAAAACACTGCAAATTCTCCCACTGATCACGTTGGTACAAATGGATGAATTTCATTTATGGACAATTCCTGCACCCCTGCTGGGATGTGGCACCCAACCAACAAGTTTTCAGTGAGGTCTGCAAATGGATTCTGAAGGAAATCTTCCCTAGGGAAGGGCTTGGCTACAGGAGCTTGACAAGGACGAGAAGAAAAACATGCTGTAAGAAATCACAAGCAAATGGAAAACATAAAAAAGGGAAAGATGAAGAGACACCTGTTTCAGTCAGAAGAGAAACTGAAGTTCTTTCTGCAACATCTAAGACATCCCATGGCAGTAATGGTGTCAAATACACTCCTCCATCTCATGGCACTTCGATGTGTCAGCCTGAAGCATCTTTCACAAGCTAAATCAAACATTAAAGCCTTTTCCATCTAAGGAATTCTAGGCACCTCTTGGGGGAAAGGTGTTCTGAATGCCAAGAGAGAGAGCTATAAAAACTCTAGTTTAAACCACCACCATTTCCCATTTCACATCACTCATTAAAAAACATCTGCATCCAGAATTAGGAGTGACCATTATTTTCACGTTGTGAATAATTTTCAGGTTGCAGATGACCATTCCACGAGAAGTAATACATCATCTGTGACTGTGAGTGGTTGATATGGTTTATTTTAATGGCCACAGTTAAAAGTTTCGTGGGCTCAGGCCGCAACCAAATCTCTTTATAATAATTCTTTAGACTGCTGCATAATTTATAGCCCTTATGCACATTTCATGATATAATTTACCTTCCTCTTAAAATATTTTGTAAAACCACTGTTCCATTTATAATGATATATGTCCCATTATAAAACATAATCGCTACTTTGTTACCAGAATAGCATTTCATGTGTGTAAACCAAGAGGCTTTAACATATGCCTAAATTATTCTCCCAATTCAGTGATATACAGAACATAATGGAATTATGAGCAAATTGGTGCACACTGTCAAAAATATAAATGCAGTGAGAGCTTAATAGCAGGCCTACAAATAATGTTGCATGACAAAAGCATATTTTTGCAAATGAGATTCCCCTAAAAGAGGAAAATCTAGATGTGAGGTGAAGGAGCACAGCGGAAGCAGAGCGTGGATTCAGCTGCAGTGCTTGCAATCTTCATTGCGTTGTACAGAAGCACACACAAGGGTGAGGGAGAAAGGCAAATCCCAGGAATTCATCATCAGCTTTGGGCCAAAGACACAGGGGAAGGAGAAAGCCAAAACTGCAGTGGGAAACGGCTGCAATTTTTCTGAAGGAAGGTTGACCAGGAGCAATCGTACTCACAAAGACACATTTTTCAACTCTGTTCAACTGAAACATCAGAAAGCGCGTCTCTCGAAAGCTGGCAGCAAGTGATCTCTGTGGGCTCCTTCAGTTCAAGTTCCTTCTACCCACTTCAATAGCATTCAGCCTTATCCAACTAAAACAAGATTTTCTTGACGTTGGCACTATCATAAAGAATGATAGTTCAAGATGCACTCCAGCATCAAGATCCACCCCACATCTGACCTTCCCTGAAGAGAGCCTCTCACTCAAGCGTGTAATACGCTTTCCACGTAGCAAAAGCTGGATAACTTTATAGCATTACTGTAATACGTGAAAATACTACAGCCAGGATGCATTAAAACAATTTTTTTTTTATCATTATGAGTATGTGTCTATACAGAAGACCATGCATACCCATGCACATACAACGCCTGCCTTGCTGGAGTTATTTGATCTGATACTTTTGCTTTTTTTCTTGCTTCTTTCCCCAGAATACCCACAAAAATCAAGCACTCCAAACTTGGAGTATTACCTAAAATATTTATGGGAAAAAAACATTAGCAGCATCTTATAAAATTATTACATCCCTTTATTTGCTTCTTCACTTATTTCTGCTTTACAACATCAGCACTAGCCAGCGAAAATACAGCCACGTCCTGCAAGACTTCTACACATTACAAGTATTGATGACTTTGATAACCTTATTACTTGTTATTTAACATAGTACCAATGAACTGATCTCTATACACCACAAAGCTGAAATACAGGAAATTTTACCTGGTCTCCAATAACTTTCAATGAATGCTTGGGCTAGAGTCAAGAATAGAATCCAAATTACCTCATTTCCAATGTTAGGTTTCAAGAACACCCACAAGTTTCATCTCAGAGTATTTCTCCCGTAAATTGCTGATACCTCAGTCCCAGAAGCACATTGTCCCTCTGCCATCTAAAATCTAGCAAGAAGGCTTTTTTTGTTGTTGTTCTTTTTTTTTAAGGGAGCTAGATGGAACATATTTAATTTCCATGCAGAAGGTATGAGCACATGTTTCCAGAAAGATCCAGCCTAGCTATTCCTTTCTCTCTTACAGTCTTGAAAAGCTTCACTTCAATTTAGAGTAGCTTTACTCCAACACAGTGATCCCATTCAAACTCATGACAGTGTCTACTAGCTGTCTGAATCATAGAATGGCCTGGGTTGAAAAAGACCTTGAAGGTCATCTGGTTGCAACCCCCTGCTGTGTGCAGGTCACCAACCAGCAGCCCAGGCTGCCCAGAGCCACATCCAGCCTGGCCTTGAATGATGGGGCATCCACAGCCTCCTCGGGCAACCTGTGCCAGTGCCTCACCACCCTCTGGGTGAAAAACTTCCTCCTGACATCCAACCTAACCTATCTAACCCTGTCTAGTTTGACAGCTGTTGTGATGTAACCAGAAGGCTGTACAACACTGCACCAAGGGCACTTGCTCCGCTAAGTAAGACTTTAGCAATCATGCTTTCCGCAACTGGAAGCCACGTTTCTGCATTCCCAAAGTCATGCAAGCACAGCAACACAAACCCTGCTGCCAGCCAAGGGCTGAGCTCTGGAGGAGGCACAGCCTTTGCCAGGTGCTTTGCTGCTCCTGAAAAATAAGAAAATAAAAAAAAATCCTTACCCCTGCATTTAAAATGCATCTTGATTTTGGGAGGATTACGGAGCTGCATATTGCAGGTGGCAGTGATAAAATCAAGCTGTCATTGCAACTGTAGGCTGCGCACAGCTTATATCTATCTCACCTCTTCAGCCCATTCTATGGGAGCTGTAGCACAAACAGATGAATGCTATCTCTTTCAAAGCCAGCACAAAGCCACTCCTCAACCTAGCAGGAAGGTCACAATACTTATCACCGTTCCACAGATTTCTGTTTAAGCTCATAAATACTTCTCATTATTTACAGATTTCATTTAAGATTTTTGTTCAATCCTTTCTACAAAATTTGCTGGTTTAACCTCCCCCTATCAGTTTAAGATTTCTATCAGAGCAGCTACGTCTAACCAACTGACCAGCCATCAATGCACATAGGCTCAAGAGCAGCTGTCAAACTTTACATACAGCCAAGAGCTTTTCTCTGCTGTGTAATGAGGAAAAAGTTTAAGCTGCTGAAAATGGCTAAGGGCTTAAGTCCACCGTCCTACTAAACATTATAAAAAAAAATAAATCGGTTTGGTAGATAGGTTTTTTTCTTTCATTTCAATTTCCTTAGATAAATAAATCTCACTGTGACGACCCGTATCGGCAGTGTAATGGTGTGGGAGGGATGATGGACCTCAGCCTCTTTGGTCACACTGCTCAGTTCTGTCCTCAGCACGGCCAAACTGCTGATGTTTCTTTTCCATGCGAGGTCTCAGAGAGGGGAAAGAAGTCTTATATCCGTTACTGGGAGTTTTTGCTGATTCTGTAGCCAGATTTTTGGATCGCGTCTTTGGCCTCACACCAATGCTATTAAAGCAGAATAAAAGCTGAAGGCCCAGCCAGGAAGATAGGGGGATTTGAATGCTACTGATGTGACATTCTCCCTTGGGCCAAGGTCTAGGGACTGTCTAAGTTCTACTTATGTCCTAAGCAGACATAAGTAGGCTTAAGGAATACACAAGCCTTGCAATAGCCTTCTGGACAAGATACTCTGCTGGTTTTTTCAGTAATAAGTTGTGTAGGAGAAAAGCTGGCTGGATGGCTGCCTTCATCCAATCTGCCCTCCGAGGTCACGCTTCAATTCGGTGTAAGACTAAGAGATACCTGAGCCCAGAGAAAACATTCGGATGCCCAAATTCCCCACAAAGCCTTGGGAATTAATTATTCCTTTGCCTGACTTTTACCACACAGCATAGATTAGGTTCTCCCATGTAGTATAACCCTTCTTTAACGACAGAACCTTCATCTACTTGTTTTTTTAATGCAAAAAGGAGAGCACCAACGACACCCATAATGTTATATATGTGTGCTGTGGAAAGAAAGCTGCAGAAAAAGGACAGGTAGGTCTATGCAATGCTGATTATACGTGTGTTCCTTTTTTAGATTTGCAAAGTGTAAATTTTGCCCGGTGGGATATGAAGAAAGGATGGAGTAATTCTAAATCAACAGTGAGATTATATTATGTTTTATGGTTTCTTTCTCAAATCTCTTTTCTTATTTTGTCTGCAGCTGCATCTTAAATTTCCTGTATATATTTCCAGTCTCTTTGCATTGTTATTTATGTTCGTATTTTGTTTGAGAGAGAGACCTCTTTCCAGGAAAATGAATCTCTTTAATCTCTTTTTTAATCTCTCCCAGTAAATTTAATCTCTTTAGAAACCAAACGGAACGGGGGAGGAACGCGTAATGTTTTCCTCACCTTCCAGCCCTGAAGGCTGAAGAACTCCTAACTGGCCCGGAGGGATGGTGGCTGGTGGAGACAGTTGGTGCATGGAACCATCTCAGAGAATTACCACTAATGAGGAAAATAAACAAAAAAAAAAATAAATTGTGTGGGTTTTACAAAAAATCCTGAATGATGTGATGCCTCCCATTATTTCCTCCCCACAGTCTCTTCATTGAGTGCCTGTATCTTCTCTCTGTGTGCAAATCTCATCTCTGTGACCTTGGGCACTTCACAGCCTGCATGGATTTGCCCTCGTAACGCCGTTACCCAAAGATGTGGTGCAGATCCCAAATCTGTATTGTACTGGCAGACCCCAAAATGACAACATGCTTTGCCCCAGCAGCAGAAGGAGGTCTGCAGCAAAGCCCACCTCCACTGCTTTTACCAAAACATCCATTTTCCTCAGATTTCCAATTCTACAACTGTCTCATTCAGATACACAACACACGGCAAAAATATGCTGCCTCTGTTTCTCTTCAGTTTTCAATGAAATATCAACCTTCAGCAAAGCCTCTTAAGTCACAGCAAAACTTAAAACTCTGCTTTACTGCTACAAGTTTTATTGCAAATTTTTCACAGCAGTTGTGAAAGAAAAAAGAAAAACAACCTAGGGCTTCCATCTATCTCATTACTGGTAACTCCAACTGGCTCGAAGCACAGAAAGCAGGGAGCCCACGACCAAGCCCAGCAGCACTGTGCATTGCAGCCCATGCTGCCAGATGTTTGCTCTGCCTGGGTAAGAAATAGCCTCTCATTCCATTCCTGCTTGCGTACCAGGCGATGGATGCATTAAAGGCAAATATACCTTTATTACCTGCTCATCTCTCACTCCTATGTGCATTTCTTCTCAGGTGGCAGAAGATTACCTCTCTCAAGCTGTTCTTTCCCACTTCTGTTCTTTGCTGAGGTACTGCTTGTCAACACATTCATCTGCTTGCTGCTTCCAGCCAAAAAATAAAATAAAAAAAAGGCTTTTTTAAAAACAACACATTGAAAAAGAAGCAGGAGAGAAGCTCCACTTTTGGTGTTTCTTCAAAGAAGAATCATGGAATGGCTTGGGTTGGAGGTGACCTCAACGGTTGTCAAGTTCCATCCCCGCACAAAGGCAATAAATGATAACAAAGTGTTCTCATGGCCAGCTGTTCACACTGGGGTGAGGTGAAGCTGAGATGCAGATGAGCACTGGCTCCAGCTTGGCTGGTTACACCCTGTTGTAGAGGTGGTGGCCGATCTGCAGGCAGAGACCCCCACATGCTCAAGATCCAGGTCAAGGCTTGGGCAACAAACAGTGTTATTTCATGGCTCATAGAGTACATAGAGGGGCTTGTTGTGCCCCTGCTCAAGAAGGCACTTTCTCATGCTCAGTACAGCTTAGATCTTTCATATCTTTGCTATGTGAGACACCAGCCATACTATGGGCAAAACAGGCAATTTTGTTCAAACCCCACACAGCTGTTACTGTTAGCTGGTTTGGAAGCATTTGCCTTTGCCTTGAGGTTGCCCAGCACACCAAAGGGTGTCTTTTCCATAGCTCTCAAAAAATGAAAGTATAAAAACCATTTGCAGACTCGGGTGAAGAAATCACAGCAAAAAAAAGACCTTCATGTTTAATATTCAGTAATTAATACCAAAACAATAATTTGTCCATCTTGCCATGACACAGATCTTTCTTAATCTGCAGTCTGCACCCTTTCTTAATCTCCTCATCTCCAAATTCTTCCCACATTTAACTCAGGGCTCGAGGTTCTTTCTCCCAAAGCCACATGGTGCTGACATGAATCCACACACAGGAGTGGTCTCTCTCATCTCACTGCTGAGTTCTGCTTCCAGCTGCACAGGACACCACTAACATCAGAAACAGAAAAACAGCTTTGTAAGCATTCAAATAAATCCAACCAACTCGGAAAAAAAAAGAAGAATTCTTCCAGGCTTGCAGCAGGGTTTCTATGAGTTCATATTTTTAACTTTGGCTCAGTTCTCTTGTTGAATTCCAGCTGATTTGTTAATCTTTAATTAAGACCTCATGGGCAAAAAGAAGAGACAGAGCAAGAACACGTGTTAAGATAGATAAGAGAAACAAATACAAAGGCTAGAATATTGATCATCAAGGTTTTAATTAGTTTGATATTGATGGAAATAACAATTGGACAGCTGGCAAGAAAGCACTGTTTTCTAGAAGGTCGTTCTGTGCTCCTTTCAGGGTTGAAGCCACAAAGGAGATGGTACAAAGCAGTGACTGCAGCACCAGGTGGATTGAGCCTAATTGATGCAACACAAGCTGAAAGCGAGCACACACCATCACTGTAACCTTGCCAGGCTACCCAACACACACTGAGCAGACATCAGCATCATCTCCTTTAATGCAATATTTATCAAGAAATTACATTTTTCAAAGACGAGTATTTATTGATGTCTTGTGTCTGCGCTTCGGTACGCAGATGTTGTATATATTTCAAGGAGAATGTCATCATTATGAAATAGCACAGAATGTTAACTCTCTCTTCTTAATTAATGTTGGGTTGTTCTCAATATGCACCATTCATCATTTCAAACTGTCACCTCTGAAACTCTTATCATGAGAAGGAGAGCTTCTTTCTCAGGGTTTGATACCTTCGCTCTCTATTCTGCTTATGCAGAGTAGCTCTGGGCACGTAGGTCAACATTTGCCCTAAGCAGCAGGTCAGCAAAATGCCTGCACACCATTCACCTCCTCCAAACACAGCGCTTTGAGACATAAACGATGAACAGTTCAGGGTGAAATTCACTGTTACAATGAAAAAAATTCCTGGAGAATTTTCTGTGATGGTTATCAGCAGCTCTGCTCCTCTTTTTTGTACCTGCTGCACCGCAGTGCAAATCCCGATGCAGGTACAGGCTGAGGTCAAGCAGATTTGAATATCCTCTGGATCTTGAGCTCTCTGTTCCTCCTTTATGTACAAAGAACAGTTACTGGAGTGGCTAGTATAAAATTTTGTAATGTGACTCGCCACTGACTGTTACCAAACCAACCAGGCAGAACATGGGAGCCAAGTATGCCATGAATTTTCTCTCTTTCAGTCAGCTATTGCTTCTTTGCAGTGCAGAGCTCCAGAGAAATCCAGGGAGCCCCAGAGAAGCCAGTGCTGTCCAGGTGCAGGGCCATGTAACAGCTGTGCAGTGACTACTGCATCAGAGGCACGATCCTTCACTTGGTGCAGCCATAGACACGACTCCACCAGGAGTTTTGGTTCCATAGCTGGTGCACAAGATTTGAGCAAGAGCAAGGAAAGTCTTGAAGATACACTATAGCAAATTTAGGGTTTACACTGAAGTACTTTTCAACCTCTATTCTTTGCTTGCGTTAATTAACAAATGTTAATTGTTAACGTGCCAACGTCTATCCTTCCCAGGATGTGCTCCAAATGTAATAATTCACTTACAGATCCGTGGTTTAATCTGATAGATTCCCTTGCACCTACTGCCTAACTGCTGAAAAGAAGCTCCTCTCCCCAGTGTTCGTGAAACAATACACAGCAGACAAGGGAGGCCACGGGGACCGGTGAGAAGTTAAATCAGAGTGGGTGAAAGGTGTAGGAGCTGTCAGCAGTGGAGTAAAACAATAATTGAATCTTAAAAGCTCCATGCTACAGTAATAACGGATAATAAAATGTTCTTTTAGTTGTCTCAGTAGTCTAAATTTTAGCTAATCTAGTTTGATTTCAATAGCCTTAAAAATAGAAACATAATAGAGTTCAGAATAAGCAACATATTAAGCAGCAACGCTTATGCCTTTGCAAAGATCAGCAGAGGATGATACAGACTGACATTTACTCAGTAATTTTCAGCCAAAGATCAGGGAGTACAAACTGATTATGCTGGTAACCACTGAACCTATCGCTGAAACGTAATTGGGGATCCTCCATTTGCATACCCCTCGCTTCACCCTCAAGCTGAGGACACCAAAAACCAAGGAGATGTTTATCAGCATTTGGCAACAGCAGTATTTTAGAGTAGCAACTTCAGAGCCAGCACCCACCCACCTCTCCCTGCTGTACCAGATGCTGAAGCAGATAGGTTCACGCTCCCGCAAACAAGCTGATGCCTGGTGCTACCTGCATGGACAGACTGGTCAGATCTAACCGAACTGCTTGGGTACACATGAAAAATTTTGCAGGATCAATGTCCATGCTCCAAGATTTGAATGCATTTCTGGATGTTGCTTAGCAACTCTGTACATTTGCAGCGTGGACATGCCATCCCTGCTAATGGACAGGGTATCTCCTGGTTCCATCACACAAGGCTGCTTTGCAGAAGAATAAATACAATTTTCATCTCTGACTGGGTCTTCACATATCCATACAAATTCATAAAAACATGTATTTTTATACATTTACAATTCTTTTCTGATTGTACTGTGAGCAAAAGGAAGATGTTTAGCACCATCTTTAAAGGGGGAGCAGCAGCCTAAGGCAGTGCTCAAGGGATGATGCTGTGCACTACTGCATAGTTACAGACTTTCAGGAACATCACGGCAAGTCCTTCCAAAAAAACCTGCAGCCTAAGCAGCCCACAGCCCCAACGTGGAATTCACAAATATGGCTCAGTTACACCACGATTCAGCTCACTCCCAGCAAGAGAGATGCTGCAGGCAGTGTCCCATCCTCACGTGCATCTGCAGAGCACTCACAGACATACACAGTTGTAATTCTGGCCAAAATCTGCCCCTGCAATTGAACACTGGTAATTTGTCCACCACCTCTGTTCTCTCAGTTGCAATTCATCAATATCGAAATGTACAGAAACAGATGAGAAAACTGTATTTATGCAATGTGCACTTTCTAACCCTGCATTCACCAGTGTTGCACAAAACATAAGTGCTGCCAGCTGTCTTTGGAAAGCTTTTAGGCACCAGACCATTCCAGCACCTTCTCCAGCTCTACTGGCACCTGCCATTCCCACAGATCATACAGAAGTCTGCTCCTAAAGGTACAGCCTCCCCAGCAGGGCACAGGGCAGGGACTGGCTTTGCAGTCAGTGCTTGCTAGGTTCACCCATCACGTTCCACTCAACGCTGAGCATCTACCACTAAAGGAAAACACCTGCATTAAAGGCTACAGCAACACACAACGACCAGTAAAGTGTGTCCCCCTGGAGAGAGAGCTCTGTCTGCTTGAATTAAGGTTCACTTCACAGCCAGGTCCTGTTTCATTTTATTACAAAGGCTTGAAACCAGGCACAGAATAAAATATTTCAGTAAGCACACTTTCTGTCCTCAAAGTGCTCAGATGTTTCTTGTATTTTATAGAGCATAGTTCTGTGCATCAAATGAAAAGTAGCAGCAATGAATTCAGGGTGTTATTTAAGTATTATTGAGGAGAGGTGAGCTATATTTTCTTTTAACAACTTGAGCTAGGTAGAAAAAGTGAATTTAGTGCATCCCATGCAAATTTTTGGTAGAGGTTACTTGCTTCTAGCCTCTTCCCCCCCCTCAAAAAAAACCAAACCAACAAATGAAGAGCAGGGAAGAAGAAATACAGTTAAAGTAACAAAAATAAAAAAGACCCTGTGACTTTGTTTCTGCCTGTTGGTTATTTTCCCTCCCTCATTAACCATAACAGGAACTAAAGCCAAAGCCATACTTCCTCTCTTCTACCCTAACAGGATTAGGTATCGGTTCCAAAGGACACGCTGAATACAAAGCACCCATGAAACAAGGCACCAAAGCTTGATTCCATTAAAATGACAACAACAAAGGTAATTAATTAGAATGCCAATTAAAAATTACGAAGCAAGCTGTTACTAGATTACCAGTTCAAAGCAGACCACCATTTATAGCACATCTCTCGGAGGAATAGCTTGGAATCCCCAGAAGCATTATTGATGAAAACATTTCTGGATTCATAAGCATTGTTTTTTATCAGTAATATCCCCAGTCTCTAATTTTTCAGTGAATTTTGAAATGCCAGTTTTCTACAGCACAGAAGTGCCCCATTTCTACTGGTTCTAACAGTAAGAACAAACCGTGCCTACACATCTGAGTTAGGACTGACAGCTGTTTTTACCAGGTCTGCTGCGCTGCTGCTCTTGGGTTTTTTATTTATTTTCAGTGAAGATTTATATTCATAGCATCCTGCATCTCTGTAGCACTGAAAATACAGATAAAACTGGACCAACAAACAATTCTTCATACCCAAGCCCTGAGATCCAAAAGGTCACCTTTTCAAATACAAGCTGAAACCTCTCGTATCAGCGGAATGCACTGAGTTCATGTTCTCAGTTCCTTACAGGAGACGTGAATAGAAATGCTCAATGAGCCAGATCATGGCATTAGTGTACACGACCCTTGCTTTTGCTCCTCCACCCACTTGGCAGATGTAGGAATAATTTTCCTCCTGTTCCAGGCTAGTGGACAGCTCAGATACAGGAGAAGTAGGACAGCAGTGCATTTCCGTGTTAACAATACGCCCAAGCAAACTCCTCTCCATCTCCTCTCCGTTCCCAGAAGACCACAAATACCAGGAGCCCCATTTCTGGGGACTGATCGTAATATACATCCACAGGAAGAAATTGGCAAGACCCTCCAATACCCCCCTGTTAACCTGCCATTAATCCTAGCAATTCGCTGTGGTCTCAATAGCTCACTCTGCATCTGGGGTTCCCAACCCACCCACCACGCGCTGAGCCACGTGCAGAGAGGGACGCCACACATTCAACGTGAACATCAGATGAGCAGACATTTTGAAACAACAGCTTAATGCCCTTCTAAACAATTTGAATCCAAATTTGCTAATTTCCTGGAAAGACCCAAGATGGTGACAGAAATGGATAAAGCTTCAGTACTCTAGAAACGTGCAGATGTGGTACTCAGGGACATGGTCAGTGGGCAGTATTGGTGGTAAGTGGATGGTTGGACTAGGTGACCCTGGAGGTCTTTTCCAACTTTAAAGATTCTATGCAGGGTTGCATTGAGCAGATAAACATAAGTTACAGAATCATGGAATGGCTTGGGTTGGTCAATCAATACCAGCACGGTTCTCATCCCCCTCAAACCACTACAGCTCTTTTTCACTGTTTATCAAAGGCGGGAGGCAGCTGGAGTCTTCTTTTAGTCACTAAGCCAGCAACAACAGCAAAAAAAAATCAAATATTGTTTTAACACGTTTTTAGATGATTACTTGTCTCTTTACACATAAACCTGGCCCCACGATAAACATGCTAACGTACACATTAAAATTGCACGGTGCAATTTTCTCATTACGTGCAGCAAACATAATTCATACAATGATTGGAGACTAACTATTAAAGCAAATTATTTATTTAATTCTAAATAACACTGCTGTAAGTAAAAGGAAACCACACTCACTAAATAACCTGGGAACATAATTACTACAAACACATCCTTTGGGACCTACTCCATCATCCTTTCGTGACCTCAGAAAAGATAATGTAAAGAAAATGGACCTGTATGTTTCTCCACAGAAACAGAGCCAGCCCATTCCTTCCCACTTTCTTTCACTTAATTCCATTGAGGAAAGTGCTCAAATTGCTCAAGATACTGCATAATAATCCAGCAAAATGCCACGTTATCCTGCCTTATTTCTTACGGGATCTGAAGGATAAAATCATTTGAATGCTTAAGGATGTATCTGGATGGGAGGAAGTGGTGGATGCATTAACATGGTGGGAGCAACTGTAGGCACGTGGTACAGGTAAGTGCTAACAACGGTGTCCCATGTGTACAGAGCAGGTTGGCAGCCACATGTACAAAGGAAACGCACACATTGAGCATCAGAAACAACAATTTGTTTCAAAAGTGAGTGTGAAAATCACAGAATATCCCAGGTTGGAAGGGATCCACAAGGATCATCCGGTCCAACTCCTGGCTCTACACAGGACTGCCCAAAATTCAAACCACATTTCCAAGAGCTGTGTTAAAATCTGGGCAGCGAGCCTTTCCATCACACAACTGTGTCATTAATTCCCTTCTTCCTTGAGATTTGAGATGAGCAAACCTGACATTGGAGAAAAAAAAGTTTGTACAATTCCCTCAGCCTCTGAAAGGAGCAACTTCATTTCCAGATGTCAAATTGTAGAGAATTATGCAGTCTTAAATCACCTGTTGGCTTTCTCTTTGGAAATGCCATTTGTTGTGAGGCTGTCCTGCAGGTAAGGAATTAGTGCCATGTTCTCAGATGAAGCTCCAGCTGCAGTACAGCCCCAGGGCTGTATTGGAAACCCCCCATTGCTATGCTGGCTGAAAAAGCCCCCTTTTATCCACCAGCTTTCTATGCAGCTCCTGTTGGTCTTTTACCTGGAATGGCATTTTTCCAAGACCATCTGAGCTGGAGAAATCACCACTGTGAACAACTTGGGAGGAATACAAGAGCCTCTCAGCACACAAGGACTATAAAAGAGCAAGTAATCAACTCACTGGTGCACAACACCCACGGTGGCACAAATACCCACAAGTATTCCAGATTTTTGTTACATATGCCTGCAGACTTCCAAAGGAAACTCCAGGATCCAGCCATGCTCTGTGCTGCTGTGCTCTGCAGCACTGATGCTGCTGGCAGCATTGCAAATATCCCAGTCTGATCCTGCAAGGCTTGCTGGTATTTTTATCTCCTTTCAGAGGGGTACCAAGGAGCTGCTCACCACCTGACAGCGACAGCAGCAGCTCTCCTTGTACAGGAGAAGAGACAAAGAGAATTAAGTAGGTTTTAGAACTCAAGGTCTTACAAACAGCAGCACTCGTTCACGCCAGCACTGTGATGCCTCACCTCGCAGCACTGCATGCGGCAGGCTGGCTCCCTTCATCCACTTGGTTATTTCCATTTATGAGATTAATTAAGGGCTGAAATTTGATTTTAATTTCAATTTCATGTTTTAATTTTCAAGAACTATTAGATTTCCCTTCCATTCAGAATATAAAATAAGATTCTTGATTAAAACAGGACCTCACGAATAAAGACAAATACAGAATATCCAGGAAGCTGCTCTTACTCTCAAAATTATAAGACCGGAAAACTATTAAGTATTTGAGCAAAGCAAAAGTTCAAACAGAGGAGGAAGATTAGAAGGTAGATGAGTCTATATTCCCTAATCTAATGACTAGCCAAGGAGATTTGCAATACAAGGACAGACAAAGGGGACTTACATACTACATATTTTGTTGGGAAGAGAATGGTGCTCTAAGAAGAAAAGCTAGCTATACTGAAACCAAGCATTATTGCATATTTTAAATGGTACCACAGCACAGTTCCAGCACAGGAAACCTAAACCTTTGGTCTGTATCTTGGTAGTCAGAACAAATCAGCTGTAAATAGACACAGATGTTGTCATCTCATGATAAAAAAAACAATTCAGGTAGAGCAGCAAGCATAGGAGGGGGAGCGAGGTAAAGCCCTACAGCTGGGAACCCAGCTGCTTGGGGACCTCCGTGAGAGATGCTCACAGTAAGGCCAGAGAGAAAAGTTAAACTACACAGCACTGAACTGAGGACCTCAGGATGACTCCAGGAATATCAGTTGTGCAGTTACAGGAGGCAGCTGTGGCACCCTAAGGGATGCAGAAGGAAATACAGGCGTGCAGATAAGAATTCTGTATGGATTTTAAATGATCAAGGTCCAATTGCTGGTGGTATTTTCAGGAACGGTGTTTATTTTCTCCATGCATCTGTTCGTTCTCTGTAAAATGGAGTAAATAACATTTCCTTCTCCCAGGTGCTGCCTGTCTCACCTCGATGTCAGCACAAGCTCATGCCATGCTGTCCAGCCATACGGTAGCTGCCCTGCTTGCTGAGAGCAGATAATGGAATGAGGTGCTGTCGGAAGATGTACAAATTTAAATACTAAAATTGGAAATTATTTTCTACCATGGATGGAGCCTGTCTGTCAGCAGTATTCCACGCTGGAGCCAGTCTGAAACACTGGTGTGTGTGTGTGCCTGAAAAATCTCCATCTGAGCACAAGGCTACAGGAACAGCCTGCAGAATGTGATGGCTCATATGCTTAGGTAGATGGACTCTCAATTCCTGGAGATGTAGCTGAGGCAAAAACATGTAAATCTAATCTTTAAACTCCTCTGTCTTGGGGCGTGATGTTTTCCAAAGGCACTTCAACTCAGCTCCTTAATGTGGATGTACAGGACCACTCACTCGTGCATATTAAATTGGATTTGGGTGCATGAAACACAACTTGCAGAACAAAATTTGAGTTTATTTTGGAAGATTTCAGTTTGGAAAAGTAAGACAGGCAGGAGAGAAGTCAAGGGAAAGGGTGTTATTTAATGAATTAGTGCCTGCAGCAGTTTTTGTTTCAATACAGGGGGAAAAAAAAAACCAAACTAGCACAGCTCATTGATGCAGAAGCGTATAGGTAAATGTCAGTGCAAATACAACACAAATCTCTCCTAATATGATTTGATGCGGGGAAAAAAAAGCACAATGGTTTCTGGTTTTTAACTTCATACAGCTCTGTGATTTTTGGGTTTGACTCAGGAAATTAAGGGAGAAGATGGCTGGGTGTAATAGATTCACCACAGACAACGCAGGGATGCTGCCAAAACCATAATAGACACAGATCATTTAAAATTGGATAGAATCACTTAAGACCCAAGACAATACACGCCAAAGACAGCTCAACATTTGCCAAGTAAACAAAATAATGATAGATTGAGCTTGTCAGCATAACCCAGGTGGAAATGTGGTTTAAGGGGTGCGATGACAGCTCCATCCAGAGAAGCAACTGTTCTCTTTAGAGGTTTGTTCTGTGATTGGCAGTTTTAGCATTGCATGGGGAAGGTAAAGGCAAGCAGCCACAGAAGGGAAGGAGCAGCAATGAGTACAACACCAAGGTGGGCATGCTGGCTGCTGAAGGGTGCAGGGCGTTGCAGGAGCTACCAGGGCACTGCCAGCACCCGGCTGCCCAGCAACTGCTTCTTTCCAAAATCACAGGTCCTGCCAAAATTACTCACAGAAGGAGAAGGAAGTCTGCAATCGTCCTCTAGAAAATACCTCCAGAATGATAAACCATCAGAAAGTACGGGGTCTGAATCGAGCTGAGGGTACAAAACTCTCCTGGTATTTGCCTTCTTCCTTTACACCTTTTCACTTGTGGGAGAGTCTCCTCACCTCACAGATGGGCATATCTTAACAAGGCCTGTCTCCACCTAAATTACTCCAGCAATTAATTTCACACCTAGGCAGCTTGGCCAAGTCACAGCCAGCAGTGCTGAGAGTCACCTCTGGGCTTCTGCCCTTCGCTGCTCTGAGGGCAGATGTGCCGGGGGTCACAGCCACCACAAACACAGCTGCAGCTGGGAGGCCCCAGCTCAGAAGCAAGCACTGAACATGCCTACCTTGTCCCAGGCGGCCCATGCTGGGGCAAAACCTGCTGTATCTTCCCTAAGCCCCTTTTATCCCCTTTCTGAATGACACTGAGCAAAGGCTCCTTCCAGGAGCACAAATCTGTACAACTTGTCCCTTCAAACTTAGAACAGAAACAGCTCCTTCAGGAAGAGTTAACTAAAAGACAACTTAAGGACGGGTGAATTAAACAGCATTACAATTCTAGATGGACAATTTCTTTTAGAATTGAGTCAGTCTATTTAATTAAGCTTAATTCACTTCCAAGGAAAATATTTCATCTAGGAGCAATGGCTGATACAGAAATGCAATTCTCCATCAAAGAACAAATATAATTACTCAACATAGGTGAAAAGAAAGAAGCGGTGTAACTACCTTTAATGATAACCATTATTGAATCAAACCTAAAAGCTGGACAAACCTTAGTAAAATATAACATAATAAATATTTAAATTATATTATCCAGAGTCAGATTCTCAGGCACGGAGTTTGTTGCAGGTGTTTCATATAAATATTTCCAATATTTGACAAGACTTCACTGTGTAATCCTTCTGCCCCTCAAACAGCTGATCCTTCCCTTCCCAGGTGGCAGAACAGGGAGGAGGGAATCTCTCCTCGCTATGTTTCACAGCTGAAATTTCCATTTATCGCTCCACTCTGAACAGAGAGCTCTAACAGGAAGAAAATCTGAATTTGTTGCAGACAATCACCCTGTGCTGCAGCAGCAGCTTCCCTTGGGTTGATGCTGGCCATGCTGACGGTGATGGCAGAGCTCCCCTCAGCTTCTGCATAGCCAGAATTTCAGCTGCTATATCCCACACTGGATGCTCTGAACCACACAGAATAACCTGGGCTTATGAAACCGGAGTTACTGTTATTTGTTTTTAATGCTTATACTCCAATCGCTTCTTCCAAGTATGTTGATTCAAAACCTGAAATTTCTAACTAATGGCCTACTTTCTCTCCATGCTTATGTACATACACATAAATCCTTTAATTTTCCACTCAAAGACTGCATTTATTTTGCCAATAACATCATCTTCGATGTCTTCATGAAATTAATAGTCTCACAAAGAGAAAACAAAAATATTTTCCTGAAAATAACTTCCGTCTCTCAGCAGAATATTTAAATCAATTTGACGCTTCACCTAAAGTCAGACATTTCATCTTGTGACATATGGCCAAGCACCTCCAACGCAGCTGGAAGCACGCGTTCTCACATGACAAATCTGCATAACAGGCTCTGAAAGAGAGCAAACACGTCTAAATCGGGGAAATCACAGCTCCTGACCTGGAAGAAGGCCTGCAGTGCCATTAACTCAATCACACCTACAGATATCCTCTGCCCTGGAGATACCCGCGGGCTGCAGGGATGGAGATGGCTTTGGGGCATGGTGACCTCAAAATGAAGTTCAAGAGCAAAGCAAATCCCGTGCACAAAAACCAGACCAATCTCTGTGAAGAACAGGGCATGAACCAGCTGGGCTCACATGATTGCTTTTTTGTGGCTAGCAAGAAATCTCTGTGTTTTGGGGTCTCTTTTCTCATTGCTGTTTTCCTAGTGCAAAGAGGATATATCCTTCTACTCTGTCCCAGTTTGGCAATAAAACATGCCCAATATACTTTCTTTTTGCATTCATATCTCACCTGAAGAGTTTGCAGTAAGAAATGAGCATCTCTTCAGCCTTCTAATTAAAGGTCACATTACACCCAATTTAGAGACAATCTCAGGCACAGACAGACAACCACCAGTTTGCCAAAGCACTGCTGTTGCCGAAGGCATTACACATGGCTGTGTACAATTTAATTATCAAGGAGGGTTCCTGGCTGGCAGGGTGGTGATGGCCACAGCACTGGGCAGCGTCCCTTGGCTCATGGCTGCCTGCTGGCAGGTCAAGCCCTGCAGCACCAATGGCCTTTCCTAGCACTAAGCTGTGCCTGCTTCACTTTAAACGCTGTTTAAAGGATAATTGTTTGTTCTAGGGAAGGGATCACGTCTTTCTCTGCTGTGAGAGCCACAGGGGCAAGGCAAGGTGCATGGTGAAGATTTCCTTTAATTCCTGTAAACTGAATCCACATGAAGCCAAATCTAATAACCCTGCAATGAAAACCTGATCTTTCCCATTTTACTTCAAGTAGGAGTCTTGAAGATGAAAAGGCCAATGCTCCCTAATTTCCTTCTAAGTAAAAAAAAAATTAAAAAAAAGGCAAGTATAAGCTTTGACTTAGGGGGTTTCTTTCTTTTTTTTTAGTCTATACCTACATATAAGCTCCTACTATGAAAGCACAAATATAGAATTAGAACAGTTGTTTCAATCATAACACTGAAATCATAAACATTTCCGCATTTCAAGTCTGTTCTTATCCACCCTGCTCTGCCTTAATTTTCCTCTTGAGGTATAGATTCACTTCTGCTAAAGTGACAGCCAGGGCCAAACCCAGAAAACTGAGAGGTCCAGAAAAAATCCCCTTTCTGAGCAGTATAAATCCCACTGTCTTGCCAGGCTAAACGTGTGGGAACACTCTATCACAGTGACATTGAAAAAACCCACACACACACCCGAAAATACACAAGACAGTAGGAATTTGCCTCGACCAACCAAAGCAAAATCCGAGTGCAGATGCTGGGGTTTGAGCTGCTGGCAGACTCTTTAATTTCAGGGCACTGTAAAATATGTGAGGGAGCCAGGATTTCACCCACAGGAGAATATTGAAAAGTTTTCATTTTATTACTATGCCTGTCTGTATTGTGGTTTAAAATCCACACAGGGATTGCCACAGCTTGTTAGCTGGCTTTAATAGTTGCATTAATAAATCCTATAAACTAATTGTGCAGTGACAAAGTTAATTACATTGAAATGAGATAGTATATTTCTCTACAAATATGATAAAGAATGCATAAAGAGATGCACTCATGTCTGGGAGCCCAAACCCACCATCCAGCCAGCATCCCAAAGCCAGCTGCAAGGCCTGCTTACATTGCTGGCCACGGGGACAAGCAAACCACAGCAAGATGAGAGTTTGTGACTAAATATGAAAGTGAATTATTTACACAGCAAAATAATGAATGAAAACAGGGCATTTTATCTTCCAGCCAAAGGTGGAAATCTGCTCCTAAACCTGCATTGTTTTAACAGGCAAGGACAACTATATGACCACAAGTAATAACAACTGCTTTTTCCACTGGCCTTGTAACCAGACCACGAACTTTAACTCCCATCCAAGAGAAGTGACGGGTTGTGTGTCAAACAAAGAAAGCCACTTTGGAGCTGAAGGTATCTTATTGGTCCCATCCCACCCCACAAGTGCCATTCAGCCCCAGAACCACCCTTCTAAAGTCCCTTCTCCACCGAACAGCAATACCAGGCACTCCTTCCATGTGGATGTTTCGAGTTACTTTTGGGCTGTGTTAAAAGGCACCAGAGAAAGAAAGAGCAGCAAGCACCGGCTCACAGTTGCTCCATGGCACAGGGATGTTTTACCTCCTCTTTATTAACTCTAATCATCTTGCCCTAGATTTAATGGAGATGCTAATCTGGGCAGAGCTATTGTCATCACCAAAGTCTCCTTCCAACTCATAGAAAAGGCGCTACTAAAAACAAGGCCATTCGGGGAAGCTGAGGCTCACACTGCTTTGGGTATTGGATGAATTGACTGCACTTCACTCAGCTCAACAGCACCAAGGAAGGGACAGAGGCAACCTCAATGCTGCTGATCTGAGGGCGAAGTTGCAAACATTTGCTGCAGGTGTGGTGCGTCTCTTCACCAGGCACTCAGCATGGCAAGAACACCGAGTTTAAAAACAGAAACCTAAAAAAAACCCTGAGGTGTCAGAAATAGAAACCCAAACTTAAGCTCTTAAATCCGTAATTCAGCTCATAAATAAGTAAATTTGAAGAGTGCTGAGTATCCAATTAGTAGGAGCTAGCAGGGGCTTAGAGCTTCAGAAAATCACATCTTCTGTTTAAGAGCCTGGATACAGACTTGGGAGACTGATCTTAGCTTCTATTGTTGAAAATACTGGATGGAAGACTGTCACGTCACGCTCTACTTGTACAGGTCTATTTGTAAAATAAATGCCAAAACTCAAGGGTTTAAAACCTGTGCTCCAGTGCTGACATCAACACACCTATGCAGCTAAGAGGCAGATGGAGGAGTAGCAACCAAAGTGGTCACAGTACGGTCAGTGCAGAGCCCTGCCAGTCCCACAGGCACTGATAGCAGCAGCCGTGGTATTTCTGCAGCACTATCCCCACTGCAACTCCCCCAGACAGTGCTGTCCAAGGCAGTTGCCCGTTAGCCCTCCCTTTTTGGATACATCAAAAAGAAAATTCAGTAAAAAGTAATCCCAAAAAATCACTCGGCTGTTCGGGAGGTGACCGTTTCCAAGCCCACATCTTGGTAGATCAGCCTTGAGCTCAGCCACCTGAGTGGACCACAAAAATAAAGAAAGAAACCAGAAAGATGCATGAAATGAAAATGCTGACTAACTTTTACTCTGGCAGTATGAATGGGGTTGCTATAATGATAGAAAACTATCGATTACCAGCTAGTGCCTTGTTCAATTGATCAGGTCCTGCAAATCTCAGATAAGGCTCCTGTCATTAGGAGAGGCATTGTGTTCTCGTGGCTCTGAGTGATTGCTGTGCTATCAGTGCTTTGATTGTCTGATAGTACACATGTTGGGAGCTTTGCTATCGATTGGTAGATAAAAATGTTCTGGAATCTGGAGACCCGTCAGTGACGTTCTTCAGACAGAAAATGGCATTGCACTTTAATGGTAGGTCATTTGCTAATGAAGTTAATTTGCAAAGAACTTTTTGGGGAAGAGCTGTTAGGCAGTGAGGTGAATTGGGTACTGTGGTAGGCTCACACTGGAGAGGACAAGGAGCTCTGGTTTGTTAAGGCAGAAGTGCCTACATGTACAAGAACACCAAGGTAGCAGTGCCTTCAGCAGAGCTGCAGATTTCCAACTTACAGACAAAATTTACATTTAGTTGATCGGTGTATGAAAAGTCCTATAAAATTTGGAATAACATGAAAGTACTTCTCAAGAAGGGGCCTACAGCAGTAATGTCAGAGCAGTATAGCTTCTACAAAGAAGCTGTATGGTGCTGTGCACTGCTGTGCACCTTCTTCTCAAGCCCTTCCTATGCCTGACCCCTTGTGGGACTTCACTGTTTGTACATCAGATGTTTCATCAAAAAGCATTATTAAATCTATGTCCCAAAGCCCATAAATCCAATTATTTTCTCATTCAGGTTCTACTGCTTTTACTTAAAAGCGACTCTCCTCCAAAGGCCACTGACCACATTAGCCTAATTACACCACTTGTTCACCTCCAGCACTTAAGGATAATGAAGTCGGGATTTATTCGTCAGTAACACTTTATTCTAGTCTTTCAGAAGATGTTTGGCACATTCAGACTGCAGGCCCTCCTGGGGTGCATTCAATCCAGCTGCAGCTCCACATGGAAGCAAAGCACCAGGTCAGTGCTGGCTGTGCAGCGTCCCAGCAGCAGCCCTGATGCCCAGCAACAAAGCCGAGTGCTCATTTCAAGTGCAATCTTTTTCATTACCCAGTGATTATATCACAGACTGGGCTTATTTTCATTGTTTTATAATAAGCACCAGCAAATAGCTGTGAGTTATACCCCTGTTTAGATTTTATTTTTAATTTAACCTGTTGTCCACTGCTGTAACACAAAGACCTCGAAAGGCAGGTGAGCTGCAGCTACTGCCTCGAGGCAGCATGTCCTACCTACACAAGTAAATGACTCCAAACAAACTTGTATATCTGAGGAAAACATTACACCAACCTGATCTTTTCATTCTGCAAGAAAACTGAAAGACCCAGTAAACAATTCTCTAAAGCATGAAAACATATAGCAGCACCGTTAGAGAACTGGAGAACTTGAGGTTTTAGATGAATAACCGGCATGCACAGATGACCTTTGCCAGGCTGCCAAAAACGTCTTCTCTGAAATACATACTTTCATGTTACAACATGGGTTTCTTTATGTCAAAAAACGCACTTTATATACAATGAGATGTAAGAGCAGAGCACGCAGAGGAGGTCAACGCAAAGGACACGTGGTGACCTGGGAGCAGACACGCTGGGGGTTCTGCACGTCCCTGGGTTTGGACATTGCTCCCCAACACGGATCAAATGAACTATTTTTAAACTGTACATGCCAAAGTACACGTCCTTTGCCTGAATGGAAAGCAAAGAACCAAAGAGCTGTGACGAAGCCTGGCTTCATTAATGGCAGAGAGCCCCTGTCTCCAGTCTTGAGCTATTTTCTTCATAGAGGGGAACAAGCTCCCATTTCAGCAAAAGAAAATTTGGGTCATACATAGCAGCTCTTGTTATTCCATTTAAATCACAAGAATAGAAAGCCAAATTGTACTTCCTGCAGACACGTTGCTTTTAGCTTTACCAGCTTATGGCATCTCTCGAGCACAGGTTTGTTTAGAGAAAACACAATATGGCCAGCGCATGGGGAAATGTGGCAACATACTGCAGTTCCTGCATTTGTTGATTGTAACCCATGAGGACTTCTGATACTTCTGAGCAAATACGGTACGCTGGGGAAAGCAAAAATATTTCTGAACAACGCTTTGTTCCTAGAGCCACGTTTAGCACAGCTAATAGACCTATCTAGATTCTAAACAGATGTAATACAGCCTCTCCTACAAAAGATGACAGCAAATTGTTCAGATTATTTTATACTTCTATTCAGACTTGTTCTTTTTCTTCCTGTCATCACATCGTTTCGTTTTTGCATTAATGCTGGTAAAGGCCTGGCTGGGTTTTATGCCACAGTGATCAGGCAATCTTCATCGGCTTTGTTTGAGGCATTGTCCTGGATTTGGGTTCGTTATAATAATCATTCTGCTCCTGATTTAAAAACAAACAAACAAAAAAAAAAATGTCATCTTTACTGTTCACGATATTTAATATCACCCTGGGGGAAGCCCTCATCATGAGGCTGCCAGCCTTAAAGTGAATGATATCAATAAATAGAAAATCACCGCAGGTTAAGATTCTGCCTTTCCCCATTCTCCTCATCTCCTGCTCTCCTCCTCTCCAACATGGCAGCGAATAATATTTTGTAGAAGACCGATAATATTCGTCTTTCTATTTCTTTATTTGAGGTGAATTATTTCAGTTCCATTTATTCCCTTCCCCTGGAGAGGAATTGGCCATAAATGGGCGACTTTTGGACTCAAGCTTTGTAAAAGCGTTTTCCAAATCCCAAAGGATGTTTCAGATGGTAAAACAAAAGTGATGCTTCAAACAGAAAAGCCCTCAAATGCAGGAGGCCTCACTATCCATTATTTCAAAGTCTTGAACTTTTAAAGGCAAAAGAAGCATTTAATTCAAAAAAAAAAAAAAAAAGCTCCCCAGGGTCTTTATTTTATTTTTAATATTGCTGAAGTGTCCTGCTACCTCTAGTAATAAAAAAAACCCTGAATATAAAGGCAGTTAAAAACCCCATCCTGTTAGCAAAACCCACAAAAAGAACCTTAACTGTAGGTTCCTGCTTTTCTTGTAAAACAGACGTTTCTTTCCAGCTACCCCCCACCCCTTCACTTACATGACCTTTGCAAAGGTTTAAAACAAATTGCAAGGAATTGAGAGCTTAAAATACCACTTTGCTTCTCTGAAGTTCGGAATATTGACTAAAACCAAAGGTTATGTTCTTTTCCTTCTCTTTCACAGAATTTAGAAAGAATATTTAGCTGTGTTTCTGCTAAATATCTGTGCTGTGTTTCTGCCAAATATTTGTGCCAAATTTTGTCCTAGATTAAGTGTGGAACGAATGCACAGAGAAAGAAAAGATATCAAATTTTGTTTGATTTCATTTTCTTGGACTTCAGTAGAGTTGAACTGAAATCCAGAAGATGGATTACATACAGGTTGGCGGGTGACCAAAGCAGCATCTTCACTGGTCAGAAAGATTGTCTCTGAGCTCCCATAAGCTGTAAGAGCTGTGGACCCAGAGGTTTTCAAGAAAAAGGGGAGATGTGGCACTGAGGGACACGGTAGTGATGGGATGGGGATGGAGTTGGTGACCTTAGTGGTCTTTTCCAACCCTAATGATTCCATGAGGTAAGAAGCCCTTGCAAAAGATGGACAGCAGCAGACTGGGCTATGCACTGCCTTCAGATTGCGTTCTCTTCAGAGAGCTGTTACACATCTGCTCACTGACCCCAGTGCCAAGCAGCACCTAGAGAAAGGGAAGATTCGTGGCCAATGCCAGCACAGAAACATACAAACACATTTGTGGCAAAACTGTGCTTGCAATCGCAGAATGTATACATGAAGGAGGTTATATGGAAAGAAACAAAAGATTTGCTGTTTATTTTCAGATATTTGAGATTTGAGCATGTTCCCTGTAAAAGTCCTTCTCCATAAAGCCCTTCAGAGTTTAACCTGGTATGCTCTGTGATATTCCGGCTGTCAAACCAAATCTCCATCAACTTTTTCTTCTTTACTCTTGACCTGAGTTTCTCTTAGAACACTGTTTTAAATTAGATCCCATGAGAAACGTGACAGTAAATTCTTAGTTCCGTGATGGTTATAGAAGTTGCCATTGTTTTTCCATCATTATAGCGATGTTTGAGGCATTGAGAGAGAGGAACCATTTGTTAGTTCTCTTTTCTGCTTTCCGCTCACAAAAGGGAAACATAGGTAAAAATTTATTGATGCCCTTGACAAATAGTGTGCCACTTTCTTTAGCAAGAATTAATTTGTCCTGTTAACACCAAGACATCATCGCACATTTGAAATCTGAGTCTGGACCGATTTTGTGCCATGGAGATATCGCTTCTCCGTGTCGGAGGAAATAAGCAGTGCTCAGGATGTCCTTCAGAGATTATAACCTCCTGTATAATAATTCTGGGGATGTGTCCTTATCCTGTGTCGTGCAGGGAGAAAACAAGGGAGGAGGAGAGGAAGCTTTTATTCCGTTCTGCTGTATTTCAGTCATTTATTTTTATTGGTTTCGTGCAGCTAGACGTGAACGAGGCAACTTCCAGCGCCTATTGCTCAGGATCTACAAGCACCAAGGAAGAAATGAGAGTAGAAAAACCACAGCTCTGCAGCAGTGAGACCAGAATTTAGTATCTAACATTTTCAGACCCCCTGAAGAAAAGTACTCAGAGAGGCCCAGGGCTAATCCCAAACTTTTCTTTGTCCTCCAGACCCAACTCGAAACAATATAATTAAATTGAATTACTCTCCCTCTCAAACAGTTCTGAGCTGTAGGGTCCTACACACGAGGAATCAGAAATCCTTCCAGTGCTTCTTTTTACCATTCTCCTCCCTGCTGCTCATGCTGTAGCCACATGCAGAATTCTGTGCAAACATATAGGGATGTCTTTACGTATTTCATGGAGTCTGGTGCAATGAAAGAAACTTTCAGGCTCAGGAGCACAAAGTCAGCCTTGACAAGCAGTGGGGAGGACCGACCTCCACTGAATTTATTTTGCCCATTTCTTCGACCCATGACTCTTACTAATGGTCAGCACGTGAACTGGAGTAAACTCACCCATGAATTGAGGTAAACCCAGTTTGCAGATCTGTCACTCTTACTGGGACACAATTTCTGGCTAGGTAATTGTGCCAGCGAGGCATAATGTCATGAACATGATATTAATTTACAATTACATCATTTCCCAGTTATCCCAGCAAAAGCCTGTTTACAGAAGGGATACAAATGCAAGTGCCCAAAGCAGTCTTTGGTCGACATCAACTGTGGCTACTGCAGGGGCTTGTCATCAATGTCAACAATGCATCATTTTGCCTAAAAATATTCCACAGACAGACTCCAGCAAAAACAAACCACTCCAGTTTTACCACAGATAAACTTGCCATTGTTCAGGCACAGCAATTAGTGCATCTGGCCTTCAGGGAGATTTCTGCGTTGGCTTTACTCGTTCTTCTTACTGTACATTAAACATTCATCCGTAAGATGAAAAGTGTACCTTCTTTTTAGCAGCAGAGATAAGCTCTTGTTTATTCTGTTTTGGGAAAGCTCTCCAGCACGCCCAAGAAAATCTTATAGCGATGCTCCGGATTTCCACACATCACAGGGTTTTGTACCTGCAGAGGCTTTGGGCACTAAAGCAAGATTCAGAACAGCGCAGCCAGCAGGCATCAGGATATTCTGTCAGTAGCAAAGCATGCAGCGCTGCTTTTGATGCAAAACTTTTCCCTGTGGCTTTATCCACCTGTACTTCGGGCATTAGGGATTGTCTTTTGCAAAGATATCACACTGGATACAACCAAATAAAGGATAAAGCTCACTCTTGAGGAGAAAAAGTGGCTTTGATCCTTTAAGCTGACCAATCCTGCTAGCAAAATAAATCTGCCAGCATAGATGGGGCTTCACGTGAAGCTCACGCAAAATCCACTCCCCACAGCCTGTGAGCAAGGTGAGGGCACACTGCTGCTCATCATCTGGAAAGTGCTTCCATTAGAGAAGGGTCAGTGGTGCTTCACACCCACCTCCCATTTACCACTCGGAGGTCACGATTTAAACACAGCGTTGACCACTGGCTAAAAACAATTTGAACAACACGGGAGTGGGAGTTCTCCATACAAGTGAGTGTAATGGCTTTGCCTCATCGTTATGCGAGAGCATTTACAGGCAAAGACAACGGCACTAATAGATTCATTCATTCATTCAGAAACGACCCCAGACCTTCCAAGCATGCAATTAAAATCGCTGTCACTTTATATGGAGCAAAGAACCAATGTTTTACTGTCTTGCCACCAAGGTGTGACACATCTCATTTGACTGATTATGGTACTGAAATCCACAAAACAATCAGAACTCATGAATACTGCTGTGACTACTGAATGGATATCTGAATTGAATTACGTACACTGCAAGCAGAGACAAAGTCACCTGCTTAATAACTGAAGGCACTTATTACCTGCCCGGGTGTAAGAGAAAAAGAGGAGCTTTAATCACAGAAACACGAGACTGAAAAGAATCTGCAGAGACCACATTGCTCCAACATCACCCTAAAAGCCACTGATCGTTAACCCCAAGCAAGGGCTTCCAAGATCCACGCTGCTCTCACCACCATTCCCTCTTCTAGGTTAAAATGTTCCTCCCTTACAGTGTTTATCTCTCTGATATAGCTATATAAGGAAACCCTACCCTTCAAAAACTTCCTTTTTCTAGGCCGCAGAAGCGAGGGGCTGTTTGCTTTTCCTTTCTTCCTATATAATACTTTCTCCCACATAATTACCAGACTCTAAATCTTGGGCTGCATTTTCTCCAGCTTGAATCCATCCATTTTGACTCTGAGGGACCAATGCTGTATTCACTACTCTTACTGATGATTCCCACAAAGACATTAATGCTCCTGTATAAACTGAAGAAATCTTACAATACATTTGGTGTTTTCACACAGCCGTGCTACCTCAGAGGTTCATAATCACTCTGTGACCAAACAACACACCAGAGCTTTTCTTCTTATTAGACTCCTGAAGCTGAGAGCTTCTGCCTTCTAGCACCAGTCTTCACTGCATGTCTCATTTTTTCCATTCCTCTCCAGTTTCCTACACATCCCCAGAAAAGGTACACGTGTCCCTTCCGTACAACTGTTCTTCTGCAGAGGAGGGATGTCAGTGTCAGGCAGGTTTTAGACCTCTGGCACAGAGGAGCTCCAAGCCTCTTTCAGAAGCTCCTCACTCTGTCAGATTGCATTTCTGAAATAAAAAAAAAAACTAACGAGATTTCAACTTTCTAATTATTCCATTCAATTCAGATGGTGTTGTTCAAGTGACATGGCTAGAGCTTGTTTTATCTGAGACATCTACAGAATTAGATGTAGGAAAGTACTTCTTCCAACGGGTTCAAGGAGTGTTGGATAAGAAATCCATGAGTTTTGCATCAAGGAATAATTAAACTCCACCACCTATTACCACTGTACGATCTTCTGACATTACCTGCAAATTTTAATCTCCCCATCACAACACTGTTCTGAATAACAAACGATATTAACAGTCATATGCCCATTTCCAAGATTTTTTTAGGGAATACTGGTGAAGATTGTTCTTCCCCTGTGCCAATTACCACAACCATTTATTGATATGGACTGTGCTTCTGAATGGTATTTGCTTTCCAAAGAGCCAGATTACTTCCAGCAACAATAAGGTGCTTAATGACTCAAGGAGGCATTTTCAAAAAACCCACACTCTTATCAACTGATCAGGTGCTTTTGTGTCACTAAAATCAGTAGGAGCTAAAGGCTAACCAACCTGCTCATGCACTTTGGGAAAATTCACATGGCACCAACATAAAATCTTGAAATTCTAGACTGAAATAGAATTTGGTACAGGTAAACTTTGGTAGGTAGCAGCATTCTGGAGGTTTTTCAGAGTGATATCCATTGATTCAGCTCCAACTAATGATGGACGTGTGACCCACAGCCCTGACTTCTGTCCACCCATTTTATGGCACAGTGCATTGAAACTGCAGCCAGCAAGATCATGGCAGGCCCTAGATTGGGCCACATGGGCTGCCCCATCAGCCACCCTGGCTGCATCCTCCAGCAGCTCATCCCTCCTCCTCACACAGAACTCAGTGCCAGGCAGACACAGAGGCCCTGTGCCAAACCCAGCTCTGATAAGTCTCATGGAACAAAGGGACTTTGTTTGCAGGTTGGATCACATTAATGTCCAGGCAAAGCTATGGAAGAGCAGCCACAAAACCAGAGAGGAAAAATAACCAGATGCATGCTCATAGGCATACAAAGACATCTTGCATTGAGCCCTATTCTTCAGAATATATAAGATGCTTACCAGATTAAACAGAAGGAACACAGCACTACTGACAGCTTTTCCTAAATATTGAGTGAATTTATTGGGTTCAACTCAGGCAAATGCTTTTCAATGCAGAAAGGGAACAGAGGAACAAAATGTGATCTGTCCTTGGAGCAGTGCAGCAAAGCAACAATTTAGCCTGAAAATGCATCTTTCTGCCTAAAGAAGAACACACAGAACAGAAGTCTGCAAGCTAACAGCAGAGGATTTTTCCAGGGTGGAAAGGGAAGCCTTTAGGAGAAGTTGGTTTTGGCAGTGAGAAGTGAGGAAAGGCAGATTTTGTGCTTATCTTCATACGATTGTGATAGTTTACATAGGTGTATCATTAGATACATACATTGGATATGCACACGAGGGCACCGCTCTCCCAGCATTTAGAGTACAGATCATGGATGCAAAGAGCCTTGCTCTCCATCTTCTGATGCTGCTGATTGCATGGGAAGAAGGAGACCCATGCCCTGACATGAGGCAGGAGGAACACCTGGACTGCACACAGCAGCCTGACTTGAAGGCAGTCTTGCTGTTGCCAAGAACACAGAGGAAATGTCTTTGTATCAAGGAAAGAAAACAAATGGGATCTCAGGAAAATATATGCCCAGCATATTGAGCATATGCACATTAAATAAAACCCAGTTCAAATATTGTTTTTACTTCCTGTTTTCTTCACAGAAACAAAACAATTGTATGTGATAAAAAGGAGGAGCAAGAGCCCAGCTTGGACAGCAGACAACACAGCTTGCTGGAGATGCTGACAATTATAAAATACAACTTCTCTGCAAAGTCCTAATTCTACAAAACACAACGGCCCCCACCTGCTCCAGTGCTCGGTCTGAGTGTACCATCAAGGACCTAGAAATTTTCACAAGGATGGATACCAATTTGGTTAGTCTACATTACATTACATTAAATTACATTAAAGACCCCCTGACTTATCTCCTATGACACATTTTAGAATCATGTACGGTTTTCAGAACACATGGCTGAAGTTTAAGCCCTGTCTCTAGGACTCACAGCCCACACCACTATTTTGGTCAGAGTGCCACATCCTCATGTACATGAGCATCCATCTCATCTATGGGATAGCACAGAGTATCACCAATGTGACGCTGCACTGCCAACTCCTGCAGGACAAATTGGACACAGACAGTACTATTACTTTTCCCCTCCAGGATGCAGGACAGAAGCCAAGCACAGCTCATCTAACAGAAGATTTACAGAAAAGTGGAACAGTGCAGTGGCCCAGTAACAGCCATACCCACTCCCCAACACATGCAGTAAGCCTTCCCTATTCTTGCAGCATTTATGTGCACTTAAGCATATGGGTCAGGGAACTTCAGCAGCAGCTGAAAAGCCCCTTAGCATCACCGCATCATTTATGAGTGCAACTGAGAATATTAGTTCATTAGCACAAGTCCTTACTCATCAGATGAGACGAAGGCTGCAGTGCCTGTCAAAGCCAATCAGTCACTATGCGTCTGTAGGGAAAACAGTCTCTGGGTAAACAGATCTAAAAGTTTCCATGCGGTGGAGTCCTCTAAGCTTTCAGCTCTAGGGAACACACAGAGACTGAGAATGAGGCTACCTCAATAATACTGCTCCATCACTAACGTTCTGAAAGTCTCAAGAGACACTTGCAGGGTGACTTGCATATTATCCAATTGCTATTTGCAGCAAACAAGGCCAATTTTAAAGCCAAACCATAAATTCTCTCCCAACTACTTTTCGTCATTTACCCGAGTAGCCCCAGGCATGAATACCTGAAGTGCTTTTCGCTGCAGAAGAGGGAAGATGAAGCCTTGTACACGAGCAAATCTCAGCTCATTGGCAGCAGCATAACTGGCAACTAATGCCTCGGTGCTGCAACAGAGATGTAGCTACTTTCTGCAAAGACATGTTGATATACTCATGGTTGGATTTACTTATAAATGAAAGCTATTGGGGTAGGGACATTACTTTATGGTCTATTTTGCACTGACCATAAAGGCTTTCTAATAGATGTCTGGAGCTGCTGGGTATTACTGTGGTATGAAGAATAAATAATAATATATCATTTTAAATGTAAACAGAGTCATTCCACATTGAAGTACCTTTTCAAGTGTGTTTGAGATGCAGCTCTATTATAGTTCACACTCGAGTAACCTACCCTTGAGGTAACAGAGACATAGATACGAGCTGTGACATTTAAATTAGCAAGAAACATCAAACACAAATGAAAAAACCCTCATCTTTGGTTGTTGATGGAAGCTCACCCAGCACCACTTGCATGAGGTTTTACATTCTGGGTAAACTACTGTGAATTAACACAGAAACCCCGTATTAAAACACATAAATCATAATTAACATTTTAATACCTGTTCTTAATGTTGCTTTCCATAGTCTCATGCTGCTTGAATTCTCACTGCACATAAAAATTGCCCCAAGTGGGGTAAGCTCCATTCTGCCCCACTCAGAGCAGGCTACAGGAGCACGCTCCATTACAGTGCTGGAATAGAATTTTCCAGATCCTTTGTACTCATCCTGCAAATGTTTTCTTATGGTAATGTGATGTGCAACTGGCTCTCTACCCACAAGATTTGTTGCTGCTGTAAATGAAAACTGAATGGGTTTGACACGAACTTCTTTTTAATTATTTTTTCTTCTTGTTATCTTCTACATGCTTGCAAATACGCTGTTCAATTGCTGCACTGCAGGCAGTGAGAGTCAACACAGTTAAATAAAATTTAACAACAACCGAGATAATTGAACAACATATAGATGCATTACAAATATAACTGTATACAAACTGCGGCATGGATATGCATATGCACCTATACACCCACTCTGTGAGTATAAGCTTAAAAAGCTTAATAAAGAGGCCTCCTCCTGTCTTGCCTCGTATTTATGGTATTTAATTTAATTTAATATACAGATTATGTCAGCCTAGGCCAGCTGGAAACATCTGAGCTCTGGAATGGTGAGGTCCAGCCTCCTTCTGCCGGCTCAGCATATTTAACATGTTGGAAGTCTCATCATTCAGGTAAGAAACTCAACGTGGGAGCTCAGAGCAAACTCCTCCTGCTCTGTTCTTCACTTTGACAAACAGACCTAACCCAAAACGCCCAGCTGGACTCCCCATGAGTGCCAAAAGGATGTCGTGAGCTTTATGACTGGGACCAGAAGAAAGCCACAGAAGTGTTTCTGCAGAGCCCACGGATGTGGCACTCCAGCCCTGGCACCTGAAGATGCCACAATGACTTGGAAGCCAACACAATCTCCCTCCCAGGGGCCAGCTATCACAGATGGATAACCAGGAGAGGAACCAGGCAGGCGTGTCCTTTTCTTTTTACAGCAACCGAAATTTGTTCATCATTGACCCAAAACACGGCTCTGGAGGGCAGTCACAGCCAATTAAACATGAAATAGGTGAACTGGCAGCCATCAGGATGCATTCTCTTCCCAGGTCAGCATCCTATTTCCTTTAGCAGAGCACTCTGAAATGCCCAGGAAGCCTCAAAGTGCCTGGCATGGGTGATGGTGGTCATGATCAACCCTCAACCCCCAGCCTCAGGGTCCTGCTGCCACAACCTACATGAGCACAAGCAAAGCTTCCACTGCATTAATCAGGAACATTTTTCTTGCTCATATCAGTTTGCAAGTTTTCTTTCAACTGCTCTTCCTATGCATCATTTTAAAACTCCGGGTATGGATGCACACAACTTATCATTGTCAGCTGCGTACACTTATAGCAGCTCTGACATTTCCACAGATTTAAAAAAATAAATAAATAAATAAATAAATAAAAAATAATAATAAAAAAATTGAGTTAGGACAAAATTTGGCAGGTTCACTAATAAGTAATATTGTTTTCTTCTGAAAAGGCCCAATGCTAATCAACCCATGGCAGCGTCATGATTTTTGCATCCATCCGTCTTTGGCAGAAGCTGTCTTTTTCTAAAAGCAGAATGCTTCAGCTTCACCAGGAGAGTAAAGTGGCTTTTCAAGATTCACTCCCTTCCTCTCAGACCGTTTGCATTTTAACGGTACAGTTCTAACAGAGACCAAAACTTCACATGAAATAGCAAGGAACAGTTTCATAAAGGTCAATTTCTGAGCCAGAAGAGTCTCTGCTTCCCTCTGCCACGTTCCACTTAAGCCTGGCCCAGAGCTGGTGGTGTCCACTGCCTTGCACTACAGGGTTTTATTCCTGGGATCTGGAGCTGACACAAGGAATTTGTATCAGATCACCGGATAAAAGAAGCCACGTGAAACCTACTAAAAAAAGCTGGGGAGAGGAAGGGTATTGTCAGCAGGACACAGCGCTTCCGAAGAGCCTGGACTTATCTTTATAGCAAATGTTGTCTGTAAGATTGATTTATCAGACAGGCTGGGAGGGGGAGAGAGGACAAAGTCATTGTGCTGAAAAACTGGGCCTGGCAACAATAAAAAAAACCTATAAAATAGTTAAAAACCTAATAGCTCACTAGAGCTTTTTGCCAGAGCAAGTCCTCTATGGCCAATAGCTCTCCAAAGGCATTAGAAAATGAAAGGAGTTTTAATGCACCCCTACAATTCTTTCTCTTTCTGGTTTTACAAGGGGTGATGTGGCAATCTAATTATATTGTGTTGTGAGCTGGCATTATGTCCTGCAAGCAAAGGTAAGGAGATTTTTATAGCTCCATTATGCAATTGTTGCTACTTTTTAGCCCTGTTTCAGCTTTGGTGCAATAATTCTATATTGCAGCCTACATTAATTTCTTTTTTTTTCTTAACTATTCATTGTTTCACAGTAATAAAAGAGGCCGTGAAAACAAAAGCACATTACCCAGTGTGTGAACAAGGCCATTCCTCCAACCTCTCACATTCTCAAACACTATGTGAGTCCCAGGGGAATCTAAGCAAGGTGGCAGGGACACTTGGGAGATGATTTCTCCCCATTTAAATGTTAAAAGAAACAACAAGTAAAAATAAATAAATAAACAGATCTCCACCAGATCTAAGTATGCCAAAGGCCCTAGGAACTTCCCAGCCAAACGCTGACAGATGAAGCCACCACTCAAATCCTGTTCTTTTCAAGTAAAACCCTCACCTTTTGTCCTTTTCAATTATGTATGGTCATGTATCTACCATAGGTTCTGCTGTCACTATGATTTAAAGATAAGATTTATTTTAAAAGATCATTTGTTTCCAGTGCTGACACAGCTAGTCCAACCAAGATAAATAAATGCCCAGCTTGGAGACCCCTCTGGTTTTCTTTCCTTCTCCCCCATCACCTGAATCTCTCACTAACCATTTCAATGCTATTCGGAGGGTAATTCTTGCATAATTTTTATCTTAGCATAAAAAGCTTGCTAATTATTATTCATTTGACTCGGCAGCTATTACACACCAAAGTGACCTCTGTTTCTTCGTTAATTATAAATAGTTTTGCCTACAAGATAAATTGAGGTGAATTAGTTCAGTTTTAAGCTCAGAAAAAAAAAAAGAGAAAAAACAAACAAACAAACAAACAAACAAAACCCTGCCAAAACAGCTGATTTCCAAGCACGCAGCACCAACAATTTGGTGTTGAGAGAGGAGCGAGGGAAGAACTTCATAATAAGGTAAAAGAAGAAGAGGTTTTATTTTCCTGAGCTCTCAGCCCCACGTTGGCTGTGAGCAGGAGGAGTCTGGAGGTCTGGTCCCTGCCCAGCACGGCAGCCCATTAGCTGCAGCTGTTGGAGACATCTGCCCAACCTGATTACCATCAAAGCTGAGCTGAAGCAGCCGTACCATCAGCCCGTTCACTGCACCATTCCTTCCGTGGGGCTCTGCTATGCCATGCTTGAAACAAAGCTTAGGAATGGCTTTATTCTTAAGTGGGGTCGCGCCTGGGTGAAATCTAGCTGCAAGCTTGATGGTATCATCAAGACTTAAAGAAGCGATATCTCTTCCTTTCTCCTAGGAAACACCAGACAAAGTTTCTTTCTGGTGCAAGGTAGGCAACTGAGCCTGGTAAGATAAGCTCTCATCATAAAAAATACACACAGCATAAAAGGTCAGGTTTCATTTTGTTCTGTGATTCATTTTAAGCCTCTGGAGAGGCCGTCCTACACGAAAACTTCACAGAGAAAATTGCAGGAGGCTGCAGCAAAGGGAAGGAGCTGAGCATCGATTTATCTGTAGAATTCTATTATAGGCCGAAAGAAAGCTCTCTTATTTACAAATAACGACAAAAGATTTGCTGTAATAGATTACACCACTGCCTTGTGAAGACCTGATGAAAGCTCCACCAAGGTGGTGTCCGGCCGCAGATGCTGGATGAAATGATGGAAGCACCACCAGCTTTCAGCCTTTGCCTCCAGCTCTTCCCTAGGGTGCAAGGAAGCTTCCTTCAGCCCAGATCTGGGCCTGATCTCAGTTTCTTGCTTTATTTGCTTTTAATTACTAACACAGCTTAATGAAAACTTAAGCTGACGATGGACACATCTGCCTGCTGCAGGCACTGCATGCCACGCAGCCATGTCCAAGGTCAGTCCCCACCTCAGGGAGATGCCACTGATTCACTACAGCCAACATTGCAGACCAAGGTCAACACACATTAGTGCTTATCTCTGTAGGGTGTCCTGTCCTTACTCTTTGATGGCCTCTGACCCTGGTCAGTGCTGGCAGAATTGCTCCATATTCCCAAATTCCCTCCGCAGTTCCATTCATCAGCAATCCTTGAGGCTTCCCTGAAAGCCTGGAGTGTTTACTTACAGAGATGACACTTTCTTCATCTCTCAGAGCAAACAGTTGGACACAAATTGCCCAGAAAAGTGGTGAAAGGCAGAAGAGATACAGCAAAAATATGTAATGATTGGTGGCTATATCTCCAATTGCATTCTACAGCAATTTGTAGGCAGCAGAAAGTTATTTCTGACCAAAAAGGCAAGAGCTGCAGAACTTGGTGCATTACATTTCTTTTCATATATGCTTAATACATCTTTCATTCATAAAAATGCTTTTTTCCTCCTAACATTTGTCATCCCCAAAGAATACAAAATTAATCTAAAATACAATAAAGCAGAGCAGCTATAGATGCCTGTTTACTATGCTGGGCAAAATCTTGCATAATGCTGTACTGCACATAAAGCAAACCTGGGCTGCCAAAGAAATCTGTTCAGCTATCTCACAAGGACAGAGCGGCGCTGGATGAACCCTAATAATCAGAAATCCCAACCTTCTTTTAAAAGTCAACTAAAACCACTAACTGCAAATTTTAATGTGGGAGAAATCCGAGAGCCGAAAGATACCACAAATGTTAGAAATGCTACAAAAAGGAATGCTGAAAAAAGGTCCAAGTTTCAGTCAGCCGTAAGGCGCCTTGAAAAACAAAGGGCCACCCCACGTGTCCCCAAGGACCTGTCACAAACCCCAGCCCTGCACACAGCCGAGTCTATCAGAAGACAAAGATCCTCCAAAACGTATTTGTTCTGCGCAGTTAATATTAATCAAAGAGCATTATGTATTTCATACATCACTCGGTTGTCCTAGCTGCAGGGAAAGAAATGCTGCCTTGATAGAAGCGAGGCAAAACAACGTAATTAAACATGAAATCCGATAATGAAACTAAAAATAAAATAAACAATAATTTTAAAAATGCATGAATTACATTGAAGGGTTTTTGAAGCCAGCGCTCCTTGCACATTGGCAAAGGAGGAGTTAGGATAGCTTATGAGATGCCAACACCAGCACATAAGGCCCTACCCCACGTGGTAATTCTTGAACTGGTCTTCTCTATTTGATTTGGTCCCAAAGCTTGGTAGAAGCTGGTGACCAGAGTCCTCTGACACACCATGCACAGCCAATGGAAAGGGCATGGAATTACCAAGCCTGCTTCAGGCACCCAGTGCCCTACAGCTTGCAGCACAAATTGCTCAGCCACTGGGGCTCCTTCAGAGCAGATGTCCCAAATACAAGCAAGGAAAACGAAACGCAGCAAATCCTGAGAACACTGCTTCTACAGTTCAGGATAAGTTGTTCTAATTCTATGTAGTGAGGTTATTAGCCAGCTTTACATGCAACCTCATACGCTGGGTTTGTAGAACATTCAAGGATGCTAAAGCTAAATGAAAATAAGAGTTGCCCATCACTGTAAACATATTTTTGGACAGGACACCAGCTGAAAGCAGAATGAAAGGCAGATGCTGCCATAGAGGAACATCGCTCATTGGATAGAGCCCCTCCAATGTTGCATGAACTCCCACAGCAATAACAACTTTCACACTGTCTCTAGAATTTCTGAGACAAGCTACCACAACAAAACCTCCAAACAAAGTCCCCAAGAGGATCCATGTCTGTTCCCTTTAGGGCTTTGGGACCTGCAGCAACCATTGCACAGAGGAAGCCAAGCACTGATTTCACACTGCTGGGAGCAGCCGGCTCCCTAAAGGAAATGTGTGTGTGCCTGTGTCATAGCACAGCAAGGTCTGAGATCAAGCTAAAAGAGGTTTGTTCGTTTTTCTTTTTTTCCTTTTGTAGCCTTTTATTAATATTCTGGGTGTTTTGGTTATTTTCATTTTTTCCATCAGTTTCTAAACTTAATTTGAGATTGACTGAATTCAGGCTTTTCTGGAGCTCATACTGTAACAAGGTATTAAGCAGCATCAACACAAGGAAAACACTCGGTGTGCCAAGCTGAACACTTCTGGCACTATTTTTGTAAACGTTTGTCCTAGAGAAGCCCTCATGGCAGTTGTTTTTAGGCTACACAAAGCATCCTCTATTGGGCTTACTCCACTCCATTTGCTTAAGTATCCTGAAGCACTTTGAAGACCTTTTAACAGCTGGGGTTTGGGGGCTTTTTTGTTGCTTTATTCTTCTGAGTCTGCTCATGTGGCGACCTCCCATCTCCCCTTATTGCTATAGAGGCACAGCATCGCCTTTCCATCTCATCAAGAAGATTGAGATGGCCCCACAAAGCCACACTGCCATAATTGCACTCCACCTGTGCTGTTTTATAGTGGGGTTTGTGCTCCTCTGTATACCACGCACAGCAAGGGGAGCTTCCTGGGCAAGGGCAGCATAACTCATGCTGGGAAACACCTTCCTGCTGCTTAAGAGTTCCTATAAACTGAAAATCCTTAAGGGGCCCAGCAGGATGTTTTTCATTTTCTCAGCATCCTTAAGGTTTATTGTTAGATTTATTCCTTTATTATTATTGATCACATAAGGCCTGAAGACTGCACTGAGGAGTAGAAATCTTTTTTTTTTTTCCTTTTCTTTTTAATCTTGTGTTGGTTACATGTCAGGGCTATTGATTTTCAAAAATAAAAAGGGTGCTGAAGCCTGAATTTTAAGAAGAAAAAAAAAAAATGGAAATGAAGGCCATGGTACTCATTCACCTGGGCAACGCCTGAGCCATAACTCTGTTACACAACTCCACCTATTTTCAGTCTGTTTGGGACTCTGTTTTCATCTTCCCACTCCTGCTTGGTTAAACACCACCTAGCGCCATGACCAAGAATCACATCTTTTATTACCAGGAAAGATTAAAAAGTAAAAAATAAAAAAGGAGAGACTTTTACATCAACAGCATCTGAGTACTTTGCAAATCATACAAAGAAACAGAACAAAATTTATCTGAGGGCATCCTCAGCCAGAACCATCCAGCAGGCGCTGCCCTCCACACCCTGCAGAACCAGCTGGGACAGCCCCCACATCCCTACAGCCCCCCCATCACCACAGCACAGGCTGCTACCCTCATTTTCAGAGGGATTATGTAGCACCACTCACTTCTGGCTAATCTTTTTCCTTTAGATTTGACAGGCTGAAAGAGCAGAGGCTGTGCAGCGTGGAAAAGAGAAGTCTGTGAGGAGACCTGAGAGCAGCCTGTCAGTATCTAAAGGGGATCTGCAGGAAAGAAGGGGACACTCTATAGCATGGTCTGTGATGATAGAACAAGGGGAAATGGCTTCAAGCTCAAAGAAGGTTTATTTATGTTAGATGTAAGGAAAAAGTCTTTTGCTGTGAGGGCAGAGAAGCACTGGAACAGGATGTACAGAAACATGGTGGATGCCCCATCCATGGAGACTTTCAAGGCCAGGCTGGATCAGCCCTGGGCAGCCTGATCTAGCTGTGGTATCTCTGTGCATTGCAGGGGGTTGGATTAGACAACCTTCAGAAGTCCCTTCCAACTCTAAGGATGCTGTGATTTTTTTCTCAAAGCTGTATTACCCAACAGCATCGATGGATGTTGCTTTGGGGTAGATCATAGCATGATACTGAAACACAGGAGGGACAGAAGGAACTAAGTTCTCTTTGTCTCCTCATTATGGAGAAGAACAAGCTGGGTTTTAAACAATTACAACCTCTTAATGTTCTTCCAGCTTAGCTCTTGAGATAAATCACAATTACTGACATTCAATTGCCAGCACTGTAAAAGAACAGGGACATTTCTCTTGCTCAGGATGAACACAAGAGCTACCACATGCTCTTTGCCATAAAGGCAAGTGATCTTTCAGTGTCTCATTCCATCACGGGCACACAGTCCAGTTCCCATGTAGGGAGGTGGGATCTGTGGGGCTCTTTTTGGCAGCTGCCCTGTGTCCAAGCTCCAGGGACAGCAAGGCCCAGGCTCGGCACCTGCATCGTCATCTCAACAGCTCAGGTTGTCTCCTGTTAGCATTATTTCAGTTATTTCCTCCCTGGAGAGCAGCTGAGAGCTCCTGCACACCTGCACTGCACTGCTGTATGCTCTGGGTTATGCCTTCCAGCTGAGCATCCATCAACAAGAGTGAGCAGCCATCACCAACGGGCGTCAATCGGTACAGCTTCACCACTCCACTCTAACTCACAGTAGATGAGAACGTGGCCACACTGTCTGTTTAGTGAAGGGATGTGTAAGCATTCATACAGCACACAGTGCTTCATCTGGGGTCAGCCAGATGCTGCAGCAGTTACAGCATTTGTTAAGTCATTGACTATTAATGATAAATTAACACAACCTTCAAATGAGAATCAAACTGTCACCTTCAGACTCTTTTAACGAATTTGGCTGCATTTCTTTTCAAGCTAGAAGTAACCTAACAGACTATATACATATTTAATTTACTCAATTTCTAGCTATTTTTCTTCTTAACAGCAAGGTTCCCATTTATTTCACTTTTAGCACTGCTCAGTCACATCTGTTCCTGATATCCAAATAGAAAAATCAATTAAACAGTACTGATTATTTTCACATATACTTAAAATCATTAAGTAAACATCTTCTCCAGCTTTAAATAGCCTTAAAACACAGGAGAGGGGGGGGGAATAAACAGAGAAAGAGAAAGCTGTTTCTCTTTTTGGAGAAGTCATGAATCAAATTCGGCCAGAACTCCTGTTTCTGCTCCCATCAATCACTTTAAAATACTCATACTGAGTTTCTAACCTGCAGTTGTGTTACTCAATAAAAAGCAGACAACCGGCTGCTGGGGGAGAGAGGGGACATTTTAATATCTGATGTGTATGTGTGCATTGCCTGTGCGTTCCTGTTTTCCTTGGAACAAATGCCATTATAATTCCTTCAAGGAATCAATAACGTCCATCGCTGGAACACCGTGCTGTTTGAGATGCAGATTGCATGGGGAGAAAGAAAGTTTACTGCATTGTAAATGTAGGCAGAAGGTGGTAGGTAAGCTGTAATTAAAGTTTTGCTGATATGAAAAAAAATGGAGGAAATAAGCAGACTCCATAGTCAATAAATGTTAGTGCTGCTGCACAATCGCACCATTTTGCAGAGAAATCTGCAGCACTGTGCTCTTTTTCTGCACAATTAGCCTAAGGAAGTGCGGTTCACATTTCAGCCCCCCCCTCAGAACGCCGGCATCCCGTCTGCCCTTCGTCAACAATGAACATCTCCAGAGCCTTTGAAAACATCACATCCCAGCTTCTAAGTCTTCTTCCAGTACTTTAGAAAGGACGCCTCACAGTTAGCATTCTCAGCACCTGTGTTTATGTGGAAAGCTAACAGGAAGACCGGTATCATTACACAACGGGCTCATTTTTCGCTCTTCCTTGCAAGAAAACTGGTAGTGCACAAAGGGGTGGCTGAAAAGATACTCAGAGTCAACAAAGTGGCCCAGAAGGGCACGTTTTGTGGCCATCCCACATCCTTGTCCACCACACGCACCTCCACGCACTCCAACAAAGCTTTGCAGATTGAACAATGGCACCAAGAGGTGAAAACACTCATTTTCTTTCTCTTCCACATCCTTTCATGACATCCTTGATTTTCCACAGATTTCTGTCCTCGTCCCCAGGTTGGGATTGCTCACTGCTAATTATCCAATAAAAATAGTGTTGAAGTATTAAATCTATCCCTGGTTAGCCCAATGTCTTTAATAATAAAAGAGATTTTGCACAAGGGATGAGTACTGTATCTCATTTTGCCACTCTTACAAGTCTCCCGTCACTCCACATTTACTAATACTGCTGTTAATATATCGTTCCCAGTTAGCCACTAAATCTGTTCAGTTATTCCTATTAATTCACCAATAAAGCGTAGACTCGCAATGCAATAAGAAGGGCTTTGTTGCTTTTGGGGTTAATTGGCAGCATCCCATTTGCCCAAGATGTTTTCCCCAGTTCTTTGATAGCGTACTCAAAACCAGGTCAGTATGGAGCCATGGAAAGAAAAGCATTCTTTGGTTACACATGGATGCCATCAGCTTCTCCCCAGGTAACTGGCGGTGACCAAAGGCTCAGACAAGTCTCTATCCCAATTGGTTAAGGGTGAGAAGATGCTGCAAGAACCTCTTCCATAAAGAGCACCTACTTGCTGGTTGAAGTTCAGAACAACTCACTTTAAGACAGACAGGAAGATTCCCAACAGCAGGATTAACCCGTGGTCCTAAGAGGACTGCTGTTCATGTCACAGAATCACGCCATTTAGCTCAGAAATCAGCAACCTAGAACTAATTTATGGACTTCCATTCTGGAAGACCCTTCTGTTCCAAATATCATTCGTGACGATCACACACACCCATGTAAAAGGTGCTTGAGTCAGAAAAAAAAAAGCAGTGAAATCCCACAGCATCCGCAATAGATTCACAGGGGCTGGGGACAAACACTGGGATAGAAAGAATTGAACAAAACAGGATAGCTAAGCCCATTGGGTCAGAAGTTTTTTTGTTTGTTTGTTTTAAAGCTAGATAATTTTATGACTTTGGATTTTGAATCCTGATTAATAAGAAGCCATTGTGGCTGTGCAACACTGTCCTCTATTGGAAACAGCTTACCAGGCCTCCCTAAGCACTGCCTGACATCCTCCGCTGAGCTCAAACAGGAGGGGGACCAGTTAATTTATTTATTTCCAGCTTAATGTCTCCTGTGGTTTCTTCTCTGAGGTTGTCTGCCTGAGTTTCCTCAGCACTACCCGTCACCCACAAGTTGTTCCAAAATATCATTCTGCTTTGACTTTGTCTTGTGTTTACTCAGTACCTGTAGCAGTAAAAAGGCTTTGCACAAGAGAGTCATTGAATTAATACGAGCAGATTTATTGTGCAGGCTTTATATTCTTTCTTGCACACCGAGCTCAAAAACTCTAATGCATATATTAGGAGAAAGGATCTTGACAGAAGTGCTGCAGGTGCCCCATAAATATCCCAGTGCCTCTGTAGAAGGGGAACTCAGTGACCTTCTGGAAGGAGTATGCTTTCAGCTCCATGTATTTGCACAGACAGGACCCAGGGTACGGTGCTGTTTTCGAGCTACCATCCCTGGAAGCTTCTGGGAAAGAAAAAAGACAACACAGGGGTGCCACAGAAGTGGCACCTGGGAGGGGGCAATGGCATTGCTAGAGCTCTCACAGAGGGGCCAAAGCTCTGCATTAAAGCAACTAACAGCCAGCAACACAGATGCTGCCTGTCTGCTGCCATCTCCTCCAGTCCTGCATGTGTACATCTCTTCAAGAAACTACATTTCATGACTCTGGCACATCTTTTACCATCTCTCACTTTTTTTTGTTTGTTTGTTTTTTGTTTTTTCCTATTTTCAATTCCTAATTTCCTCTGTTCAGGAGCATTATTCCACCAGCGAGAGGACAGGGGGAATATCTTCCTCATACTCTGAATTCCGGCTCTCTGTTACCTTACCAACAGGATATGGAAGTCACACATCACTTATTGGAGTTGCCAAATACCTTTTTCTAGTTGCAGTTGGCCCAGTGACCCTGCACAGGGGCACAAGATGGAAAAAATAATCATGTCTTTTGGGGTCTGGCCTCGAGCAGAGGGTTATCTCCCTTCTAACATGTTTCTGACCTGGGTTCAAATGCTCTCTGTCCAATGAGGGCAGAAGCTGCATGTCACCCATGCTCTATCTTCTCTTCCCACTCATTGCCAGTGTTGCTGATACTATCCCCAGCAGGACCAGCTGTGACAGGGAGAGTTCACGCCTGCTATTGTGAGGGGCCTTGCAGTCATTAGTCTCCAAAATTGCTTTCCATGGTGTACAAGAGACATAACAAATGGCTAATTTAATAAAATTGTGTTGGTTCATTCAGCCAGAGGAGCAAGGATAATAGCAGCCAATTGTGAAAAAATGGGAAGTCACTCAGATGTCATGGGTTTGAATTTCTCATAATGGCAGAGCCCATGTCCCTGCTTGCCCCTCTCCTCTCCATGCACAGCAATAGAGGGAGGGGACACAGAGCACGGCCCTGGCCAGCAGGAGGCACCGCAGGCACAGAGGTAGGAATGGTGAACTCTTCAAAAGTGCTTGTTAGGTCAACAATCATAATAATTAGCGACCTAATAACGTCACATTAAGAGCATTAACACCTTGGAATCAAAACCCAGCAACTGCAGATTTGGGTAGCCAATACCCAACTGGTGCTTTCCCTTCTCTTCCTACCACAGAGGTAGCTTTAGTGACAGTCCTCATGTTTAATAGGACCTCCTTCTCCCTGGCAGCCCAGCCCCAGCTCTTCACTTCTCCAGTGGAAGCTTTAGCTCTACTGACAGTTTTCATGAACATGAGAAGTACCCAGATACAGCATGGTGGGAAGGAGCAGACAGGACTGCCCCAGCAGAGACCTTTGAGTGCCAGAGCAACATGGATGAGCCAGGAGGCAGATGTGATAGCAGAAGGTACAAAAAGCCCCTGTGCAGTTCTGCCACAACTCAGACATGGCCACAAGGAATCAAGCAACACATTACACAAACCAACACCAGCAGCAGAGCAGATTGCTTATAATACATCCTTAACACCCATGAAATAAAATCCAGTGTCACCACTACAATCCCAATCAAGGCTGAATCATCAGCTTTCACATTAATACTGAATTTCACTTTTAAAGTAAAGAAATTCATTGGCAAGATCTCTCCTGCCTCCTTTTACCTATGGTTAAATCTCAATAACTCAGGGAAGTTTGCGACTGAGTGAGCAAACAATTTGATCACATAGTTTTGCAGAAGCAAGATCTTTAATAGATTTTTAAACAGTCCTTACCCAGCGACCTTTAAACAAGTTGTAGTTATCATGTGCAAATTCATTATTTCTTAAAATGTTTTAATTTCATAATTAACTTGAATGCCCTACTTGCATTCAGATTAAACTTGCCATTTTACCTGTACTAAAAGAGATTGGATGGATGGGGAGGAAAAACACTTTTTCCTACTTTATCTTTCCAGCCACATGAGACAGCAGGGTTCTCTCCACATGCCTGCAGCTGCCAAAAGATTCCCACTGTTTGCAGCCCTCCTGCCTCTGCAGATGCTGGAGCACGACCCAACCTGGCTCAGCAACGCGCCTCTCCATGGCCGCTGGGCACAGCACCCGCATGACTGCTCTGCTCCTGCACCCCAGCAAAGAAAACATAATTCCAGGAAGAAACAAACCCTCAGAATGCTGGCTTTCCTGGGCTGCCTTCCTGCATGGATTTTCTGGCGTTCGTTTTCTGGTGTCTCCCTCTTCCAGCCAGCCAGCTTCCAATAGAGACAAAAATAAAAAGAAACCCATTGCCAGAGGAATCAGCTGGGCCTGAATACCTGCAACTTGTCAGTAAAACGGTTTAAAGTCTTCCCAGTTCCCTGTCAAGTCCTCAACAGCTGAACACCTGCACGCTCCATCTGTCCCTGCTTTTATAGATCACCTTCTACTGCAGTCACTTGCCACCAACCTGTCCCTATCTACCTTCTGAAGATTATTTCTCTCCCCAGGCCATGTGTGACCAAAACACTCCAGCACACACCAATTGCTGCAGTGTAGAACCTTAGAAAAAACAAGCATTGCCAGCAAGAAACGTCAGCATTCCCCAGTGGTTTGCTCAGCTACAAAAGCTTATGTTGCTGTTGGATTGTCATTGACAAGGCCTGAACTAAACATAAGTAGTTCCAGCAGTGGCATGAGTTAGATAGGACAGGCACAGTCGATGGTGTGCCCAGAATTCAGTGCTTATTAAAAAACACAGGGGCTCAGAGGTCTTGATGGGGACAAGAGCAATTGGGCAGAGATGGGAAATGTAACCTTTGATGAGCGACAATAGAGGTTACATGGATGAATACTAATGAGAAAACTCTGAATAAATTCATACTGGGGTTCAAGGGAAAACGTTTTAACCTGATAATATCTTAGTAGTTGTGCTATCTTGCTGGCCTCAGGAATATTATCTCAAAGAACAAGGTCTGAACACAACCCAGGTTTAGATGTTAATTTGTCCAGAGGTATTTAAAATCAAAGCTCGCTCGCAGTTGTCTAAAAATTGCAGTGCAAGCACTGCAGGTGAGTTGGCCTTCCTGCAACCTTGCCCCTTGCCCATCACCGCTTGCACCAGCACAGCTACTCAGCATTCTGCTTCCTTCGACCCTGTCCTAAACACAGAGCTAAGCCATTTTTGCAAAGTGCTACTCAAATACATGAGTACACAAAAAGAAAAACTGGTGGCCAACCTTGGCAGTGAGCCTGCAGCTGGGGTCACCCAACTTTGGGACTCCTCCTCTATGGGTTGGCACAACCACAGCTCATCCACAAGTCTGCTCTTCCACTTTACAGAGCAAAGATAATGCATGGACAACACGGAAAACACAGATACAAGGATCACAGTTCTACAAATCACAGCAGATTTTGTAGGAGGTCACATCTCAAACTCTTTCCAGGAGTGACCCAAACTATTTAAAAATGTGGGACAATTTGCGGTTCAAAAATTTACAGTCACACCTCATCCTGTATCTCGTGCCTTGCTAAGTCCTTCACAGCACTCATTCTGAAACTTGAGATGAACTCCCGCCATTAGGCAGACATCCAATTAACCTGTGCTCTGAGAGGAAGCTCTGCGCTCCTCCAGCAAACAGAAGGAAATCTGGACGACCACCAAAGTTATTTTTATCTGCACTGCAACATGTTGGTACAAACTCCACTTTCACACACAGTCTTCCAAATGATTAAAAGAAAAATGACAGCAAGTGATATAAACAGGGAAGCAGCAGCCATTGAGGGCATCGGAGCAAGCCTTCTCCCTCTCTCCAGGCAGGAGATAAATCCAGCGCAACAAATTAGCACCATAAACACTGCACACATTTGCAGTGATTTATATGTGTATTTTATCTAAGCCAGGCATTTTCTGATTTCTAAGGAGGGAAAAGGATAGCAAAAGGATCCCCATCCATCCCAGCCACTGCCGTTGCATCGGGAACTTGCTGCTCACCATTGCATTTATACCAAGCAGCACTCCTGGGGGTTTTATCTGTAGATCACTAAATGCTTATGCAAAGGTAAATATATTCTAGTCTTATCCTACGGCAAATTTGTCTCATTCAATGTGATATTTCACTGCTTCTGCAGCACCTGTATAGCAGAATTGCAGTGCAGAGCAGTTGCTATATTAGAAAGTTGTAAAACCCAGAGATGTTGGCTTATGGTTTCTTTTTTCATCCTCTAGTGAACTTCACATCACCTTTCATACTTTATCATTGTGCTGCATAATCTCTATCTCTGCAGAATTGCTGGGTTCACTACAGTGCCTAATACAAAACATGAAATATTGCACTACGCACCCATGCAAAAGGCCAATTTTCATTAATCAAATATTCAGAAGAGTCAGTGCTCTGTAAAATAATGAGAGCTTAGAAACCAGAGCGCAAGCAAAACCACATAAGATGGAGCTTCACCACTTGACACGCTGACAAAGTTCCCACCAGAAAAATCTCAGACCTTCCCTTCTACACCCCTGACGTCCCCTTCCCAAAGAAATCATTTCCCAAAGTGAAGGATCTATCTGAATTCCAAATTTTAATTCTGTCTCACACAGGACTGCAGAAAAGCGGACGCTGAAAAATTATCTGACTGGGAGCTTAGCAATAGGAAACCATAAATCATCTTGGCAGTTATGCAGTTTTCTTGTGAGGTGGTGGTCATGGGAGTAGCTGTTAACTAACAGATGTGTGCCTACGGCCCTCGCCTTTCAGACTCACCTCAGGAGGTGCAATGACTGTCCATTCAAACTGTGCCCCTGTGCCTTTTCCCAAGGGACAGAAGCAGACTGGAAGGCTGTTGCCCTTGGAGTTTATTTTGGGGCCTAATAAAGGATTTGGGCATTGGATGGAATCATCATGGTTGGAAAAGACCGCTAAGTTCACCAAGCCCAACCGCTGACCCACCACCACCAGCACCCACCAACCTCAGTGCCAGAGCCACCCTTCTCTTGGAAACCTCCAGGGATGATGACCCCAATACCTCCCTGGGCAACAGTTAAAGAAAAATTAAAAAAAAATAAAAAAGCCAGCACTGAGAGATTATTTATTCTTAATTAAATCTGCAGTGAGCACAATGACAGGGAAAAATAAGAAATTAATTCATTATCTGGATAGCAAATGAAACAAATGGATGTTTGGGGAGTTTTTGACAGCAAGGCAAGTTAAAATAAGAAATTGTATAAAATGACACGAAGCAGGAAATTGGACCACTTTTCCAGAGTCTGCTAGGCACCATTAGGCAGAACAATTAGTAAATCTTTCAACAGATAAAAATACAAGAGTTTATGTAACTTGTGGACACACTACTGGATTCTACTTCAAAAAGACCCATGTGCATTAATTGAGTCTCACATAGGATTCTGCTGAATGCGTCTGCCATACTTCCTGCTGGAATAATCTGATGGAGTTCAATGGAACTGAGATAATTTTTTCTAGCTCATCTGTAACTGTTAAAGACAGTATTTGTTTATGAAAAGATCCCTTGTGCTAAAAGATGAACTCATTTCAAATGTTCAAATGATTTTAAGTCTCCTCCAGTCATAAATCAGCAAGAGGCAGCGGAAGAGTTTTCCACACAGCCATCACAGTGTGATTTAAAACACAGAACGAAGAGATCTAACTCTCAGTTTAAGGAGATACTTCCCAAAATATTTATTTTCTCAGGAAATCAATAGCTACAAATCCACAATTCCAAGTGGGTAAAACTACAGAAGAAAACACAGCTTGCTTTAGAGCCATTAAAATGCTTGAGTTGCGAAGCTTAGATTTAACCCAAAAGAAACATTCAACCCAAGCTGAGATATTTAGGTATCGATCTACCTCCCAACCACCATCACATAAAAAGTCGCTGTGTTTGTCAAGTTAACCAGCTTGCTAATTACCTGCCATAAAAGAAAGGGAGCTAAACACACGTAGGTGTGGAAGTGCTCCAAGAGGGAGCTGGGAAAAAGTTATTTGAACATTTTGCGTATTAATACTGCTCTTAATGTTCTGACTGCTCTTACATTTAATTGCAATGGTTTCAACCACATCAGAATAATCAATCATCACTTTAAAATGTAATTAACTCCTGCAGGAAACTGTTCATGAAGGGAATTAAGAAATTTACTGTCTGAAGTTAAATTTGGGATTACTTATAGAACTGTTCCAGCACTGGCACACTGCTTTCTGGCTCTGCAGGCACTGCTCAGGCCCCATTTCCACTGAGGTGGGGACAACTGTACCCAACAGGATGCGCAGGGCAGAAGAAGGACAACTCATCATTTTGTATTTTTATTTTTTTCACCTGCTACAAAGACAGGCTCAAAGCTCTGCCCCCCATCACCAACAGCTTTTGCTCATATCACCTACTGGGCACGTGGCAGCACCTAGTGAGAGAACGAGGAGTTGCTTCCATCCGTAGGGATATCACCAAGCTGGCAAAACCGCAAGACCAGTAGTTTGTCCAGCTGTAGAAGGACCACAGATTTCATTCTTTATCAAACTCAAAGTCTCCTAAACCCAACCAGGAAACCCAGTTCAGTCTTTTCTTTCACGTCATCTGAAAACCACATCAGATCAGGCACATAAACCATACCAAGAAGTTCTTCCCATCCAGAAGCATCCTCACCAGCTTCCACAGTGCATCTCAGGATCCCTTTTCTACATAAACCCATCCTTGCTGTTTCCCACACAGGCTTGCAAACAGTTACACGGGTGTGCTCTAACAGATGGAGCAACCAGCTGGATGTTGAGTACCACTCTCTCTATGGCTGGACACATACAGAGCTCTATTAAATTTTAAATTTTAATCAGAGAATGTCAAGTTCAAAATTAAACTTCAGCTTCTGATCTTAAGGTTTGGGAAATGAAATACATTATCAGCCATAAATGCCCTTCTGTTTGAAGGAGAGGGAATGTTGCTCCTGCTTTTGGAAAAAGGCACACAGCAAGTCAGCTCCCTTTCAGCCCTCCCAGACGTGGGAGTTTAAGGAAGGTTTGAAGCAGTGTATCACAGCATGACCAATTCAATGACTCTTTCAAAATTAAACACAGTTAAAAGTAGCACCATACCCAAGGCTTTTACACAAAAATCATATCAGTGGCTCAAACCAGTCTTTCTGATGCTTATTGTTTCATGGTAAATACTCAATGTTTCCATGTCATACAAGAGCAGATGAACACCTTATCTGGACTCTCATCCCATGAGACCACTGAATGTCCAGGGCCTCTCCCATCTAACAGAAGCCTTCACCCTTGCTTTACAAGCAGAGTTACCTTTCTACCCTAGGTTTTCTTGATCTGTTTTAGTGAGGAGCATACTGGGATTTTAAGAACTCCTTCTCAAATGGTAATTTTTATATCTGTGAAAAACTGCAGGACCATCTATAATTGAACGTACCCAAGCAAAGACATTTAAATTGGAATAACCTTCACTTCAGAAGAGGCCATTTTTGGAAGGCCATGGAATAGGAAGGACCTTTCCAGAAGCATGGGGCTGTGGCACTGATTTCTGCCCCAGTTGGGATCCCCAGAGGCTGCTCACACAGCCAGAATGCAAGGAAGACCTCAAACATTCCTTTCTGTTGCACAGACCCTTTCCACACAGCGTTGCCAAGATCCAGACTGACACAAGAGCATCTTGCTACCATTTGAAAATCTAGCAGGAAAAAAATATTGTTTTTACAGATTCCGCTCTTCAAATACAAACAAAAAAAAACAACCAGACTCAGACTGGCAGAATACACTTGTGCTTCTTATTGAATCTTTGCCTCTTTTCTGCCTTAGAAAGGGGCCCAAAATGCAGAGATCTTGATTTAACTATGATGCCTTGCACTTCAGCTGAGGGACTCGGCCTTCTGGTTCAGCCATCTATCCCTGGGCAGAGCCTGAGCCATCGAGATCCAGCACACAACCAGCCACCAAAGCACAGGACAGGGTGGGAAAGGAGTATCTGCATCATCTATCCCTGTGCAGAGCCAGCTCATCTAACAGGGAGAGGAAACAAAGGGGAAAGAACTTGTAGAAGTAATAAATACAACTTCCCAACTGGCAGCTGGGCTTTTGTTCATGCCAGTCACCTGCAGCAAGTATTTTTTTTTCCCCCTCTGAAACAACTCTGCTATGTTAACTATGAAATGTCCAAACATATTGCTTTTGTATATCTGTGCAAAAGGAGAACCTGGGGTAAGACACTGGGAGATGTCTGCCTGCTGTGTTCCCCTTGGGGCAGCCATTGCTCAGCTTACCACAAGTCAAACCCCAATGGGATAAGCAGGTAGCAGCAGGCACAGACTGCAGTCACTGCACAGACACACGTAGCTTTTATTGAGAAAACCATCACATCTCGCCATGCAACATCATATCTGCTAATTAAGATCAGGAAATCCAGCTGAAACAAACTCAGAAATCCCATCCTGAGTCCCTTCAGTTCATTTTGTTTAGGATTTCGCAAAAGGACAACGCACGTGTCCATCCAATGGGTCCAGTGCTCCAACAACAACTAACAGGCTGTGAAACAACCAGAGCACGGTCTGTCCTTTCCTTCAACCTCAAAATATGCTCCTTATATCCCCAAAATCCTGAAAACAATCCAGGAAAGAGACCAAGCTGCTATGCCTTCTATCCCCCACAGCATTAAATAAGCAAACAGACCGACTTCCATCACTCCATGCCTTGGCAGTTCTGTTCTCCTACCTGGTGGGTCAGCAGTAGTCCTGAGCACGGAGCCTGGGCCTGTGCCCAGCAGCGCGCGCCCGCCGGCCGTCCTCTTCATCTCTGTCTGGCAGGACATCTCCCAGTGGTTTGTGTTCATTTGTCTGTAGACTCTGAGAACGTGGAAAGCCTGAAAGAGAGATCGGGAAAGGTTAATTGGTTTCGTTGACCATCTGTTTGTGCTGTGAATAAACGCTGCGAATAACGCGTAACAAATGGCACCTACAAGGATTAAATAAATCAATTCTGGGGATTAGAAACAACCTATGGACTGCGCTAATGGAGCAGAAGGCTGCGCAACAAAAATCAGCATTGCTGAGCTGTGAAGTCTGTGACCTTTAGGGGACAGAAAACCCAGGTTTTCTAGGAAGCCTGAAGTGAAACAGGAAAATAAAACAGAGACAGTCAAGTAAAACCTGAGCAAATGCTTAGAGGAGTGCAAATGGAGGACAGACTGGTCTCACCTGATGGCACAAAGCAGTTTTAATCCTGGATTTATATAGACCTCTTTGGGTTTTCTATATTCCTTTCATCCCACCCTTTACAGAAGCAATATTAAGAACTCCTGTGCAAGTAAAGCAAATATTTCTAGGTTTAAATACTATTACTTCCCCTCCTTTCTCATCCTTCCCAGAAGAGCTCAAGGAACCTCACTGCATGGACTCCTTCCTGCTCAGGGATGTACAGGTCCCCAGAAGCACCGAGTCACTGCACCATGATGGGGAGCAGGAGAGCTCTGGATGCTCCCCTTGGAATTTCATTTTCAAAATCACAAACGTCACTCAAAATAAATAGTATTTATATACGAATAAGAGATTTTAAACATTACCTTAGCCTAAAATTGTTACGGGATTCCAAAAAGCATCATCATCATCTCAAAAAGTTTTGGTAAGCTATCCAAAAGAAAGCTGCGTCCATCAGTGCATACATGCAGACAAGAACTGCAGGTTGCGGAACAGTTCCCCACCCAAAATGAGCCAAACATGGTAACAAGTAATGCTGGTGGCTTCAATAGAGCTGCGGGACACTGCAGACTGGGTTTCATCTCCAGGAAGGATGGAAGAGCGTTTGAAAGACATCATCCATGGAGGATCCCAGCAAGACAGACTGGTACGTTCTCAGACTATTGATTCCATTCAGCAAGTTTTGTTTCAAAAATCAGTTGCTTTGCTCAATATTTTCATAGGGAATTCCAGACCAGTACTTGGAAAAACTAGGATGAAAAAAGATGAATTCACTTTGCAAGTTTTAGTGACATGCTTTGATCTCTGATATGATTATTAGGAACCATTAGTGTAGAAAAAAATTACAAACACAGCGAACACATTTTGAACATGGCCAATGATTACTGATTAATGATCACTTTATGAGATGTGACAGTAGTTAATGTAGTGTGCCCAGCTCAAGTATTGACTCAAGATGTTGCAATTCCACAGCAAACAAAAGGACAGCTAAACAGAGGTTTGTGGGCACCACATTTTTGCACATAGAAGCTCTGCTTGCAGGGCATCCTCCACAGCCTGGAGCATCCACCAGGGACCAGCAGCCCATGGGAGGCTTTGCTCTGCCAGGCCAGCTCCATCATTTTACACTCTGTTTCCTACCCAAACCCATGTGAAAAAAAGCCCACACATGCAAAAGCTTCCAAGTGCCCAGCATGCATAACTGAGAGCCCCTATTTCCAAGGAGCACTGACCTGGACTTCTTTCCCTGCTTGGAGCTCACACTTCAGCAACCTTTAGCATGAGCACACCACCTCTTCCTGCAGTTCTAGAGATCCATCACATCCCACCTGAACACAGAAACTGATGTTCCCAAGCATCTGAATGCCAAGATGCCAAGATTCACTTATTCCTTGTACACAACCACACCAGAATTATTGATCCCAGGAGTCGCTGTAACCTTTGGAAACTACTCCTCAGTTGTGCTCAAAGTGAGTGAATGGAATCTCAGAGAATAACATGCTTCACAAGTCCAGTATGAATAGAGAGTTCATTTTCAAAGTGTATATAATAACTCATTGCCTCCTAAGGAACAGCAGATACCATCCTGCCCCAGCCCTGCCAGGGAACCAATGGCACCTTTACCTTCACAAAACAGAGCCTGACCCGTTCTGATGTTTCAGGAGTTCCTTGGATCACCTCGCCGAAGATCAGGTTCACACTTTTAACAACACAAGAATAGAAGAAACACCTTAAACCCTGGGAGTTGAATTAGACAGCTGCACAGCGTACACTGCAAACACTGTAGTTGTGCATGACAGCACGCAGAGCCTGCTTAGAACTCACTGTCAGTGCAGATCCATACAGCTGCTAGAAGGTGAAATACAACTACATAACTGAAGGCAATGGGATTTTTTTTTTTATTTTTAGGAGTGAATTGAAAGAAATAAGCTCTGATAGAAAACACTGTATCTGAGATCCCTGTAAGAGAGATGCCATGGGGCTTATTACTTACTCCTGTTAAGAACAGAATAACTCATGAATATCACATTCAGTTACCCCATTTCAGGCAGGCTGTAACTTGGAAATGAAGATCATGTCTGATTATCCCATTTCAGGTAAACTGTTGGTGTGAATTATCAGAGGGCTCTAATCTTTTTGCACTTATCTGGAGCACTTAATTGCCCGATGTTAACTGTACTAATGCATGACCAGACCTCGCATCTGCCTGAGTCTGCACTCAGTTAACTCCTTAATTGCCACCACGTTCACTCCTCTCTCCCTGCTTCTGCAGCTGCACATTAATTCTTGCCAAAACACAGAAATTATTCAGTAGCATCTTCAGATACTCTGCCAGCCTTAATATTTGCACCAGATGACGCATCTTGGGACTAATAGAGCAAAATCTCCAGAGGTCCCCTATATAGTACATTCCCTGTCTGGCTTAGTCTCATTCACTCATTTAAACAGTCGTGCCCTCCCCAAACTGGTTCTGTTGATACTTGGGCATCACGCAGGAAAACATATGGCCATCTCTTAAAGTAAGGTCTTTCTATTAGTCTGGATATTTATACACTGAGTGTTTCGATAATCATCACACTTGCATGCATCTTACCCAGGATCACAGGGTATCCCAAGTTGGAAGGAACCCATGAGGATCATCGAGTCCAACTCCTGATCCACAGCATTACCCTGCACAAGCTCGCCATCATCCACCTCCTCACCACATCCAGATCACCCATGAAGCAGTAAAACTTGCTTCTCCTATCCTCATCCTCCACAGAGGGGCTTGGAACACTGCACATGTACAGGAGCAACAGAAATAAAGAATCCCAAGTCCTCCATATGCTAATGGCAATAGAAAAGCTTCTTTCCATTTATGCACCTCAGTCCTCTCCAGGAGGAGTTATTCCACACGCTCTTTTCACAAACTCTGTTTTCCCTTCTCTTAGCAGTTTCACAGCTCCTCTGTGCTTCATCCCCAAAACTCAGCTCAGGCACCTGGTGGTGATGCTGAGCCCACTGTCCTCATACAGCATCTGATGGGGCCTTGGGCACCCGCAGAGGGACAGGGGGAACAAGGGAGATTACAGATGGATAACACTGGTTGTCAGTGCTCCAAAAGTGACCAAACTTCTCTCAAGCAATCCCTTCCAGGCTCAGGCTAGCCCAGGTCTCCTGGAGCTGCTTCTCAGTGCAGTGCTCTCAGGATAACATTGAGGCACGCTCAGGGAGCAGTATTTGCTTAAACCCAAAGTAATTTCCTCTAATGAAACTTCAGCCTGTGTAGAACAGAGATTTAAATATTCTGCCTACAGATCACATACTGCAACAAAAACACATTTATCTTGCGTAATGGAATTGGGGATTGTTTTGTTTGTTTTTGCTTTTTGGTTTTTTTAAAGCCTGTATCTATCTACCACCAAGAAGTGATTTCATACATCCTTTCCACATGTGCCAGAAACTGTGAGAGGATGGCGGTTTTTTTTCTATCCTGTGTATTATTAAGCATAATAGTCAGCCACCTCTAGAACCCATCATTGATTGAGATAGATGAAGCTATTTAAAAAAAGAAAAAAAATCTAATGAAGTCTCTTTGGTGCCTCTGAAACTCGGCAGCAAAGATAAATGAGAAACAATTTCTTGATATCCATTATTTTAAATTACAGATATCAGCCCTGATGCTGTTCTCAAGGTTTATTGAGTTTTCATAGAATACCATCAACTTCTACATTCCGCTCATTTAATTGAAACCTGAGACCCAAGTGTTTTCCTCTTGTGTCAGGTTTAAGCCACGGGGCGATGCCTCTGCTGAACATGGGCCACAGCAGTGACTCCACCACCTCCCTGGGCAAGCATTCTTTCTGCTCTTATATCCTAGAGATAATAGCAGACCAGAGACTTCTCTCCTCAGCCCCAAGACACACGCATCTAAGCAAAGCCAAAAGACTTCTTTCCAGCTGGCCAGGCTTTGCCTGTCATTGAACACATCCCAGTCACTGACATCATGCTTGCTAGCACAGGAAAATAAGGAGACAGGGACTGAAAAGCATGCCCAGAGCAAGTCCGTCTGCCAAGATGCAGGGAAGGTTTCCTGCCCCCTCCTCAGGGGCACCAGAAATGTAAAGCAATAGGCTGCCATCAGGCAAATTAGACATGGAATTCAATATGCAGTGCAAAAAAGAGATCCTAATTGGATACACTTGTATCCCACTGAGCCATTTCAGGTCCCTTTCCTTACAGCTGCCAAGCACTGGGTTGGAGATGAGAGTCGCTGCCTCACACGTTCCAGGGCCTGCGGTGGCAGGACATAGATTTAGTGGTTAAATCCTTCACATCTCATTGCTTTACCCTTGCACTTCACTCTCCCATGATTTCTCTTTCTGCTACCCGAAGTCCAGGAATGCCTTTGCTTTTCCTCTCCTTTGTATTGCAGAGGCAGAGCATGACCTGCAAATATCTCAGCATTTGGGGAAAGCTAATGGCACAGCAGGAGGATGTTGTTGCATTTGGCTCTTACAGTTTCAATATGTTTTATTACATTGGTGCGAGGTAGCAGAGGTGCTAGTGGGTAATTTAAATTTAATCATTTATTTGGACACTTTTAATGTTAACTAGAATGCCATAAATGCTGCAGCTGAGAAGTGGTTTGTTGTGCACTGCCATAAATCCGTGTTACAGAAAATGCTCTTCTTTAGTCCACTTTGATTTATCTTTGAGTGAGAGCTACCCAGGGTTGTGTAACAGAGCATGATACTGCTTACATTCAATGCAGTGTTTCATCTATAAACTGGAAAAGGATCCGAAACTCATTATAATAATCTATTCAAATGGTGACTTTTAACTTCACAGCAATTTACAGGAATTTGAGTACTAAGAACTTAATCAGGGCAAGGCAATGGTTCAGGACTCTGCTGTAAGGAATCTCTTGGATCTAAAACTCTTCAGTATGGCAGAAAATAAAAAGGCACATTAAAAGCATCCCATCCCATAATACTGTCTGTATTTTATTAAGTCTGCCTGAAATTCTTAAAGTGACAGCCACAGTGGCCTTACTGTTTCCTATGTCAATCCTTGCACTGGTAGCTGGGTATCCTGACAGAATCTGCTTGTGTAACCTTCACAAAGCTCACCTCATTTATGGAGTTAAACACTCGGTAGACTTCTACAGTTCCTGTAGTTCTAAGTGCCCTGGAAATGGCATGCTATGAACTGCTGACAGCTGTTTAATCTGCCTTCTAATTGCACAGACCTCTTACAGAACTCAAAGGGGATAAAGCAAAGCAGCACCTCCCAGAGCAATTTCTATCATATTCTGTTGTTTCCAGGGACTCCACTGCATGCAGACCTGGCACCAGGAGTGCTGGGTACATGCTGTCATGTCTGCATTGACTTCCAGCGTCACAGGTAGGATAGAAATCCAATATTAGCTCACCAAGCCCACGTATGCACAAGGATTTGGAGCAAGGGCTGTAACAGCAGAGTCTATTTTAGGGCAGAACAAGAGATTAGAGCAATATTGACTCCTTGCATTCAGGCATTTACCCAAGCTCTACCTTAGAAGGAACTTTGCCACAGAATTCTAGGATAATCCTACCCTGTGGCTGCTCCTTAGCAAGTCTTTGTGTGGCCATTCACCCCACAATGAGCACAGCCCTTCTATGTCCCTTTGTGCAAGATTTTTCTCCAGTAACTTAATCCCAAAGCAAACTGATGGACCTTGAGAAAGTAGCACATGTATGGTGTATGTATCTACAGTACTGAGTGCTTCATCAGGTATATTAAAGGAATAATAAAATACCACACATTAAGTGCAAGCTGCAGGAATGCTTTAATACAATCATCAAGGCAGAGCAGTTTCCTATAACACCAACTTTCACCTCAGGAACAAGCAGGGTTTGTACTAATCTAATAAGCTGTGGCTGTAGAAGAAAGCTTCCATTGGCTTCAGAGGGCTTTAATTAAGCATGTATGGTCTTGCAAAAAAATAAAACAACACACACAGGTCCAGCACCAGTGATCTTGAGATTTAACTAGATAAAACTGTATTTTAAGGAAGACAGAGAAAGGAAGCAGTGAATTAACAAATAACGATTGGTCTATTAAATATTACCAGTTAATCCCTGTATTATCCAGCTATTGGAGAAAACGTCATGAGTAGAAATTAACAGAAGTCCAAATCCTATCATCCAAAGCTGAATATTCTTCCTGGGCTATTTAGATCTGAGTAATTTGGAGACACATACAACTTAGAGAAAATGTAGAAGGCTCTCAAAAATAACTGTCCCCATTGAGAGGTTTTGCATTGCATCCCAGAAACAAAAATCAGGCCACGTCCTTAGCTGGTATAACGTGACACTGTCAATTTCAATAAAGTACAGCAGCTTAAAGACTCCGGGCCCCTCGGCATAATCCTTTCATTTAAACTCAGTAAATCAAAATCAACTCCACTGATTTCTGCAGAATCACAGCCTTTGGCTAAGCCAGAGGAAAGCCAGAAACTCTTTTTCAGAGGGATTTTCACCGCCTCCTAATTCATGAGCTGTCCCTGGAAGGAGATACACTACGATCTGACCTGCAGGGGATGGGCAGTTTCGCCCCTCTCCAGTTCCTCCCGCCCAGTCCCAACCATCAACATGCCAACCCAGCCCAGCTCCACCTGGCACACTGGGACAAATGGTGTCATTTCTTTTCAGACCTGCTTTTCCCTGTGTCTCCACCCATGAAATATTCCCATGAATCAAGGCCCTGCCTGGCTCCTGTGGCTCTTCTCAGGAGTTCTTACCCTTCCCGTTCACCATGGAGTCAAGTTAATTCAGGCAATCTCCCTGATCCACAGCCTTGCATGTGCACCAGCAATATTTCAAATGATACAATATTTCTCTACAATAAAAGCTTCACCCTTTGAAGATTCAAATAAAAAACACTAAGATATTTCCAGTAATTAGCAATACAGTAACATTCAGACTCCTTTCTCTGTAGCCAAGAGAAAAGCTTCTCCAGCAGCACGAGCTTTGACACGCAGTGATGGAAAGGGCATGAAGAGGGGAAGCAAGTCAGGATTTCCCTTTGGGTTCCCTTTTTCCCCATGTGTTTTGAACGTGAGCAATAAACTCATTGACTGTTTTGCTTCCCAGAAATACTGCCTGCAATGAAAGCAGGGGCTGGAAGCCTCTACTGGAATCTGATCCGGCTTTCTGTGCTGAGTAGGCAGGGTTGGAGCACCTTGTGCACCCTTTGCTATCTCCATGGATAGAGTGGGGGAGTGAGGAAGGAGAGCTGCTTTCTTCCCACTGCTAGAATATATTTTTAAAAGGGATTTAAAAGTGCATAAACCCAAACACTGCTCAAATCTTTTTAAAGCAGCCTAAAATTCAACGGTTTCCATCAGTACTGTGCCTGAAGATCTGACTTCAAATGCATTTGGAAGGAAAAAAAAGATAACTAATATTCAAATGTACACTTAAGTCCAGTGCAGCCCTGTGCCCACCCACAGCATTTCCAACCAAAGCAGCACAGGAAATCTCCTCCCCCATCGTAGCACAAAGCACTGCTTTTGTAAATTACGAGGGGACACGGCGGCTAATAGGATCAGGACCCAGAGAGCAATAGAAGAAGAGAAAGGATGAATGAGTGATATCTAATACAAAGCGCAATTTTGTCTGCTCACCCCCTCCAAGAGGCAGCTCACAGCTTCACAATATTGCCTGCATTTATAAGGTCGGGGGGTTCCCTCCTAATGCTGTTATGTGACTGCAATTGCCATTAATTTCAATAGAAGCTTCAAACCTGCTGCTGCAGCAGCAAAATAAGGTTGTAAAATTCCACCTGTCCTGAAAGATATTTATTGTTCTAGAGAGTAAAACCCTCTGCAACACACAGTTGTTGTTAAAAGCCAAGTGAGAAAAGGAGATTGTGCTTTTTCTGGCCGAACAGGAGGACATGTGGGATTCTGATAGCACTGGATGCAGCACTAAGAGGTGAGCAATACCCACTGTTCAAACAGACTCACCCAACTTACATCCACTTTTTTCATCACTCTTCCTGGACTGCCTTCCAGAACAGCTTCCTTCCAAATGTATTTGTTTACTAAGGGTTTCACCTACCAACCCTTATTCTGCCAATGCCTATAATTTCATTGGAAGTGTCCAAGCACATCCCAAGAAACCCACCCAGCCCATTGCAGCAGCAGGAGGAACCCGCCAGCCCAGCTACCAACGGCAGCAATGTGTGCACGCAGACCTCAGTGTGAATAAATGACTGCTCAGTGACTGCAAAGCCTGGAGGATTCCCTCCACCAACCCCAGGTCCTACAGCTGTAGCCTTTTTGGGTTGTGGAGGTCCCACCAGCCACAAGGTGTTCACATCCTCAGCATCACACTGCATCATTCAGCAATGACAGCTGGGAAACCCAGCAGCACGCCCCAAACCGATGGATTTACTACTGCCAGTCATGACTAACACGGTAGAATCAATCTGAGAAGATGCATTTGGGAGTCAGATAGCTATCTCCATGAACAGGATCATACACGCAGCAGCCGTGCTGCCATTTATTCCATTTACTCAGCTCCAAAGCCAACGGGGAAGTTTCCAGTCACCAGTATGATGCCTTAAACAGGGACAGCTGGAATAGAGACAATACGGGGTGCTGGGAAAACCCAACCCATCCAACCCCAACTGATTGCTATTGCCAGGGGGATGTTACAAAGACTGTCAAAAGCAATGAAAATACAAAATTCAAACAGCCTGCCTTTTTCCCTGTACACATGAAAATCATTCCAGCTCCATTATTAATGCACACGGGCTCATTTGTCGAGACTTTCATAAAAATGAGTTCAAAACCAAGAAAACCTTCAGCATTTTTATGATAAATGCTGGCAAGTCTGTGGGATGGGAGATTAGGCTGCACACTGCGCTTCTTCCCAGCAAATCCCTCCTCACCATTTTAGATTATTTTAAGTCAAAACAAGGTGAAAAAAATGAGCTGTTTAAAGCATCAGTAAACAAACAAAGGCCTCTTACTAGCAGGCCTTTATCCTCAATTTATGCCACTTTTATATTTTCTTTTATATGAAAATGTAGCGCCTTTAGCCCTCCAACTCTGCTACTGCTGCTTTTAACACTTTTACCCGTTCAGTCATTTATTTACCATTTCCATTTTTGTTTTCAATTCAAGATGAAAGTATTCTTCTATCAGTTATTTATTTAGGGCTCCAGTAAATTGATTTTTCCTTTATATGTGCACTGCACAAACTAAAACATTAAAATAGATGAATCCCATTCTGCTTGTTTGTTTAATTTCCTTTCTCCACTCACACGAGTTTCTGAATTCTTCCTCTGCACCTGGCATCTCAGATGCAGCATCCCCTGAGCAGCACAACGCCAATCCAGTGTTTAAGTTGCTCTAATAGCAATGAACTGCAGTGACGGAAGTAGCGAATGAACTCAGTATCAGACACTACCAATATTACACATCCATTAGCCCTGGGGCACCCAAAGCATTCCAACAGCCCCACACATCCCATTCCTCAACTAGACATGCAGTCCAGATCTTCCACTTTGATTTGAATTTGACCCAAGAAGAAAACAGACAAAACAAGCTAAGAGGGATCCCCGAGATCCACAAAAACTCTGCTCTTCATCATTCTGCAGGAGAACCAAGCGTTGTTTTGCAGCTTTTTTCCCCACCCATCACAATACACAGACAGATGTGCTCATTTCTCTACTTCCCGTCTCCCCAAGCCCAGCACGTACCCAGGAGATCACAAGAACAGCTCACATGGCATGCTGGAGGGGGACAGGAGTGCTGTATGGAAACGGTGTAATAAATCCACACCTGTCAGGGAAAGGTGCCCACAGAAACAAAACTGCATTTGAGCAGACTGTTTTAGTTTTGAAAAAAACTCACCCTAGAGTGATAGAAAATGAGACAGAGACAGGCAAAACACAGAGCAAAAAATGGAATGTAAATGCCCTGGCAGTCCTGTGCCATGTTCCCCTGCAAGCTTTGCATGGAGTCTCAGCAGAGCTAGAGAAAAGGGCTGCTGCTTTATTTCCCTTTCACCAGCTCCTACAGGGGTCAAACAGAAAGCTTCCCATAAGCCACAGTCTGCACTGACTCTTGCTGATGGCACCAAACACCCAGCAGAAGCTGATGAGTGCCCAAGACAAGAAAACACCACAATCTTAAATACATTTTGTCACTCTTAAGTAAAAGAATAACAACAATATGCACCTACTATGAGCATGCATGCATTGCAGTGCCACAACACACTAGTTAAATGAACATACATCCCTTGGCCCTGACCAAGACTTGCAGCACTCAGTGCCCCTACACCAGCAGCAGGTAACGTGGTCTGCAGCTGTTGAGCCTTTGTAAGAATCTCCTTGTAGTATTCCCCATTGAAGAGTTTAAGTCTCTTCATTCCACTGTAATGGAGTAATTTATCACCCAATTCCTTTTAAAAGTAACTAATATAGATAGATTAGGTAGTAAGATGTGATACATAAAGAATAATGGTCCATTTTTAATAAGTTTCCAATATGTTATCATATCATGTGATTGATTAGAAAGTTCGTTGTTTTACTCTAACATCTTTTTAAAGACTTCTCAATATCATTTCAAGATTAAAAAGTTAAAGAAAGCGTAATCATCTTTCTGGATGTAACCTGGAAGAGCAGCGGATTCAGGAGTGCTTGAAATTGTTATCTGGTTTCTTGAGCGCCAGAAGTGGAAGCAATCTATCCCACAACCTCTTCAGGCACCACTCCATCCCAGCCGTTCTGTCAGAAAATATTATTGTATGAAGCAGCAGAAGAATGAATTCATTAAGAGTTGAACAGGTGGGATCAATCCAGCTGCTGTGGAAACTGGGATTTCTTCATTCTTTAGTGAGAGGAACTGCATCTCTCCTATCCCCATTGCCCCCAGTGAAGATGTGCACTCCTACAGCCAGCCAATAATCCAGTTAATCAATACTTCCAAAGCAAAGCATGGTATTTAATCAGGATCACAGTAGCATTCCTTCCCCAGCAAAGAAATGCTTGTGCATCTGTGAAACAGTCTCAAAACGTGAAGGAAGGGAGGAGCAAAAAGATCCAGAAAAGAGAAGGGAGAAAAAGGGAGCTGTCGCTATGCTGACCTGTACCAAAGCACAGTCACCTTGTGCACAGCACAGCCCTACCACCTTCAAGGGCTTTACTGAAAGTTATTTATTCCAGTAAACCAAATAACTTCTGTGAAACTCTGCCCAGCAATTCTGCACAGAGAACCTCGCAGCAACGGCCAGTTAGGAATAAATTCAACCCCAATGTAGTTTTAATGACCTTGATTTAATTAAACCTGAAGGAAAGAGGCTCTCCATCGAAACTAAACATGTATTACAAGAAATCCTTTCTAACCTCTATTCTAACTCGGACTCTTAAATTTCACCCTGAAAACCATCTCCAATCTTTCACAAACAATAACTCAGTGAGATAACATTGCAACAACCATCCCACACCTGAGCATCATTCCTTCTCTGCAAAGGATGCTTCCAGCTAGCAAGCTGCAACAGAAATCAACCCTGCCCATGGCAGTAGCTGGGGTTTATGGGCAGATGCTGCCTGCCTGCAGGGGGCAAGAAAGAAATCTCCCCATCTGCAGGGATGGGGACACACAGCATGTAGGGCAGCAGCAAAAATGAGCCCATATCCAGTTATTAATACATTCCAACAAAATATGCAGTTTTCTTGCTTATTGCCTTTCAAGTCCATCCCAGAACCTGACATTGTCATTTGAACAGCAGGAAGAAAATTAATTTAATTTGACAGAATACCAAAGCAGCACTGTTAAGTCACAGGGACCTCTCAGCTTGGACAAGATCTTCCCAACCAAGCAGAGTTGGGGTAGAAGCAGCCTTACAAGTAAGAAACATTTTTGTTTCAGGAACATTTGAGCTTTCTTTTCCCTCCTCGTAACAGCCTGCATGATTTTTCTTTCATCAGAGAACCAACACAAGTGTTTGCAGTCGGAATGTCTCTTTCAGTTCCTCTGATTTAAAAGAAAAATCTATACACTGACTAGCTCTGCACTCATACAGCACCTTTGGAGCCAAAGAGAGAAATGCTTTGTTTGGAAAACATCAAAATGAGATGCATGTTATTACAAAGGAACATATATTATAAATGAGATATTAAATATTTCAATACCCTCCACCCTTTGGCATTAATTCATAATTTCTTCCAGGACTAATTTTACTCTGAAATAGCACCACTGCAATCTATACAACCTGCCTGCATGCACATACCATTACAGCACCTCTTTAATAGTAACAGCCATTCCAACCAGCTCAAAACTCCACTCATTAGCACTAAATACACCCAGGGTGCTGCTCAGCCTCCGCGGCGGGTGCAGCCCTGAAGCATCTCTCTCTGAGCACCCACAGCCAATGTGTGGAAGGGCACAGCTGCACCTGGCACTGGGATTGATGCGGAGATTAAATGCACTTCTTTTTCCATGAGGGCGCGGAATGCATTTCCAGCCCCACAACCAGCAGGGAGAAAAGGAGCACAATGGACCAGAAACACCTGCTGAGGTACAGGGTGGGTCGAATCAATAGCCAGGCACGCCATTATCTCAGCCCATTTCCATTGGAAATGCAGATTCCACAATATAAACAAGTAAATAAATAATTTTTAAAAGATATACAACTAAAGAAACCACCTGAGCTTGTCCATCATTCTACCAGTGGGGGAGGGGATCCCAGACCCAGCCCATGCAGGCTGCACTCAGGCAATCTTACATCAAAGCAGCTTTACAAGACAACAAATAAAACCAAAACAAAATACTGAGATGAAAGCTTCACTGGGAAGAAAACATCCTGCAACCTTTCTGTCCCGATGCAAGCAGATTACAGCTGGCTTTATTCTGCTCTCAGTGCCACACACAGCAATTCCGAGCTCTTGGACCCAGTCATTAGCAGTATGCTAAGCAGGGCTCCTCTCACTGCCTTCTTTTGAGCAGTCTCAGTGGGCTCTCACTGGGCCCCGATCACTGTTTTCCCCCCTTTATATTGTAGTTTGTGTTAATGCATTTTGCCCAACATGAGAAACAATGCTTTTTGTTACTTCTCGAGATCACAACAAATGACAGATGTTTCATGGACTCCATGTGATCATCGTTGATAACAAGTTCCAGGAAATTTTTCTATCAACAGTGAGTGGAACCTCATCCTTATGAATAGTACAGACAGAAACCAGCTGAAGACTTGGGACCTAACACCATGCACAGGCACTGGCAGCAGCTACACCTGGAAACAGCAGCAATGCTCAGCCTCTCCTCAGTGCAGCTACAAACACCACCCCAGCCCAGAGCCCCCACCACCAACAGCTGTGCACAGCTGGCTCTGCTCCTCTCCCTTTGGGTCCTATTCAAGGACCAAAACCTGAATGCATCCATATCCAGACCAGAAAACTGCATCTCTAAATGGAACTTGAGCACCAGAAGGAAAATGATTGCCCTGGATCCCGTGTTCAATATGCATTTGTGTCAACCTATTTCCCTTCATTACAAAAACAATAAAAACCAAGCTCTAGTAAAGCCAGGAGCCAGGGGGTTGCACTTAGTTATCAGAAGTTCAGCTTGGCTGTAATGCTATTCATATGAAATCTGATATGAAGCCTCCTGGGTATCATGAAACTCTTTATAATACAGAAAGTTCAATACATTAAGGATGCAGAAAATCTCATTTGGGACTGCAAAGCAGCCAAGAGTCCTTGCAGGTTCCCAAGGAGCTGGGAGAACAAAATCACAGCAGCCCTTCCAAGCAGCGCAGGAAGAAAATTATCCTATGCATCAGCATCCACATGAGGCAACACCAAATGCTTTACAAACTTTAATAAATTTAAGCCTTATGAATGCCTGTTGTTTTGCAGGCTGTTTATCACTCCCACTGCTCACATCAGACAGGCAAGGCACAGAGGATGCTGCCTCTCACAGCTGGATGCTGCTGGGGTGCACGGGCACAGAGCAGCACTGGGCTCCTGCATCACCTGCCCCAGCTCCGTTTCTCTTTCATCCCTGCATGGCCACACTACAGCCAGCAACAGCCTAATGATCTATTTGCAGAGCAGCTTAAGACCACAGTAACAATCCCACCCTGGGATCCGCTTGATTAATGCCAGCACAGCAAGTGTTAGGACATGCAAGGTGCGTTACTGAGGATGTCAGCAAACAAACGTGCAGAGCCCCACACGCAGCTTATTGATATTTCCTTATCTATGCACAACAGACTCAAGAAGGGGGTATAAGCATGCAGGAAGCTGGGCTGCCTCCTCGGTGCCACCCAGCAGCTTCTGTCCTCATCCCATGGCCCAGAGGAAGCTGTTCTCCTCGCTGTAGAAACTTCAGAGATGCTCAGCAACGCGTTGACAATTACGGTGCTGTTACAGATTTGCCTGTGTTGGTGAGAATTGGTCCTTCTCCAAGGAGAGGTGCTCCAGCCCTCAGCTCATCCTCATAGCCCTCGCCAGATTGCTTTTAAGCCCCATATCCCCCAGTGCTGGGGCACCCAGCCCAGACATCATACTCCAGATGGGGCGTCATGAGGGCAGAACACATCTCAGTGCCACCCTTCTGCTGATGCAGCCCAGAATAGCTCCCAACCTACCACATCCAGCTGCAATACGAAGGTATCTGGGCACCTACCACACACAGCTGACATTCTAGGCCACAAGGACACACTGCTGGAACCCCCAGTTCTTCTCCACAAGGCAATGAAGTTCTCAGAACACCCCATCAAAAGCCTATTTCAGGTTCTGACTGCTTCCACAGCCTTCGTGAATGCAGAAACCCAAAGGGCCAGGAACAGAGAGCAGAACGTAAGCACGTGGCACCTCTGTTTTAAGTCTGAAGATGATCAGAAGTTAATGGGATGGCACAGGAACATAACCTCAAAGGCCAGGACACAAAGCGAGCCTCCCCACCGCCAAGGTGCAGCTCCACACAGCACAGCCTTCATGCTGCCAAGCGCACCATGAGCAAATCACCTTGGAGAAACACCGTGCATTTGCACTTAGGTGCTTTCCTTTGACAGGCATAAAATGCCTCACTGCAGTCACTCAGCCTCTTCTGGCTCACTAAAGCATTTTACAGCTGAAATGCCTTTTCCACAAGCTTCTGTGTTAGTTATTAATGACACTCTCCTTGTATCAAATGTGGGTTGTTTTGGTTGGTGCCTTTTTTTGGCTTTGATTTTGTTTGATTTTAGAACTGCAGCAGAGGAACGATTTTCTGCAGCAGGAGTCAAAGCAGGAATTTCTCACCAAAAAATTCATTTAGAATTAATTGATAGAAGGCAGTTCACACAACATTTGCTGAGCGCGCTCGCTAACAGGATGATAAATCCTCACCTGGTGGTGCAGCACAAAGGGCTGTGCACTGGAATGGAGCTTAGAAAATACAGATCCAAAGAGCAAGTGTACAGGGGAAAGTTGAATATTCCTTTTGCATTCTGGCCCTTCTGAGACATCCTTGCCCCCTGGTACTTACAGGGCCCCTGCCACAGACACCACCTCCATCAAATCTTGGTGGTTGATGATCCACCTGGCTGCAGAAGAAAGCATTGCACAGTGATTTGCCATTCTCCCATCCTCAAAATGATAACAAATGCCCATAGGAGGAGAAGAAAGTGGCAATGAAGCTTTATACAGAATAAATCACCATCACCTAGGGATTTTGCATTACATGAAAGAGAAATTTGAGAAATTCCTTTTGTCTGGCCTGTCACCACTGCAAAGTGATTGAAGATGGCAAGAGAGGCCAGACTCTGCCAGGACTCAAACAAGTAGGTCTCCATCCCAGCAGCTCTCAAGGAGAAAGCTGCGTCAGAGCCACCACCCTCTCAGTATCGAGTCATGGTGGATTTCTCATTTTATTCCTGTCTTTTTCTGCCTTTATCAATACAGCAGACTCATTGAGAAGCCAGGCACATATCCAAGAGCCCTTCCGTGGGTTAGCTCAGCAGCAAAACCAACAAGCTGTAAAGCGAGCGCATTAACAACCTCATGCATTACAAAGTTTGCTGTGTAATAATACTGTATATAAATAACAGACTGCTAAGATCATTAAAGCCAATCAGAAGTATAGATTAGCCTGTAAAAGTCTCATTAATGTCTCCAATATTCCAATACAAGGAAAGAGCAGTACCAGTCAGCAAGCTGATGCTGACACTCAGCAGCAACATCAGGGCTTCACACCTCTGCCTTAAAGGTTTACTTCCAGCATGGGCATTACCCAAGCAGTGTTCTACATGGCACGGCTCCACAGGGAGAGGTGAAGCTGCTCATGCCTGTATTGCAGCCCCCAGCCCCACTTGGTGGCCCCACCAGTACAGTGTGACACCACAGGGGACATGGCTGGGCAGGCCACGGTTACAGACACAGCTGTAGCAACCAAAAGCAAGAGCTCACATTTTCTGATTTGCACTGAAATGCTTCACTGTTATCTACCGTATCTGACATTGTCATCTACAGCTTTTTGTATTGCATTTTAGAGTTGATTTTACCTACAAAATATGTTTTTGCTGGAACAAGGTGCATCTACCATTCCAACACAGCAACACACATCCAGGAAGAAAAAGGTGGGAGAACAGGTGAGGAGCAACACACAGTTGCTGGCATTTTGCAGGTTATCTACAGTCCCGCTAAGCCCACAGGTGCTAACAGAGCACACTTTGCTCCTGCTGACAGCACCAAACCCCCACCTGCAGGGCCACAACCTCCCATTTCACAGCAGAGAATCTTTAGAGCCCAGCAAACTGCATTGGGCTTCCACACATCCCATGGATGAACAGCAGGGTGACCCCACCAACCGCCCCTAAAGCAGCTGCTTCAGTGGGAAGGCTGAAATGAGAACCTTCCAGGAAACACTTCATGCTTCGCCTTGCAGATGATCCAACAACTTAAGTCATATTGCAAGCAAAGCCTTATGTTGCTGCTTGGTAGAAGAAGTGCCTGCAGAGTCCTGGTACTACAAGTAAATTCAGCCATTAATATCAGCCATAAGCTCAGCACAACTATTTTTCTTAAAGAATATATTCATTTCTCTTTTAAGAGCCACAACTTGTGCTGAAGGCACATTTGCATTTTATTATCCCTAAATGCTTAACTACCATAACTAATGCTTGATTAATAAATAGCTATCTACTGCTGCTACTTTAAGCCTTGCAATTTATATGCAATGCTTTCTTCCCAGCGAACACGGCTCCTTTTTAATCAGTAACATAGGAAGAAAAGGATCGGAATAAGGAAAATAGGCTTAATTCATGTTTATTGTTCCAGCTGAGCTCACTGAGCACTGGGCAAGGCTATATAAAAAGTTCATGGGGCTGATTTAGAAGAGAAACTGGGGGACAAATTCTTTGGGCAGCCACATGGCCAGCCTTCCCAATTGCAAATCTCTGCCAGGCACATTTGTTTCAGGGACTTCCTGCAAGGCAGCAGAAAACTCTCAGCTTTCTCAAGTTATGCTTCCTGGTGAACAAGAATAGAGATATCTGCAGTGTCCTGGGCAAAATTAATGCCTTAACACCTGGAATCAACCTTCAAACAACAGCTTTTTGTTCTTTCCTTTTTAAATGTGATCTGAATGTGCCAATAATTCAGTTTGAGGCTGTTGAAGCATGAAGTCTTTTGGACTCATTTGAATTAAAATTAAGCTTAGTGATCACATTTGTGATCATAGAGCCTTCAGGAAAAGGAGATTCCCATTGCTTCCAAGGGTCTCCCTAGACCCCTTTCCCCACATTTCTGCCTTCCAGTGGCCCTACAAAGCCCAGGGAGGGAAGTCTGTACCCAATTTTGATCCAGCACGATGCACCAGACATAAAGGTAATTAATAATAAAAAAATGCACGTCAGCAGAACTACACTGCTAAAACTGATAATGCAGTAATAGGAGCACAGCAAGAGGAAGGGAAAAAAAATCTTTCCATTTAGCCATTATAAGTGGAAATAATACAGTCAGTGGAAATCTCAGTGTTCATCTGAAAGGAGGAAAGCAGAACTGACAGCTAAGAATCAACTTTGAGGATCAGATTTTTGTTGTTGTTTTCTTTTCCCCCCACCTCAAGACTTGAGCAGAGGTTACAAGCTGCTGCACAGCAGCTGTGGACACAGCTGTCCGTTCCAATTCCATTCCACAGTATCCACTTTCAAGTTAGGCAGATCTCAACACCGATTAGGAACAGGCTTCTCCTCAGCACATGATTCTAACAAGTTGTGCCATCTCCCAGGGCACACTGCCTCACAACCCTTACTGGCTCTGGAGACGCAGCACAAATCCACGCCTACAATCATAACACTTTACTTCTGCAGAACTGAAGCCAAGCAAAGGAGAACAGCTCTGTCCTGTTCGTGCACCTTGCTGCCCCAGGGCACCTCTTCTCAAGGTTACACCACAGCTTCCAGCTGTGTGTGCAGGCAATGCATCTTCAGCTGCCAGTGGGCAATAATAGAGACCATTCATTTTCCATAGACAAGAGCACAAAGCTAAGGTGTCTGCACATTTAATTGAAATTATGATGGGAATTAATTACAAGATTAACAGCCCCTTAAAGTGATATGACAGAAATGCCCGTAACTGAAGTATGGGTTTGATAGGACTGTGAGTTCATGAGAAATGCCAGCATTGAGCACGCAGATGAAAAGAAAATGACACGTGACAGTTCCAGAAGGAGATGGGGATCGAGAGGGTTTGTACACACCAAAATTTCTTTTAAATTCTACAACTATGAGAGACATTTCAAAATGTGCACAGAAACGCAGAGTAAGTTGGATCCCGGGCAGCAGAATCGAGGAGAGGGGGAAAAACTCACCAGGTGCATAAGAGCTAATCCTGCAGGAGCAGGGCCTGCAAAATGCGCACATCCGATTGCTCGTTTGTGTAGGTTACCTGCTGTGATTTTGTATTAATTACAGCACTGCCAAATTTAAGTGGAAAAAAGATAAACTTTTCTTGTACTTGTTTTCTTGCACCCTGTTCTGAGGATCCTTTGTCTGAAAGAACTGTAATACTATGGATTTTATTGCCAAATGTTTTCAATACATTCCTTTAATATGGCATTTTGTTGAGAATTTCAGACTGAAGGGCAGATTTGGTGATAGATTATTTCTATCGCTCAGCCCTTCAGCTCCCACATCCACACAGAAAAAACAAGATGGGGGAAGATAGCTCCTCCACACAAAGAATTAATCAACTTTTAATAATGAAATGCTTCTGCAGGCATCAAATCCTGCCCTCGCTGTCGACACCGGAGCCTTACCATTAACTTCAGTGGAACGAAGATGCAGCCCCTGGCTGTATTTTGTACAAGTTACATCACTGTTGGACTCAGCTCCCAATGGAAATTGCATTCATATAGCTCCAGACCAATTCTGACGTCCTCCTAAACACTTCCAAATATTTTCTTCTTGCTTCCACTCACACACACAGAGGTTTCCTTTCCTTTAAGTATGATAGCAATTAAGACAAATTATTTAGATTAATTCATCTTTCAGGCATTATACAGTGCAGGTTTATTTTTAAAGCAAGGCTTATCTCTTTCCAAAGCCAGCACCTGCACACATTAGCCCTAGTGCAGCTCAGAGAGCTCAGCTCAGCCCAGTCCAAGAGTTGCCATCCTGGAAGCAGCTGAGCAGCCCATGGCACACAGAGCTAAATGCCACCTTCCTCATCCTCCATTGTCCTGAGCCCACGTTCCAGACACCCATCATGCTGAGCAGTCACACACCAAGCAACTCTGCAAAGCAGGGAGTCAGACAGTGCATTTATACAGCGTGCCACAGCTGTCCAAAGCAGCTTTGAACAGGATCCCAAATGCTAAAAATGATGGCTCAATCTATGCTAGTCACCCTGCTTTAGCAGCAATGCAGATCTTTGCAGCACGCCTCCCCAAACCACACTGCAAACAGCTTCCCTACTTATCCCATAGAGCAGCAAGTTCTGTTTGCTTTGCCTTCTCTTCAGAGCCTTACCCATGAAGTGGTGAAAACCAGAAGGAAATATACACAGTGCCATTCTGTTGTCTGTATTGCTGTTAAGCTTCTTCTCTAGTTTACATCAATGCATGAGTAACAGTGCCAACACTTAGGTATGTGCTTGCTTAACTAAAAGGAATATTATAAAGTAAAAAGACATATCTTAACAGGGTTGGAAGCATTATGGTCTGGAGGTGTTTTCCTGTTGTTTCAGATAGCCATCTCCTTCCTTTTGGTCTTTTGGACAGCCCAACGCTCTCACAGCTGTGCTCCATCTTCAGGCACTCAGCACATCCTCCTTCAGCCTGTGCCACTGCCCCAGCAAAGTCCGTGTGCACCCATACAAACACGGATGGATCTACATCCCCAGAACCCTCCTCCACCCCAACTCCTGCAGCTGAACAACTGCATTCAGACACCCTCCAAGATCTCTCCTCTGCAGTCACAACACGGGAGCACATGACAAACAAGAAAACAGACTGCCTCAGTAAGTTCCTCACCTACACAGCTCAAAGACACCAGGCCAGCACCTGCAGGCTCCAATAGAAGCCAGATTCTCGTTTCCCCTCCTATGCTGTGCTCTCTCATGTGAGACACACCTTTCTGTGCAATGTGCCCCTGGGGGCCGCGGTGATGGGTTGGCCAATTACAGGGAGAGGAGAGGAATTTGACGAATGGATCATTTTTGGTGCACTCTGCACTTTTGACTCATAAATCCCACAGAAAACAAGGTAAATGGAGCATAACTTATTAATGAACAGAGCCCTAAATATCAAATGATCTGCTGTGAATCATCAGCTGGAATTGTAGAGCCTTCGCATCGTGCTACTCATATCATGCTGCTGTGGTTTGCAGTGTACAAACTCTGCAGCCCAGCAGTAAGTCTTACAAGATAATCTAGGGAATAACATCCTGCTTTATTTAAAGCATGGTAGAGCACAGAGCTTGCCAGACCTTCAGACTGCAACCTCCCGAGAGGTGATCTTGCAATTTCACCTTGCATGCAGGGCTGAGAACACAGTTAAGCCCATGATGGATCATGCAGCTTGCAAGAGGCACACACAGACAGACACCCTAAATCTCACTGCGAAGCCAAGGGAAACCCAAGTGGCTCCAGAGGGGCCCCAACTGAGCTTTCTGTGCAGTGAAGTAACTTGGAAGGAGTACAACTCTGCAGAAGTACATCATTTCTAACTCTTTGCTGCTGGGTGGAAAGGGACAATCCTACCAGGTGTGCAAATTCACCAGGTTCCAGATGAAACCTGTAACACGTTTTTTTTCTGGATAATAATGCTATGTACCCAAGTTGGAAAATTGACCTATTTTTATATAATGCTTACTGTAGATCTTTCTGGAGATACTGTCATTGCTGAAAGGAAAAGGTTCTACTCATTTTGTCATCTTCAAATCAATTTTCCATAGGAGGCTTGAGTACCCACATAACACATGGTGTTTACTTAGTATATGACAGATGAGCAAGACTTGCTGCTAAATCCCAATATTGATGTGCTGAAGGTACATTATGAGGAAGCAGGGTCAGGCTGAAGTTACCAATCTAGTTGAGTAACGTGGGCTGCTTAGTTTGGCATCCCTTTCTGCAGACATCCCTGCCTTTGGCAGGATCACAGACAGCAAGGAAAACAGTGTAAATGCATTAAACTGAGCAGCAAGATTGCACGAGCCTGTCTCTCTTAGACAAAGCATATTAACTATTGATAAATTCCACTTCAGATTGGAATTGAGAAGTCCTAGCCAATATTTACTGAAAACAAATCACCTCCACAGAGCTAGCCAGTACTTGACTTCCTCCATAAATGCCACTGAGAGCCAAAGCTGCAAAAATAAAACCATATGGCACGAGCATTTGTTTGACTTGGGAGGGGAAGCAGAGACATAAAGACAAAGTCCTCCAGCACCAGCCAAGGAACCTCTTCTGACATCACCCAGTTCCCTCAGCCCCAACCTTCTCCTCACATCTACAGGAGAAATATACTTCTTCAGCATAAGAAAAGGGAGACAGGATATAAAAACATGAAAGCCTTGCTATTATAACAGGAAATCAATCACCTTCAAGACCTCTTTGGAAGCATGAAGTTGTCAGAAGCAGCAGCAGGGACAATTTACCATCCCTCCTCATGTATATTCTGGCCATTTCAGGAGTGGTCAGGTATGCTGAGCTGCATCATGCAGGTCCACTCCAGAGGCTGCCTTAATTTCTCACACGTTACACCATCCCTAAACACAGACACTTGGGTGCTGCCAAGCAAATCCTGGGCAGACACAGGCTGCTGCCAGCTCTTCCAATGTGAGGTTGTGGCTCTCATTCCCACCAGCTTCCAGCGATCAAATGCTTCACACGGTGCTGCTGCAGCCACTGCCAAGAGACTATGAAAGAGCAAAATGATTTTTCTTCACCCTTTTTTGTATTTAGGATAATGGCTTTTCTACAAGCCAAATAGAAAACTGCATTAATGTGTTTCCATGGGCAAAGCTGGAGAACACTGTAAATTGCCTTGCTTAATGGACTCGGGAATTCAGTTATCCATTCAGAAACTTCAGACTTTTAAGCGAGACCGAATCGAATGGTTTAGACCTCGGGAAGTGAACACACAGCTTCACAGCTCTGTGGTGTCATTATTTATGTCTGCTGGACGCGATGGAACAAATGTCTGTGGGAAGGAAGGAGACCCATGCCCACTACTCCTCCCAGCCCAGGGGCACTCTGCATCCTTAAGGGCACCGTACAATTTCCATCAGCACAGAAGAGCAAGCAGAAGGACCTGTGGGCATCTGTATCTGATTCTAAACACACTGCAATGACCAACATCAAGTGTGGTTTTACCATGCTAAAAAATATATATATATATATATATTTATATATATGAAATCAATTGATCACCCTGCTGGGGCAGCAACTGCCCATGCAGAGAACAGAAAGCTGCGGGTGCACCAACAATTCCAAGGGCTGCACAGCAAGCCCTGAGCTGGGAGCCCAATGAGAGCAATGACCATGCTGTTCTTCCAGGTGATTCTCACCCATGTCCCTTTTGGAGGATGCTACAACCCCTGGAGCTGGCAGAGGGACAGAGCCCCCACCTGCACCTCCTGCTCCAGACAGCTTACACTCTTCCTTATTAATAATAAATTAGTTACAATGAATGCACGGCCATAGGGGACAAGCTGCTGACTTCAGTCAGGATTTCCCTTGCTCCAGGCAGATGAGAAGGTATCTGTCCAAGCTGGTGCCAAGGAAAGCTGCCTCCTCCTGACCATCACACATTGCTGGGACTGCACAAGTAGGGTGGGGAAAAAGGAAAGGCCTTTTGTTCTGTGTGCCCAAACCCTTCTGGAAGGTGTATGAAAACCCACAAGCCACACAGGTGAGCTAATATCCTTGGCAATTTACGTGAACTATAAAATACACCAGAGAGCACAGGTTCCAGGTCTGATTACTGCTCATTTACAGAAACATGAGAAACGTACAGAAACATGCACCCCACACCAACAACAAAATATATATATATATATATACCCACATATATATATATATAGATATATCCACAGCTACAACCTAAAGCAAAACTAAAACGTATTGAAAATATTTAATTCTTTTATCTCCTGAGCAGCTTAACTGCCCAGAGGGATTTTCTTCCCCCAGGCCGAAAAGAAGAAAACAAAACCAAACAGCCCTCACTTCTCAGATTAGATGCTGAACACCAGATTCCAGCTGGGAGCTCAGGCACCTGCGGTGCAGTATTTATAAATGAAAGCACTGACATGACTTTAAATACAGTGTCACCAGAAACTTAATTATACAGCCACAAGTCTCTAATTGGAAGTCACGGAGCAATATATTGGCTTTGGCCTGCGGTTTGACACTCACCCAACCACTTTCCCAGGGTTGTTTGTGTTATCTGTCTCTGGTTTGAGCAGTGGTGTTTGTTTGCAGGCTGTGGTGGGATTAGCCCCATTTATCTTCGCTTGCTTTGTTTCCTTGAGCACATCCTGGGCTCACAGGGTTTGTTTTGGTGCGCAGGGAACAGCCTCTGCCTTGCTTCACTCAGCCTAAGAGTACACTCACGCTGGCCCAAGCCCAATATTTGATGCATCCAAAAAAGTATTTCCCTTTTGAACTAGCACACGGGTGTCCTACCAGTAAGACAAGCTCAGGAACCCCAGCTTCTCCCCAGACCCTTCAGTGCTCCATTGTTTGCATTCCTACTTCATTAGAAACACCACAGGGCAGCCCCCAAAAGGACAAGTGGAGGAGCCACTGAAGGGCAGGTTCAGCAAATGGGGAAGGATGGAGCCAGCACCATGTCGGGCTGCACACGTGTCTGTATGGCCCTAAGAACAGCCCTAAGTAACAACTCCCACACCCCAAAAACAGCCCATTTGGATAACTGGGCAAAAGGACAAAAAAAAAACTTATGAGGAATAGTGATGGACAAGTTGTTCTTCACTTGCATGCCCACACGGGAAGCTGTCACAGCCCTGCTGTTTGTGCAGGCATCCCTCGCAGCACAGATCCTTCAGCATTTTTCATCTTTCCCATCAGTATATTAAAGATTCATCACAGTTATCAGTTCCAGCTCCACATTAATAACCATGAGGACAGGTAACAGCCTCAGCAACACCACCACGTGCTGGCTCAGGGGGTCAGCAGGGAAAGACCTGAAAACCTCAGTGGTGACAGAGACAAGCCCCAGACTGTCACCTGCTTTCAGATGTGAAACCCTCCAGCAGGAATATGAATATCTATGGACCAGTGGCACCAACTGGGCACATGAGTTAAGGAAGTACAAGGCAGGAGAACAAGACAAGATGATGTTAAAATCATACATTTTCAGTTTGAAGAGTGAATCAGATTTTGGAAGGTGAAGCGCTCCCATGTCAGTGTCTGTACACGAGACAGGGCAGGTGAGCAGCCAGGAAAGAACCCCTGGGTGGAAGGGAAGGCTTTGTTCCTCTATTTTTGAGTTGAGAAATATGGTTAGGTGGAAAATACAGGACACTGAGGATGTGCCATTAGTGCTCTAAGTAATTTCTTCAGAGTTTTTATCTAGAAATATTTAACACTTAAGTTCAAAATAATAACAAATAATAACTAGAAAAATTGATTTTAAATATAGAAAAACTCACGCTTAATCATGTAACTACAAGGCTTTTAAGCTTTTCAAACTGATTTATCACAGGTACAAGTTTCGGTTAGCTTTCCTCCAAGCATCCCTTTCACATCCACACTTCTCCCAGTCACTGTGCAGCTTCCCACCTGGAGTGGGACACAGAACTTGTTTGAGCTTAAAGAATAGCCAAGAATTGCTGATGGTGCTGAGGAAGAGCCCCACAACCTCTGAGTGCCAGAATCATCCCTGCAAGTGTTGTCTTCCTCCACCTGCATCATACTTGGAGGCTGATGCCCGCAGCTCCACATTTGGAAACAAGAGATGGCAGTTGCTGCCACTGCTTGAGCTGGGAGCTCCCAACCCAGCTGAATTCCCCTTCATTTAATATCTCTTGTTTCCAAACACAGCCAGAGACACCGACAGGCAACCTCTGACTTAGTCAAGGGCTCTACTCTGTGCACAGCGTTGTCAGAGATCCTCCATGGCTAATAAGATAACGATGCCATTGATAATACATCTTAAATTAAGGGTTACGAAGAGTTGAGACAATAAATCCACTCAGCTTCAGATAGCCTGCAGAAACACGACCTTTTCTCCATCGTTTATAACACAGAAGGCTGAAGAGAGCACCCAATCCAATTATATGTGTATTTACCTAATCCACCAGTGAAAGGCCTTTACATCTCCTTAATTCCAGCATTCTGCTCAGGCAGCAGTTACATCCCACCCAGAGGGAAGGGTTTGATGACTGCCATGCATGAGCCCCACTCCTTGGCTTGGTTATCACCTTCTCCAGCCCCTGCTCACTGCCCTCCCGTGTAATTAGGCATAGACATTGTCTTCCTGCTGGATTATGAAGTCGTTAAGGCAGGTATCATCTTTTTGAGCTATGACTGTACAGTATCTAACACAGCCAGAGCCTAATCCTTGGCTGGAGCTCCTAATCACTGCAGTACATTTCTATAATGAAGATATTTCATTATCAGCTGTAAACTGAAGAGTCAGCTCTCAGTTTTCTGGGATAACTGAAGGACAGATATCTAACAGGGAAAAAAAAAAGAAGAAAAAAGGTTAGAAAGGCTCATATAAACTGAGCACAATATGCCTTCACAGTTCACGTATGAAATTACTGAATGAAGCCAGCATTCTCAGAGCCAGGTTTCCTACTGGCACCCAGGGCAAGTCCCAGCCTTGCCAGCCTCCAATGGCAGGCTTCCATACTCAGAATGGAACAGCAAAGAGTGAACTTTGGAGTTTTACCCAACATTAAGTCTGGTCTCAGTTTTTTGGGTAAAAGGTACAGAATATGTAAACCTCGAGATTGCTTCCAGAAAACCTTCTTCTCATAAGAGAAGCAGATGAAGTAAGAAATAATACTTCAATAAATCATACAATCGTAGACTTCAACAGGTCTATGTTTGCATAAACTGTGCCTTACCAGACAGTAACATAGGTCACTTGGAGATGATTTCCCCTTTTCCTTGCCCTGCAAAGCAAAATATGATTTATATTCTGTTTGCAGGCAAGCCAAGTAAAATGCTCAATTATAAATAGCTCTTGTAAATATAATCCTTCCAACTGGAATATTTGTACATTATCTTAATAACGATTTCAGTTACAAAACCTAATTAGATCGGTTCCTCATCCCAGCCCAGCCCCAATGCAATGCCCAGTGCAGGTTGGCACTTATGGGATATGAGCCACCCTACAGCAAACCCTCAGTAGATACAGGTGTCCCAACTCCACCAGGTCCAGAGACTGTGACAGCCCCAAAAATGATCTAAGCGGTCCCCAGTATAAGTGGAAACCAGAGCCCATTATTTTTATTTATGTAGAGCCAAAACACACACTTCCTAAAGCTAAGTCTGCATTCAGCAGATGAAATATTTTTATAACTTAGCCACCAAGGTTATAGAGAGGTAGAGGGGAATGTATATCAATGCTGATAGGAGTTTTTTCCCCAGATGTATTTACTAGGATAGATCATCTTCCACAGGTAATGGGACACGAGACATTACTTTTATGCTCAGTCTAATTGCTCAGCCATCACGAGGTGCTACCAAGTTGGGAAGCACTAACTCCAACTAATCGAGCTTCAGACTCGAGGCCACCAAAAACTGCGAAGCTGAAACTACAGATTAAAGATGACATTTAAGAGCCAAGAAGACTGTGATAGAAAGCTGAAAACATTTCAATCAGGAGAGAGCATTTACTACATCTGCTGTGCCAGGGCTTGGCCATCCAAGGAACCTGAAGTACAAATGACCAGAGGAAAAAGAGCAAGAGCTAGTTGTATGAAATTAGACTGCTTTACTTTTTTTGAGAGTTTGTTCCTGCTCTTTGCTATCACAGCTCAGTGTATGATAACAAATGCAGTAGCACACACAGTTACTTTGACATCAAACCAAGAACAATTACAAGCGAGGCCCGCGTGAATTGCCTTCAAAAAACAAGAGACTTCCATTTTTATAACACTGTCCCTTCTCACTGAGAGCAGAGAAAAACCTTCAAGTTCAGTGTTAAATCAAAATTTACTTCCAGAGAGGCATAGGCTCTCCTACAAAGGCAGCATCTTCACCTGGGAGCACCCAGATATCTCATAGTCCCTGGATTCCCTGATGAAACCATTGGAAAGGGCAGCAGAAAAGAGAGCAGCATCTCAGGCTAGGATTGGGTAATCCAAATAGCCTGGGATTACAGAAAGGTTTGTATCCCATCAGGCAACAAACTGCCATAACCCAAATCCATGCATCACACACGAGCAGCTCCCCAGAGGCTCCCCTCCATCGCCTCCAAAATACCAGAGCTGTATACAGCTTAACCATACGAGTTCAGAGCGCATCAGCCCTGGCAAAAGTGAGAGCCTGAAGGATGAGCCCCACCACAAGCAGCGCCTCGGAAACTCCTCTTTTGATTTCATAGGAGGTAGTTCAGACTCGTACCTGAACACTTGAGGTAAGCCCATATCTGCGCTGTGCTCGAGCTCTGCTATACAAAATAGCACATGAAACAGCACTAAAGATGCACGGAATCAAAGGCAAACTATTTCACACGATCTAAGACAACTTAAACCACTGAAATAAAACCATAGCAATGCAAGGGAACGCAACCAGCTCCAGATGCATCAGGTGCAGTGACTCAAGCAACCAAGATTTTACTCTTAAGGGCCAGACAAGGGCACCTGCACACAGGCATCACCCCCAGCCCTTTGGTAAAGAGGAACAAGGCTCTTTCTTAAAAGCACCCATGAAGCCAAACCTCAGGAAGGACAAAGCTGGCAGGGCTTTGCTGAAGGAGATGCTAATAACTATCAGCACAGATGGGCTTTAAACCTCAGAAAGGCACTCAGCAGCCTCAGGTCCTCCTTTCTGCTATGGAAAAGCACAGGACAAAAATGCTTTCAAAACAATGTTGCTTCTATCCATTAACCACCATATTTATTAAATAACCAGATGAGGACAGTATGAGCAAACAGAGAGACATTTTGATATGCTGATTTGTACATCCAGAAAGACCTACCGTGCAATGATTACACAGTTGGTTAACTTTGGGGAGAAGCTTCACCTTTTTATTAAGAAAAAGGAATGCAATTATAAGTTTGGTGTGAAACAATTTATCCCACACTCAGTATTTCTTTCTCTCCATCAGTTTATTGCTTCAAAATTATTTATCTCATTATTTATCTCTCTGTTTGTTTTTGAAGGACATCTTTCGTGCCTCCAAGCCACTTTATTCATTAGTTCTCCAGAGTTCATGTCCCATTTCATTATGTTTTAATCTTTACAGTTGTTAATTTGCATTTCATTTCCTGTAGTAGCAAAAAAAAAAAAAATTACTAACAAAAAAGTTATTTGTAAATATTAATACAAGTCAACCGATAATCATCCAGGGAAGCATCGTACAGCAATAACAATTACCTGCGTCTGAGGCAGAAAAAGGCAATTCTAATAATTATAGCAAGGAAAAGCACTTTTGAAAGGGCACAGCACCTCCTCAGAAGTGCTGCTGGGCCATTCTGAAGCAGCACTTGTAATTAACAAGGGCTTACTAAGAAGAGGAGCTGCCCCAAAGGACAGCAAGGCCTGCATGGTGATCTGAGGGCCCCCAGGAGCTGGGCTGCCTCCTGCCACACAGTCCATGGAATGCAAGCAGCTGCTTGACTTACAGCCTAACTATAATGCTTGCTTATAAAAACCAGACCAGAGAAAAAGAAAAACCTACAATCTTAAACCAGGAAAGCGAGCAAAGCAAGCATGTGAGGCTTCTCTCTCGTGCGCAGCTTCTGCCACCAGCTCTCAGCACTGCACTACAATTTCTATTTTCTCTTAGAGAGAAACATGTTCAGTGCAGCTTAAAGACCAAAAAGAACATGAAAACATAACTCACCCCAACCATCCTGCAGGCTCCAAGCTGTGCTGGTCTGGGCACAGGACAAAACAGCACATCACCTCCAGGAGAGGTGTCTTTACCCAAACGGAGCAAATAATTTCAGTTGTGGGTAATTACCCTCATTAGATAAATACTAGGCAGACTCATTAACTTTCACAGAAAAAAGCCCTGAGTGACCCAAAATAGGAGTGGTGAGCTGCAGGCTGGCCTGGCTCCTGCATTAAGCATCCACAGCTGTGAGAAGTTACAGAGGATAAGGGCTGCCAGGAGCTGCTCATTAGAAAACCTCCACAAAGGAGAACAGGGGAGAAAGGGCTCTGGTATTTAGCCTTGCACCTTTGCACCTCTGCTTCTCCCCTCCGAAGTCCCCATTTTATCCCATGGAGAATCCCACAAGACGTGCTGTCTGTTTCAGTGTCACTGTACTTCCCTGGAACACGGCTGTGCATCCGTAGGGGAACAGTCACTACAGAGCAGGTTCTGAGCAGAGCCTAACAAAGCCTTGCCCAGACATCCAGCTCTCTGGTGCTGGAGGGAGGATTGCCTCTAATTCCTCACACCTGTTGAGCCTTCCTAACGGCTCCATCAGGTGGTACCAAAGCATCCATCTAAGCCACTTCTCCGTCCATTACAGGCAGCTGCACAGAGAAATCAGACAGCTCAATGGGCTTAGCCCTCATAAAAAAAAAATGGATGAGGTGTTTCTCTTAATGCTCTTCCTCTCCAGCTCCTCTGAGATCCCGCAGGTGATTTGCTGGGGCAGCTCTGCACCATGCACGTGGCATGGGGCCTCTTAGCAGCCAACCAAAGGGGCTGTTAGGAGAACAGAATGCCCAAAGAGCTTTGCCCTGATCAAGTCCTGAAGACTGATCTGAGGAAGAAATGAAATCCTTGTGATGAAGAGCCAAAGAAACACTGCAGAACATTTCTGTAATGCGCCAGTATAAAACTAAGAAGTGAAAGGAGCTATTGCAAATGCAGCCCTGGTGCCTGCTGAGTGTTTGCTGTGTAGGAAACAATCATTTCATATCAGTGTAAATGCACCCTTCATACATCATTTCCCTTGTACTTTTACACCATAGTGAATAATAGAACAGGAAAAGGATCAAAACAGCCCTTGCTGCTGCTGGATTCAGGGTGAGGTGGGGCAAGGAGCCCATGTGCTCCCAACCAAACCCCATCCATCGCAGACCCCTGCAGGCCTGTAGCAAGATCACAGCCCCATTTCCTTTCCCCCAACACTCTGAAACAAATGTTACATTATTTACTAAACAAAACCCTGTTCCATACACTAAAATACTTACAAAAAGTCTCCTAGTTTTTTGATTGCTTAATTGCTCTCCGTAGCACTAAGGATCTTAGCTCAAAATTAGCCTCCCCAGTAAAATCTGGAAAATAGAACCTTCCTAGGCAAGAGATCTGAGATCATTTACGGTGACCGTTAACTGAGAGAAGCTTTGGGGCTGATTTCAGACACGCACCATCCTCATGGATTTTCCCTTGCAGGAACATGAATTTGTTTCAGGGGAGTTTCAACATTAATGTCATCCCATTACATTTTTTTCTCCTGTGTCTTAGAGGAAGGGAAAGGTTGGGGTGGGTGAGGGAGTGCCCTGCAGAGCCCCTGCAGAACAGACCCGCTGTCCCACAGAGCTGGGAATTTCCACATTTCCTGAACCATGCATTTTCTGGAATAATGAGCCAGGTTTTGCTCTCCCTAAACAAAGTCTGCAGCAATGCCACGTGAGTTCTGCTGGGCGTTAGGGTGATGCAGCTGCAGGCAGGGAGGCTTTAGCTGGCAGATAAACCACATTTGGCAGAGCAGTCCCTGATTCTGCACTGGCTGTGCTGATATTCAGGTGAGAAAAGCACAGGAGGATAGATGAATTTTAAAAAGGTATATATCTCAAGCAAGATGGAACCAAAATAACAGAAGGACCCACGCAAGGGTTAGGCAAAGACAACGGCCCCATCCCTGTTCCAAGAGCTTTAATTTGGGGTGAGTTTACTCCTCTTCTCCCTTTTCCCAGGCACATTCAGGACAAGCTGGCACCAGTTCTTTAGCATCATGCACACACAGTGCTGAGAGGGAAGCCAAGGCCCCCACTCTGACCAGCTTAAATGTTGAACAAATGCACAAAAGCTCTCTTAATCATCCTCAGTTTTGCTTTCTTCTTCCCTCCCTCCATCCCCCCTCAAATCTATCTCCATGGATCCTGAAAACCTCGGGAGCAGCTCAGGGTTTTAAGCAGTTCACACCACTGCAAATCCTCCTTAGCCCCACTCTCCCTTCCGTCTCTGCTGCACCCAAGCCTTCCCTGCCTGGCTGCTGCCTCCATTCTGCTTGCTCACTGCAGGCTTTCCAAAGCTCTCCCAGACTCGTGCAGGGTTTCATAGACTCACTCAGGTTGAAACGACCACCTCAATTCCCCAATCCCAACCACAGCCCACCCCACCTTGCCCACTGACCACGTCACCCAGTGCCACATCCCCACAGCCCTGGAGCACCTGAGGGACAGGGACTCCCCACTCCCTGGCTGCCTGTGCTGACAGCTCTTTCAGAGAAGAGGGAATGAGGTCTGAGCCAGCTCCCATAGAGCCTCCGTGCAGCCATGCCCTCGACGTTACTGCAGTTCCCTCCCCAGTGATAACAGCAGAGCACACCTTTTGACTTTGGCTCGTGAAGCGATCATTAGCAATGATGCATCAAAACGTTTTTGATGAGCGAATGATAAAAGCAAACAGGACACAGTAATCGTCGGGCTTATTTACAGCGAGGTGAAACACCGCTGTTGTCAATTTTGGAAAGTGACTTTGAAGGAACTTTCTAAAGGGGATACTGAGAATGCTTCCTCTCCCTCACCTGCAAACAACCGTAACCATTATTGATAGCATTTCTAAAATGGCAGGTACATAGAAACAGAGACTCTTATTTTCTGTCAAAATTGTTTTATAGTGCCATTTTTTCCCCTTGTTTAAGGCGGCAGCACTCATTTACAACATTAAACAACGTGATTTATGTACTTTAGCAGAGCTTACTACATTTAAATGTTTGGGGCATTTCATTTTTACAACATACCTTGTTCCAATATAATCAATGTGCTTTTTTCTTGGGCTGTGATAGGAATGCAGTTTGTGTTTTATAGCAAAATCAATATAAGAATTAATGGGTGACGAACAAAGTAAATTGTAGAAAGCACATAGGGGTTGTGAGATCTCTTTTGCTGCATCGATTCCATTAGCATTAGGCTGCCCAGTTGTACACGGTTCCGTATTTGATGAGCGAGCAGCAGACTTCATATTCTGCTGAAGAGAAAATAGGCAAAGTCCAGTACTGAAATAACTATGCCAAAGTCACTGAGGTTAAAGCAGGAATGGACACGAGCCAAGGGGATGCTGGCACACAGTGCGCTTCAGAAGCAGCGGCCGTAAACATCAGATGGTCATGAACAAGGCCACTCTGACTTTAATTACAGGCTGTGATATTCGAGTGATGACATTGTTTGTAACATTGGGTTATCTGCTCATTAATTCGCTCAAAAAATAAAAATAACAAGAAGACAACACTACTCCTAGGCTTCCTTGCTAGTGGAGGAAAAGCAACATTTAAAAAGAAGAAAACAACAAAAAAAAGCCAACCACCTGCATGCAACCTAGATTTCTTGTTAAAGCCATAAACAAGGAGGAGCTGCAGCAAGAAACAAGCAATGTCATCCAGAAAACATTTTTCTCATCCAGGGCCTCTTCTCTTTCCTAAACTTGCCTCTTGCTCTGAACATAAGTACACGTGCCAGTGCCCAGAAAGGCACTCCTCTAAGTATTTCAGGAGCCCATTTCCCCTGTGTCCCACTGGAGCCAAAGCAGTGCTGCCCCATGCATTGGGAGTCCCAGCCCCCCTCAGCCCCTGGGACACCCCGCAGGGCAGGGGGTGACGCTGCAAAACACTGGCTGCCCTGCAGCCCTCACATGCTCAGAGTAACAGAGAGCCAGCAGATTTGGACCAGGAATGGCTGCAGGCACCTTTCCAAGTGTCCAGCTAGCTCTGCTACATTTCTCTGTCACACACCGTCCAAGTTGCAGTGATGACCTTCCACCTTCTGACATCTATGATCATTCCAATTCTGAATAACAGATTAGATGCATCTGTCCATTTTGCAACATTACATCCCAAATAACCCAACAACAGAACTGCTCTCCAAATCAGGCTGTAGATGTCTCACACCGCCAACAGCAGAGCATTCCGGGGTGCAGTGACATCTGTTACTGTCCTCATCTATTCCCTCTCCTTGGGGAAGACCTTTTTCATTTTCATAATCATCAACAGGTTTTAATGGATCCTATCAAACAGGCTCAGGTACAGCAGGCATAGCACAGGGCTTCTGCAAGAATATTATCCTCCGAATGTTCAAAATTGTTTTTACATGGCACTTATTGTTCTCTCTTAGTTATTTGAAGTTGGGAAGTTTATCGCTCTTTGGGAGCGAAAGAAGTTAATTATATTTCATTTCAAAACAAATTGTTGATACAGGCTCCAAGTGTCAGTAATTAGATAATTTCACAGTGCACATTCCATTACCACTGTCATACTTAATGACTGTTTATTTGAAGAGTCCTTCTAGCACCGCAGCTACCCTGGCACTAAATACAATAATGGATGGCATGATCGGTGAGCTTCACCCATTGCTCTCATATTTACAGGAACAAGTTCTAGAGGAATTTCTACTCAAATGTGGAGCTTTAGATGGCAGGGATTAAAATGCTGGCCTTAATGAAATCAGTAATACAACACTCATTGACTTCCCAGGGTTCAAATGTAATCAGTTCCTTATAAGTAAAGATGATTAGTGACATAAACTACATATTAAATAAACCATTATCGCGAGCTCTAGCCTGACTTAGAGCACCAAGAGGACTTCTGCTGTAAAAAGAGCCTGTTTACTCCTTCTTGGACTCTTTTACATGGCTAAAAATGTGCAAAGTGATAGGGCAGGGGATGAGAGAAGTGCCCCCATACTCCGCACCCAGCCCCAGTGCTGGGTAACACACAGCCCACCCCCCTGCCCACAGCCCCCCGCCTTCCCCAGGCCCAAAGGCACCTCGAATTTGGGGCCTCACGCAGTGACACCCAGCATGGTGTTCATGAAGCAAAGAACAAAAACCTCCCAGGCACATTCTGATTTCACAGAGGTACTGTTTTTTAAAGCTTTCTCTTTTTTTGTTTTTCTTTTACAGCAAGACATGCAGATCACATAATGCATTTTTAATGACTCTATTAAAATGCCGTAGAGTTATCCATCTACATTGTTGTCAGAAGTGATTCTGATTTCTTTTTAAGTTGTTGACATTTGTGGATACACAGAGTTCTGCGTAAGCCGTGCACCACCCAACACAGTGACTGCCATTCTCTTGGCAGAGGAGTTCCTGATTCCGGTGCTATTCAGGAAGGAATGGCCTGCACCAATATGCAGTGAGCTCAAACGGCAGCTGGAGCACTCAAAGGAAAGTGCAAGCATCATGCTGGGGTAGATACTAAGAGCCACAGAATCATTCAGGTTGGAAAAGACCTCTCAGATCCCCGAGTCCAACCCCAACCCATCTCGCCATGCCCACTGACCTCAGCGTTGGGGACTCCAGCACTTCCCTGTTCCGATGCCTGACTGCTCCGAGAATACTTTTCTCCTGATGGTTAGTCAGCATTCAGCACACCCAAATGAGCAGTGTTGTGTGAATACAACTTTCTGCTTTAAAAAAAAACAACGCTTTATTGGTGTATTGTATTTGAAACCTAGAAGGAGCTCTATAATGGACTTTGGTTTTGATTCACTTCCCATAAAGGCGAAGGACCCAAGGTCTTTATCTCGAATAGAACATCTGAAGGAACATGTTAATATTTCTAAGTAAAATGCCTTCAGAAAAAAACACCAAGAAAAATGGTTAAGGAAAGCACGTAGCTCTTCTACAAGCATTAGATGTTTTTGCCCAACGTGTCGAGAACTGCCCCCTCTAAATGAGGTACCAATGTGAGCCAGTGAGCGAATTCACTTATATTTCTGGTCGGTGCAAAACATCATGCCACATTGCAGTGGGACGGAGAACAGAGCCTCTGCTCCTTAATACAAAATACAGAAAGGGACGTGCAGTAACAGCTATCTGAATATGCAGGATGTCATCCACAGCCTCCTTCTCCCTTGAGTAAAGGAGCTGTCAGATAATGGCCAAATAAATCCATCAGTGCTGTCGGCTGCGGCTGCTGCCCATTCTGTGCAGTGCAGCGTAAGCTCTGCTCCGAGACTCACGGAGCGCCCCAGCGTTCAGATTGCTCTCCACGAGCCGTGCTGAGATCTGGCTATCATCTTTCACTTTTTAATTAAAATATATTTTTCGCTCTTGATCTACGGAAGGAAAAACAACATAAAAGTAATTGAGACTTCACGTTTCACATGTCAAATCGTGATAGCTTTTCCTTTTCGCTGGCGTGCCAAATAAGTACTTATAGCAAGATTCACCATCAAAAGCAAGCACCCTCCTTTCCAAGGATGACGGAATCAGGCTTAGATAAAACAGGAACCAGCTCATGCTCAAAATGAATCCCGGTGCCAGGCTGCTGCATCTTTGCAAAGTCCTTCATCTCTCTAAAACCTGCCATACTTCATTACAGTGTGTAGTGAAACACACCAGCCTCTTCCAGGCATTTCACAAAAAATCACCTCCTACAGCAGACAGTAGTCAGAAATTAATGCCTTTAGTACCCACGAGAAGGACTGAGTCATAGAACACAGGCTGTAATTTCAAGGGCTCATTCATCCCCAGTACCAAGCGTTTTGTTGCAGCCTTTCTGCAGACACCTTTTACTGACACATGCTTCTCCCCCACTAATATGCTGTTGCAAGGAGAAGCATAAAAAGCCAACAAGAAGATAAGACAGTGTTTTCTGCATTTGGAGGGCGCAGTGGGTCAGAAAGGGCAAGAAGGAAGAAGATGCTGCCTCCAAGTGCTGCTGGAGGGGAGAGCTTCACGAGGCCAGAATAGAAGCCAGGCTTTGATCTCCCTTTTACACACACGCAAACAACATTCACAACAAAGCTGCGACCTCTGGTTGTTCCCACTGGGAATTCTGCAGAGAGGAGAGCAGAAACCTGCTCTGCCACGGAGCCCCTTCAGCTGCAGAGGTAATTTGGCAACGTGTGCTATGTAGCCATAGGACTGGATGGTGCAGAAGTAATGATCAGCGTAGTAAAACTCAGAAGAAACCTGACAGCAGAGTCAAGGAATGCAAAACGTGTTCATCACTTCAGCTTCATGGAGCACTTCCAAGTCTACACAACTGATTTTACGCAGACTTCCTGTAGGATCTCGGAAATCAGAGCACAAACTCCCAGTGCCAACACAACTTCCTTTCCATGACAGCTTCTCTATCAGCCTAGACAGAGCAGGTGGTGAAAAACACAGATTTTGACTTACATCAATTTATAAACCTTTGCAAAGCTTTTCAAAAGCAAAGAGCTGCTCTCAAGGGTGGTTAAGAAGCATCACCGCAGCACCCAAGACTTTAAAAACCTTTTCAATTACTGCCATTTAACATCCTTATAATTTTCATCTGTTAGTTTCACCTCATTTTGGACCCACTCTTTCATTTCCACATTAGATCTGATTAGTTCAGTGCTACGATCTGGTCATGCCTGAGGTTTGTGGGTAGCTGGGATATCGGACCCAAAAGAAAAGTGATTAGAAGCCCCAACCCGGCGTGCTCTGTCTCACATCTACTGGAAGGTTGTTACAGCAAATGCAAAACCAATGTGGCCTGACACTGGGGAAAGTTAGAAGACTAAGAGACATAAAATGCATGAGTTATTTTTTATATTAGGTAGCAAACTGAGTTCTCCTTTAACCACTTAATTACCTTTGGCTGACAGGAAAAAACATTGCTGTGAAAATTAGTATTATCTTTATTATGGATGTGTCCCTGAAGATGCTGATGCACTGACTTATATATCCACGTACGAGGCCTGGAAGCAGTGAAATAATTCTACCTTGTGAGCAGCTGCAAAGGTTCTGTACCATCGCCAAGGATTTATTGTGTAGTTTAACGGTCATTACTTAGTATCATCTGCTCCTTTTATATATTCTCTATCACCATACCCATTTTCCTCTTTCAGCCTTATTATCTTATGTATATGAACAAAAATATAAAGGGGTGATGGGGAGTGGAAATCCAAACCAGCCCTAACGGCCCCTGATTCTGAGCTCAGGTACAACAGCCTCAGCCAAAGGCACCCAGGCCAACAGATGGAACAGCAACGTGGAGGACACAGCACAGGACATCTCAGTTGGAAGGGACTCATAAAGGTCATCCAGCCCAACTCCCAGCATCTCCCCAAAGGCTGTTTGCTCCAGCACTGAGATAAAGGAATGGTTGGGACCATCTCAGTAACATCTGCTGACCTGTAAGTTGAATAAATCACCAGTACTTACAAGGGGCAAACAAGGTACTGCAGTGTTTGCACTTACATACATAGGATACCTCTTTCCAGTATCTCCTCCACCCAAACACATTGCTGGTGGATTTAAAAGATTCATTGCACCCCTTGACTCCAACCTTTACCTGGCATTTCTGTTGGTTTTAGACATATTAAGAGAAACTTTAAATATTCTACATCTAGTAATTCTTCCAGTTAGTAATTTTTTTTTAATGCAGCCTATTTGTGTTTACCCACAGATCTTCAGAGTACGTATCAGGAATATTTGCTTTGAAAATGGTGACCTTTGCCAGCTTTTCTGTTCCAAGCAGGTGGCAGTGCACTGGCAAAAGCAAAAATAACGTGAATGCTTTTGACTTCACTGCAGAGGCAGAGGGGCTGTTCACTACCATGGGTAATGGAGCAGGGTGGAGAGTGCACTGTGTGTCTGTTGGGGCTCAGTTGGCATTTTGTTTTTGTTTTTCAGGCTCCAAAATTCACCTGCTCTATAATTCATAGAATTCAACAGGAGTGCTGCAGACAGATGTCTGAAATCTCAATACGCAAAAACACTGAAACAAAGGAACCAATAAGCAGCCCCTCTGCCTTGCCTTGCCCCAGGAGCACAGCTCAAAGGCTTCTGCCTGCTACTCAGTGGGATCCAGTCCCACCCTGCACTCACGTTTCAGCTGTTAGGTTGTCTTCAGCTTAACCCACTTAGTTTCCTTCTAAAAATAAAACCTTAAATTGAGGTCTCACTCCAAGAGAAGCTTGTATTTGGTTATAATCATACCAGTGTTAAAGCCTGCTTTTGGAGAGGCGAGCTCCCCAGCACAGGGGGCACACAGCCTGATTTACACTGCACCAACCAACAGTGACTCCAAAGTGAGACAATTGTAGAATCATTCAGGTTGGAAAAGACCCCTCAGGTCTCCAAGTTCAACCCCAACGCACCCCTCCATACCTCTGACCGTGTCCCCCAGTGCCACATCTCCACAGTCTGGAACACCTCAGGGATGGTGACTCCTCCACTCCCTGGGCAGCTGTGCCTGTGCCTGACTGCCTGTCCCCGGAGAAGAGACATCCAACCCAAACCTGCCCTGGATGTTTGTCTCTATACCCATGGGCCAGTGCTCCAAAATCTTTGAGAGCAATCATGGCTGGAGCTCAGCGAGTTCTCACACCATGACCTGGGTCACTCTTGAGTTTATTGTGATAGAACTGGAATAAAAAGGGGGGAAAAATAGAGACTAACATAAAAATTAAAGCATAACTATATGGTATGTGAAAACTAAATGGCCGTACGACAGCGCAGTGCCCAGCCCTGCTCTGGGTGTTATCAGCACTTGGGACACAACAATCATGGACTCATTTGTGGCGTGACAGCTAACAGCTCTGCTGACAAACATAAATCCATTGCACCACTATTTTGTGTTATTAATTAGGAGAGAGGAGAACTGCATTTGGAACACATACAGGTGGTTCATCTGCTGCCTAATGTGAAAGGTTTTATTTGGCTTGAAAAATCATCTATTTAAATTGTGCATCAAGGCCATAACACATGGGTGGCTTCATTCACCATGGCACTTTGATGGTGGCTGCACAAGTCGTGAGCGTATGTGCAGTATCATTATTTCCCACACATCAACCAGAGCAGCAAATAAACTTTTGATTCATAATAGGAACACAATGGAAACAAGCTGAAAGCCTGCCCTGAGCAGCTCTAATTAAAGGTATTAAGAGTTAAGGGACAAGCTTGCAGGAGAGCAGTGTAAATCTACTCAGTCTCTACAGAAGTATTTGTCACTATTCCCCAGCACTGCTACACGAGTGTGTGCGTTTGATCAATATTCAGCATCGCCTCCGCTCTACCCAAAGTCTGTGCAATATGCTAAATTAGCTTTTTTCTATTACCGTATCAAAGGTATGTTTGAAATTGAACATCGCTGTAATTTAGCTGAAATTACTGGCAGACCAGGTCTGTCTTGATCAGTTTGCAAAACCCTCCACATTAATCATATTAAAGACGTTGCAGATGAACAAATCAGCAGCGTGGGCAGAAAACTGCTGCCTTGGAGAGATGCTCACATGCTGCTGACACCAGAGGCACTGAGATGCCCGCCTGCAGGTGGCTTAAGGCACATGGTGGGGTGGGATAGCTCAGACCCCATGCAATGGGACCCCCCAACAACATGGGTACAGGTGGTGGAAAGCCAATAGCAGAAGCTTGCATGCAGCCAGCCAAACTCAAGCAGCGCTCAAACACCCACAACAGATGAGGGTTCCCATTTCTGCTCCTTGCTAAGAACAGGAGCCCACATGTTTGCCTTCTCCAGCACCTCCACCCCTCTGCTCACAGCCCCTCTTGGACAGACTCAGACATTTCTGGTTCACTCCCAAGTTCTCTTTTCCTTCTGGTGACTTTCATTTTGCTCAGAATCTTTCCTTCTGATTTTAACAATCTTAAAATTACGTCCTTAAAATAAACCTCACAATCAGCAATATATAAATTATAATTTCCTTCTCCACATGCTTCAACTATTATCTTAATCAAGCAATCATATCACTTCCCATATAGCCCCTCATTATCCGAGTCGTGCCCTGTTTGTATTATATCACTCTTATCTGATGGCACACCAAACCATCCAGCAAATCCTCAGCACTAAAGCAATCCTAAATCCTTAAACATCTACCAGTTCTTTGATGCTGGAAGACTGGCTCCTGTGCTGGCAATGCCCACGGGATGCTCTCCAGTCAATGAGATGGCTTTTCTAGATGTCCACCATGTTATATAACTTTTTCAAGCTATTTTAACTGTAGTTAGGATAAGCCCAGTAGCCATTATATGTTTAGATAAATTGTCCCTTTCTCCCACATGAAGTTGCAAGGGGAGAGCACCGTGCCAGGTGAGCTACACCTCTCCCCTCAGTAGGTAACCACGAAAGCTGGTGATTCAAATCCACCTGGAAGTGTGCTCTAAAGGGTTTCTCTCCCATTTGCAGCAGGGAGAGGGGCAGCCAGCCCCATCCTTGCAGCCATTCCATCCCACTGCCCAACACGAGCTCCTCTGATACATGCTGTGGTGACAGTTTGGTGTTGCAAATGCCCTGAGCTGATCCTTTGCACAAGAGCAAACTCCACCTGGGCTGCAGGAGGTGATCCTAAGTCTGCCTTTGCTCTCCTTAATTCTACATTTGCACTCTATTGCGTGGAAAAAACTTTGCAGAGCACTGGTTATTGCTGCCTGCACTGCTTCACGGTGTTTGTGTGACAGGTTAAGAATTAATTAATCTTCCAATAAGAATGTCTACTCGTACATAATGCCTGTATTAGCCCGTTCACAGTTTGTTATTGCTGGAGTTTACTGCAGAGCTGTTCTTAAAGGCCTTCAAAGAGAACAAAGGCAAAGAATTCTCCCTGTTACACCATTAAAATAAAGACCCAATTACTGGAGTCGCTAAAGGAAATATTTTCAATTGACTCTGAGTCGTGTGCAGTCATGTGCTACTCTCTGGTCCCTGCCCCTTGCCTGGGGCTGGCGCTCCCTTGGTGCTCAAGGCAGTGCCTGGATAAGCACACACTGCTGTGCTTCTGCTGAACCAGCATCCTTCCTGCCCTAGGACATCCATCCCGGAGCAAAGAGAAGTTTGCAGGAAGGTGCAGTGTAGTTGCAGGGAGTTGAGAGCATGAAGGATGTAGAAAGGATGAAAAAAAATGAGCAGTTTTCCACTCATTTGGGATTTCAGGAGCACTCTCCCTTAGGTTTCTCACTGCACGATCCTATTCAGTGCTTTGAGATTCCTCCTTGTTCCGTGCCTTCGAGAAGCAGCACTGCACATCAGTGCTGGCTCCAGGGCCATGGAAGGAGGGCTCAGGAAAGGTGGTCTTCACTTTCGTGGCTTGCTTTGGCCACAGACATTGCCCTCATGCTGGAGGAGACCTCAGTACTGATTCATTCCTATTGGGCTCATCCTCTCCCAGCAGAAACCAAGATGACAGTGCAACCTGAAGCAGCTGTATGAGAAGTGGTTTTCATATGAGTATCCTCAGTGGTGACACTCTGCAGATGTAAATCCTTTTTGATCTGCACTCGTGGAAGGAGCACCCTTGTGCTGACAGTCATGTGAGGGGATGTCATTACAAGCTAGCAACAGATTGTAGCAGAAAAGCCACAAAGCTTTTGTCTTCATCACAGCAGGATGACAGTAAACAGCTCTAAATAATGTATAGGAAATCCAATTTTGGTAGGTGGAGAATAGGAATTACAATAGCAGTCTTTGCTTAAATCTCTGGTAAATGTTTGTTCAAGGACCACAGTTGAAGGTGCAGAGATTTAACTGAGCAATATTAACAAATGGACTGTGATTCATAATGAACAAGACAAAGCACAGCAAGAAGTGTAAAACCTCGGGCTTTCTGGGGCTGACATGTGGAGCCAATCAGGGATTCATGTCAAATACTGAGAGGCAGAAGGAGATCTCTCATACTGCCTGCAATGGGCCTCATATATTCAAGAGAAGAACCCAGGATCCACCGCCATATGAAAGCAGGTACTGGGCTCAATGAGAGCTGCAGAGCGGCCACTTTGGTGCTTTTTAACATCTTTGCCTCTGCACAGACGCTGCTGCCCATTAAAGATGCTGAGCAGCACCTTAATATCACTGATCTATAGGAGCAGTTTAAAATTAAATTGGTACAAATGCAGGAGCAGCTTATTTTCAAATATTGCTTAGGCAGCATGAAGAATAAAATGGTATTTTTCAGTCTGGTTGTCCGATTTCTCTTTACAAAATGCAACAAAGGACACGAAATGTCTGCGAAAGGAGACAGCCCATAGGTGGGATTACACTGATTCCTGAAGCAAACACAGAATGGCAACTGTTAGCCTCATGTCTGTGGGCTACCCAGGGATTCAATAACCTGGAAAATGATGGACTTTTCCTTCCAGATGCATTACCACAGACGACACACAGCAGATATGCGCTCACATCAATCACAGCAGTGATTTCTCTATCATGTCTCTGTGCAGGGTTCTATTGGCTCAGCAAGGGACATATCTAGGGTCAGGTGTTACCTTGCCTGGAGCTCCATGTGCCTAAGTGGAACAGAATGGCCCCAGGCCGTGGGGAATCTCAGCTTCAAATGGAAATAAAAGCCAACCCCACGCTTAACCCCGCCAGCAGAGCCCATTACACCTCTGTAAAAGGAGAAATGCACAAGAGAGAAACTCAGCCACAGCCATCCTGCAGACAGTGGGGCATATTAGGGCTGGGAAATGGTTGCTGACCTCATCCTCCATTTCTTCACCCACATTCAGTATCACCTCCCCTTACATACCACTTCAGGCTGCCAGCCACAGTTCTCCCCCTATTCCTGCAGTGCTGGAGACAGAGGCACCCCAAAGCAAAATGTCTGCAGCTGTGTTAGCCAGCCCCACAGCACCCAGCCAGACTATTGCAACTCTCACTGATATTTATTAACTGAAACGCAGAGATCCCTGGATGAAAACTGTAGTGGAGGTGTAGAGTGCCACGTTTCATTAACTTCTTATTATCTTATAAGGGCTTCACTGGAGCCTAGAGGACTGCGTGGATAGTACATGAATCTGGAGAGCTCACTGTCAGCCTCACCTTGTGCTCAAAAATGTGGTGGTGGGAATCTCAGCTGAGGATGGACAGCGTGAAGGGGAGCAGAGCTCAGCGGTGTGAGGGCACTGGTGCTGCAATGTGATGAAGTCACCTTTAATTGTGAGGAAAGCCAAAGGCGAAACAAGATGTGCTGCCCTGGGCTGGAGAAGGTGCAGGAAAGCGATGTGCTCTGCAGGTAGAGCTGGAGCAGTCATTCATGAGATGGGAGGTGGCAGTGGATGCTGCTTTTTTAGGGTGCTGCACAATGGCTGCTTGGCTGTCTGCAGCACCCTCAATCACTCCAGCCAACAATATCTAGGCAAGAATGATGGAAGTGCGTGAAAAGCACCAAGCAATTGATTCTGGCTTCAGCCATTTTTGACATTTGCCAGGAGAGATTTGGGTTGGATGTCAGGGACAATTCCTTCTCCAAAGGAGCAGTCAGGCACCAGCACAGGCTGCCCAGGGAGGTGCTCAGAACCACGGAGTTGTGGCACTTAGGGACACGGTCAGCAGGCATGGTGGGGTGAAGGTTGGACAGCCACCCTTAGGTGTCCTTCCCACCTGCACCATAACCCCGTCGTGCCTCTGGCACCCACAGGATGAACGTGGTGCTGTCCTCCTTCCCTGCCAACTTCTGACATAACTTTGCAGCAAGCAACCCACGGCACACTTTGCACCATTTACCTCCCCTGAAACAGAAAGACTGTGCAAAGCACTTTTCTCCTTCCAAACATATCATGGAGATGCAGTAAGCATCTTTGCTTCCTAATTGAAATCATACATCACCTTCTTAAGCGATACTAAATCAGAGGCAAACAGCACTGGCAATTCAGGCACTAATAAACGGTTCTGCTCTGGAGACAGCACAGCTGCCCACACGCACCAAGCCCTGCTCCTGCCCCACAGCCATGGTGTGCATCAGTCCCTCCATTCCCAGTTGCCAGCCCACACACACCCCAGCCCCACAAGCGCAGCCACTCTAAGACAACTTCAGCTTCCAGAAGCCAATCAACATATTCTTATAACCAAGACATTTCCAGGCTGGTGATCTGACCCACTGCTCTCAGAAGCCAGAAGTGACTTTATGTCATTGTTTGAGAGCGAGAGAGAGAACTTACAGCGGGTTTTCAACTCCACTTGTAGCAAAAATACTGAGAATCAGAAATAAGCTCTAACATTCCTTTTACTCTCCTCTTTTCATGTCACTCCTGGATCTCTCTCTGTCCTCTCTCTGCTGCTTTCAGCAGATCCGACTTCCTGCTCCAACAGATGTCAGCGTGAAGAAAATACCACCTCAGTCCCAGGGCAGCCTCCCACACTGCTTTCTCCATTACTTCAACCCACCCCACTCCAGCAAATAAGAGAGTCCTGAACACAGTTACGACAACAGCTGAACTAACACGCTGCAAGGAACAAATGCAACAAACTTTACCTCCTCAGAGAGGTCTGATCCTCCACCCAGACCTCACTGATGCTGCTGGTGGGAAACAAGGGTTAATGCCACCCAGCTCCCCTCCATCTCCCCATTTGGGTCTGCTCATAGCAATGCCTCTTTGGTTTACCTGTCCTCTGCATAATAACAGCGGTAATTAAGAATAATCTCTGCCAGTTAGCAATTAACAACATTCGAGTGGTTGTATAGGCTGACACACCATGTTCTCACTGCAGCACAGCACACTGGGCTGCACACAGCCAGCAGCAAGGTGGTTCCTCCCTTGCTTTGGTTTTCATTTTCCATTCAGCTATTAGAAGAAACCCATTCATCAAAGCTATAGGCTTTCCCACTGAAAACCTTCAGCGTTTAAAAGCTTTTGACTGAAATATAACATATTAATGGAAGTCGTGATTGCACAGCCCTCTGCTGACCTTCCATAGGCTGAAATTGCTTATTTTGCTAAATTTATTTGCCATCCATTTATCAATCTAAATCTAAGGTGGTTTTAAAGGTCATAAAGCAAACAGCCACTGAAATATGATTAAAGAATATGGAAATAAATTACAAACTCATAATGTTATCCCTTCCTGTGACTTAGTGGCAGAAGCCAGGATGAAGTATGGGAACTTGTTTAACATCTTATGTATTTGGGGATCCATCCGCCTCCAGAGGGCTGCTTGAGCTCCATCTATGCAGCGTGCTGCTCTGTGTGCTGAAAGGAGCACCACGAGAGCCCAGCTTGGGCTCAGGAGCACGCTGAGAGAAGCCTTTAACTTTCCTTAGAGGGTAAACTCTCTCTGTGGTGACTAGGCTGCATTTATAAACAGGGGGATGTGAAATGACGCTGGGAAGTTACTTCCCATTGAATAAGCAGCACACTCATTGCCATGTTCGGATCCCAGACTGCTCCAAAGCAGTTAATGGAGCATCACAACAACGCGACACCGCGTGGCTCGCACCAGGAGCACAGAAGGTTGTAGGAAAACAAAGCAAATCTTCATAGCTCCCATCTGGAGGAAACAAGTAAAGGTGAATCCTAAAGTGAAGCTTCAAGGAGTGCAGAAGGTGTTTGGTTATGGCAACATTATGTGCACCGAAACAACGGGCAAAGATTGTTGTCTGCAAAAACAAGCAGCCTGCTGGAGTCAGGCATTAATCCCTACATGTCATTGAAACGGTTTTGACTTTATTACAAGCAGCTTCAGTGCAATGACTGTGCAGCCACTGGTGAATTTTAATTCTTGATGAGCCGGTAATTGCTGCGCCCAGCAGACGCTCATAAGCACATATGCAACGTCTGCTTCCCTGCAAAAATCCAACACCGGCTCCAGGAGCACGGTGCCATTTCTGCTCAATATCCATCAATTTCCCAGGGAACGTTTCTCCATGCAGCAGAAAAGCACACGGTATTTTTTACAGGCAGATCTATGGAGAGCTCCAAATATTCTGCCACAAACATCACGGGCAGTGCCAGCAAATGGAAGAAAACACACAGAGCAGTTCCTGAGCTCTGATCACTTCCCGCTGCTGGTTTTGGTGCCTTTTCTCTCTACTCTAAATTGTTTAATGAATTATTGATAAAAGAGGGAGATGTGCATAATAGACACTGTTCCGTAAAGATCTTTTTATTAAAGACAACAGGATGAAGATAAAAACAAGGAAGGCAGTAAGAAGACAAGATGAAAGCAACAGCAAACCCAAGGGATGAGCAAGAGGGCAACTACCAGCTACCACAGCCTCTACAAGGGTGCTGCACAAACTGGTGGCTGTGAAAAATACTTCTGTGCCCCAAAGCACTGTGCTGCAGGCAGGAATGTAGCCTTGCAGGTGGGATCACAAAATGGTTGGGTTGGAAGGGACCTCAAGGATCACCCAGTTCCAAACCCCCCACCGCAGGGAAGGGCTGCCAACCATTGCATCAGGCACCAGATCAGGTTGCCCAGGGCCACATCCAACCTGGCCACAAACACAAGACCAAGAACATTATAAATGTGCATTCAAGCACCTCTTTAAGATTGATTTACCCCTAGATTCACTGCAAAGCAAAGAATCCAAAGGCTGTCTTCCAAAGCCTGAGCTTTGGGGAAGCTTTCTGCTCCCCTGTGCACCCTACGAGCTGATCCCTGCCTCGCTGCCTTCCTGGTGCTCAGCCAGAAGCTGAGGACACACTTGAGCCCTTCCTAAAGCTCTAAAAAGGATTTTCTCTGCTGTCTGAGTCTCGTTGCTAAATTCGTTGGGATTTCTCCATTTCAAAGACTCTATCATTAGAAAAGAGTGATAAACCTTGTCAGTGGGTTCAAAGTTGCCAGAAGAAGGGATACATCCTCATGCAAACATGTATGCTGCAAGATAACACGAGTGTCATTTCTCTAGGAAATAAGGCTAAGCAATATAAATCGTTCCAAGCTGTGACCTGTATTACTTATGTCAACTCTCAGCCAGCTTTTAATACTGCACTCTGCAAATCCAAACTGTTCTGGGCTTAAAAAAATGGAAAGGGACCAGATGTCGGGTAATTGATTTTACTGACAGAGATCCAGAGGAACGTTCCAGCAGATCAGACCCAACATTTATAAGACATTTCAGCAATTTCTCCAAGTCCAATTAGCAATTGATGTGTAATGCATCAAAAAAGCCTGCAGTTAAGGAGAGTTTTCCTATTAGCGCCCTTATTACCTGCAGAGATTGACATGTTTTCAGTTTAAAACGAATTCTGAAAAAATGTATTTAAAATAAGGGTCAAGGGAATGACTGAATAGGCATAAACAGCATTTTATGGCTACGTGTAATAGAGCTGTAGCAATAAAAAACTGCGAGTTAGGAAGAATGCACAGTCGTTCTCAATTACTGGATCACAAAATTACATCTTGATTGACTCCTTCTCTTAACGCGCGCACTGGCCGACAGGGTTGGATCAGAGAATTTCCATTGAATATATTAACATTTATTTTAAAAAATGATCAATTTTGAAGTTATGAAGTGCCTCATTAATTTACTACGGCGCAATTTACTGCCTGGGAGCTAACCACGACTGCAGCCTGGGACAGGGCATCCATCCATGAGCACAGCACACAGAGGGTGCTTGCTTGGTAGTACAGCTCCCTTCGTCTGCACTAATAGCCACATCAATTAAAGCCCATCTTCAGGAAGTACAGGTTTCTTGGACAAAAGTTCTTTTACCTCACTGCTGAGATCTTCCAGGCTGCCAAGATCTCGGTAGGAATTGGGAAGAAAAAAAAAAAAAAGAAAAAAAAATTCAATTATTGATGCTGCAATCCGGTGTCTGCAACAAAGCTGTTCACCATCACAAAGCCTGGAGGGGCCTCCCCAGCATCTGGATGGGAGCACTGCTCTGACCCATGCACCCACTGCTGCCCTCCCAGGAGAGCCTGGCACACAGGAGGACTCCCAGCCGTCGCACTTGGGTTCAGTAGCAGCCAGCAGCTTGCAGCACATTTGGTTCCCACTCGGATTTCCCCCAGTCATCTCGTTTAAACATTTTGTCTAACCACAGAGGCTTGGCTTTAGTTAATTGCCTTACTCCTCAGCTGTGCAGCAGCAAACCTCCCTGCAACGCAGCTCCCACAGCCTCACCAGGGATCAGCTGGTCAAAAAAGACAGAAATTCTGCTGGAGATAATATTACACAGATACTGAAAACCAAACGCTGCACCCTTGGACAACATTCCTCAGCTGAGCTCCAGTTTTGCCTTGGATATTCCCAAATCCCACATTTTCCTTTCCTCTGCCATGCCTGAATAGTACCAGACGTGCTACCAATGGTGTAACAAGATAACATTTACTCTTGTCTATGGGGAGGAGGGGAAAAATGACTTCCATTTACCTACTATTGACAGCAAACCTAAATCACTGCTAAGTGCTTATGTAGTGGGATATGGTGCCATTTTCATTCCTTTTGGCTTAACCAATAAATTCCTCTGCTCAGGAGGCCCAGATCCTTTGTCTAAGAATAAGTCCACAGGTCAGTAGCAGAGAGAAAAGTGGGAGGTTATTTTGTTTTAAAAAAGGGAGTGAGGGAGAAAGGGCAGAAAGTGAAAAAGGAAGAAGAAAGCAGCAGGAGAGATGTTTAAGGTGTCTCTGAAGCCGTAATGCCACCAGCTCACAAACTTTGCACAAGCATAAACCCACACAGCTGGAATTTCTATGGCAACACTCAGTGCTGTTGGCAGAGCGAGGCTGGGAAGGCATCTGATGGAAAGCATAGCTGGCAATGACAAGGCAGAGCTTGTGTCAGACCCCAGCATCTCACACAGCCTCTGTGCGCAGAGGTATGAGGGCATCTCTGCAAACTCAGCAGCAAAAGGAGTGATTAAAAATATCACTTGTTTGCTAATGTCACTGAGTTGTGAATCTGATCTCAGAGACCAAATAAACCTCTTAAAAGGAATTTACCCCCATTTGCTTTACACCAACTTCCATGCAGATGCATTTGCAAACTCCTCTCATTTTGTTTCCCAGACACTGGGAGCTCAGGAAAAGCACTGACCCAGTGCTAATGGACCAAGAAATGTCTTCTGCGAAAACAGATTAATATCTTTTTCCATCACGAAAATTGCTGGCAGGTATTCATTGTGTGTCAGCACGTCTGCAGGCAGGCCTGAGCAGCAGGCTTCCTTCACAGGAGCACGATCAGAAAGTTCTGCTTGCACCAGGCTCACCTCCTTGCTGTGTTCCGTAATGCTTGTGCTTTATGCACAGACAGAGAAGGGGAAAGCAAGGTATTATCTCATCACCAACACAGTTCAGGCACTAAATCCTGCTGAAGAGAACATGCATCAAAATATTCATAACTTGATTGCATGAGAAGAAACTAATATTGGCCTGCAGCTTGGAGAGGCATTGTCCTGTGGCATTCAGGTGGGGAAGACCAGAGCGTGCCCTTCAAGTTTTATGACTGAGGCCAAAACTTGCCAGCATTTCATTATGATCTTATTAACGTTATGAGATCAGGGGGAGGGAGTGTGGCAACAGGCAGAATCGAATTTTATTATTATTATTTCAGCTATGTACCCATAACAAATCAGCTCTATTATGTCCCAGGGCTTTCTTTTTGGCTCTCCTAAGCTCATTGCCACTACATAACCTCCAGCTGGCTTTAAATCTGACTGCTATGTGCCATTTTCCTATTTAAATCTCCTCATTTTTTATCGGTTCCATTTTTTAAACGTATAATTTACATTTGGTTCCCGCTGGCTATAATGAAATGTCCAGACGAGTCCTTCCCACAACAGGAGGAAACCCCAAATGAGTTGATTGCTGCTTAGTTCAGCCCGAGTCACAGGGGATGGTAAGACCCAACTAATCCAGGCTACGAGAGAAATTTGGGCATTTGAGACTATTTCAGCTGTTCTGAACAGACCTGAGACTGCTGGCATTGTGTTTCTGCACACATTCAGATCCTGGATATTGGCCTTCTTTCTATTAGAACCAGGCAGACTGTCCTGGCCCACGCCTTTGGCTGCTGCCCACTGCAGTGCCTTCATGCCCTAAAACATGACCCTGACATCTCAACACCCTGTGCCTGAACAGAGTTCTAATGTCTGCTTTGAGCAAAGGACTCATCCTCCTCCTTCAGTTGCTCCCTGGAGGAAAAAGAGGAGCAAAGACTCTGGTGTAAGTCGCTGCTGGCAAATGAATTCTTTCATCATAGTCATAGAATGGTTTCAGTTAGAAGAGACCATTAAAGACCATCTGGCCCAACTGCCCTGCAATGATCAGGGACGCCTACAGCTCCATCAGGTGCTCAGCCTGAAAACTTTCCAGCAATTAAAGGACCAGACGTATTCATTCACTGGATGCAGCCACCTTCTACTAAGTCCCACGCAGCCTTTCCTCCACTGAGTCCCACCAACTCACAGCAGTGATTTGCCATTGCTATTTCTTGCCGCCCATCCAATTTTGGGACAGTTCTGGGCTGAGGGCAGCCCATGTCACAGCTAACAGCTTCCAAATGAGGTCAGACATAAGGTGCACCCAACAGCTGTGAACAGGAACCAACCCACAGGGCAAAGTCCTCCCCACACACATTTCTCACCTTCTGTAAAACTGACAGTTCTGTGTTCATCCTCCCACGGGGTTCAATTCTTCATTGGCCCTGTGAAGCTCTGCAGATATTTACCCACATGTAAAACACGTGCAAGACAGACGCCAGAACTCAGTGCTGGGGCTGCAAACCCCACAGCCACTTCAGCCATTCAGCAGTTCCCTCAGTGCCTGCTGATATTCAGATCCCTGCCTGACACACAGGTTTTGTTACGTTTTGTGGTAGCGTGGCTTCCAAAATTCTATTGCCAGGTGCTGGGCTATGATTAAAGCATTTGGCTTTCCATGGTAACGTTACCCATCTATAATCTTGTTTCTTAGCAATATCTGAGCCAGCTGTACCAGTAATTTCCTTTAACAACAAGTCTTCAGGAATCACTGTGCCCTTTCAGCCTCAAATCTGAGGCAACACGTGATTGACAGATATCACAGCTTTCAGGCAATTAAATATTCTCAGTGTTCAACCAAGGGAAAATAATTGCAGGCTCCAGACCCAGGCCCCTTACTGCAGGTTGGAGAACGCCAAAGGGCTGCTGAGATTCATCTTCCAAATATTTGGGTAGCCTGCATTACAGATCCATTCCGATAACCATACAGCCAGGCAGCCCATCCGTTCAAAAATTAAAAGAAAATAAACTAATTGGATGCTGAACTCTGCACACAGCCAGTCTCTGCATGCAAGGGATGCCAAAGCTCCCTGCTCCATCTCCATCTAACTGGAGGTAAAATGGAACTCCACCCTCAATTGCACAAAGCAATTAAGCATGCTGCGTTAATTAGTTACAGCGATGATGATCTTCTCGACAAGGGGTGTGCTATTCCTTGCAAACGGTGCTGCCACAGAAGTGTTAATCTCTTTCCTTTTAAGATTAAGCTGCCTGAGTGTAAATCAGCTGCTGCAACCACCCCAGAAATACAAACTGCCACACAGACACCACAGCCAGAGGCAGGGAGGTGAACCCTTGCCATGTTTTGCCGACCAGAGAGCCCTGCAATGCTTGTGAGAAAATCACCAAGAATCACAGAATGGCCTGGGTTGCAAAGGACCACGATGCTCATCCAGTTCCAACCCCCTGCTGTGTGCAGGTCACCAACCAGCAGCCCAGGCTGCCCAGAGCCACATCCATCCTGGCCTCGAATGCCTGCAGGGATGGGGCATCCACAGCCTCCTTGGGCAGCCTGTGCCAGTGCCTCACCACCCTTTGGGTGAAAATCTTCCTCCTAATATCCAACCAAAATGTCCCCTGTCTCAGTTTAAATCCATTCCCCCTTCTCCTATCACTGTCCACCCTCACAAACAGCCGTTCCCCCTCCTGTTTATACACTCCCTTCAAGCACTGGAAGGCCGCAATGAGGTCCCCCAGAGTCTTCTCTAAGCTAAACAAGCCCAGATCCCCCAACCTTTCCTCATATAAGCAGCACCCTGTCAGCTCAGCTTCACTACTTCCCATGGTGTGAAAGCATCTGCAGCACATCACAGCTCTGTGCTGGGTTTAAGCTTGTAGACAGCACTGTAATACAATTATTCACAGGAAATCATAGAGCCACAAGGAAATGCTCGGTGTCGCTTTGCAGGCAGCACCACGGATGTGCAGCTCTGCAGTCTGACACAGCTTCAGCCCCACTATTGTGACTGCAGCTCAGACAGCACCCAAGAGCCCATCCCCAGCAGAGATGGTCTGTGGAGATCAGTCTGAACCAAATCAAGCATTTTGCCAACAGCAGCTGAAAGCTAGCCACGCTTTATTGCATGCACGTTCTGCCTATCGCATTGCTATCAATCAGCAATAAACACGTTCACAGCACATACCAGTGCCCAACTGGGATTCAAAGCCTTACAGTCAAAGAGGACAATTGTGCGGATGGACTGGAGAACACACGCCTGCATTAGCAGCATCTCCTTCCCCTCTGTAACACACAGCTGTGCTGCTGCAAGCAGCCCAAGGTGCACAACAGCACACCGTGCCCTGATGGCCATCACTGGGCACAGAAATGGGAAATAATGAGGGAAGGCCGTGGCCCTTTACAGCCCAGGGCTGCAGGCGAGCATCCTGCAAAGCAAGGAGAGCTTTGTCCTTCACATGGCACCGAATGAAGCGTGTCACTGGGCTGGCAGGGCTCCTGCACAGCATATCCCCACACAGCCTGGCCTTCTCCAGAGCTTTTGTAATTCTCTTATCTTTATTTATAAAGAGTTAATCTGCTTAAAGTAAATAAGAGATTGGAGTTCACATAGAAAGCCCTAAAATTTGTTAGAATAAATGAAAAGGAAGATTCAAATTCTTATGCCACAGGTTCCCATAATCCCAACACTGGGGCAGCGTGGGCTGGGCCATGCAACCCCTGTTTCTGTGCAAAGAGCAGAGCAGGGAAACACCACGCAGTCATTGGGCTGTGGAATGAGAACAGAACTTCATGTGATCCCCAATGGCAGCACCCAGCCCAGCCAGCTGCAGAGCAAGATGCTGTGGCTGCAGATGCTCTCTTCTGTCTGCAGGTGCTCTGCTTCCCACTGCTTGGGTCACCTCACGTTGTCACAGGGCTCTCTTTGGATGGCAGACATTTCCCACCTCTCCTCTGACACCCGGGTGCCTCACATTGCAATTGTTGCATCCAAGGATTTGTAGCAACTGCAGTAACTCTGAGAACCACTCACTCTCACACTTTCATCTCGGGGTCAATGTTCTGCTGGAAGCAATGGGCTTTCATGTGCCTTCAACAGAGGAAAACAGCAGAGGGTTTGGGCCCTGGGTTTGTTTATTTGTTTTTTTCCAGGTTTGACAGCAATATGTGATACATTGCATCTCTCATTTCTGTTGCAAACCTCCGACCACTGATTTGCACAACAAACAGTAAACATCTGCAGAAAAACCTGGGAGAGTCCCCCTCACCAAACGGAACAAATGGTGACATTCAAATATTCTCACTCACAAGCAAAAAGGCAGCCTTTAGCAGAGCAGATCTGAAACCAGCAAGATTATCCCCCCAGAGATGCGAGAATATGTTTAGAAAAGCTTTTAAGTATCTCAGGAGCAAAGGGTTATTTGAAAACCAACGTGTCAGTCAGACGCTCTGACACAAACATGCTGCTTCCATCAACACCTCTATAGTAAATATTTCAAGATAATCTTGCTCTGAAATACAGAACCTCGTTGCTTTATTCAGAAGCCTTCACTGCTGCTGCGCCGGTGTGAGCAGCCGGGGGGGCTGTGAGTGGGACTGCTTTGGGCTGTGCTTTGCAATGGAGGTTCTGCAGAAGCAGTGGCATTTCCCCCATCCTGCAGCCCCCCCAGCGGGGGTTCAGTTTCTCACAGCACATCCCTGCTTTCCTCCTCATCCTTTGCAGACCCCGAACCCAAAGCAACACAGGGAGGGCTGAAGACCACCGTGAGCCCTCCCTGCACCTCCAGCACAGCTGCCACAATAGGAACTGATTTCATTCACAGTGCTGCACGAGGTGCTCAGTTTAATTGAGGCTTTTTATTTTCCCTTCAGTGTTTTTTGTTGCACCAAACGGGTGGGACTGTTTATGAAGCAAGGTGCAATCCAGCTTGAGAAACAGCAGCACAGATCGGACCATCACCTCTGCAACCTCAGCCCTCAATTAGCCAAGCATCTGTCTGCAGTTGTGAGCAGAGGGAATTAAGACAGCAGCTGGGGCACCAAGAAGGCAAAGTGCAGCACCATTCATCTCAGTGCACTGAGTGCTGCAGCTGTTATTCCCACTCGTGCCCATCCATCCGAGCTCAGCCTGTGCCAGGTTGTTTGATAGCACCACAGGCAGATGAGTGGGGAGCTCTGGTAGCATCCTTACCCTTTATTGCTATTAACAGCAGAACCTGAGGAGCTTCACATGACTTTACCCCAGGAAGCACCACACCATGCAGCCCTAAAGGAGCTACAGCTCTTATATTAAACTAATACAGGGATCTCCTGAAGTCAGTTCAGAACTTCTCCACTCCCACACAGCATGATCAGGTACCTGAGGCAGCACTGCAGCCACCGTGGTCCATTGCCCACCCCTGTGCCACTGCTGAGCCCCAACATCAGCTCCAACTTATCCCAAAGTCTCAATGCCATTTTCTTAATGAGCAACCACCTCTGCCACAGGCGCTTCCCCCTCGGGCTCCAGCTCTGTGCCCAAAGAGCAGCACTAACAGAGAGAGAAAGAAGGACAGGAATCAGGAGGTGTGGGGGCTCCTAATGGTGGGTTATGGTCATTCCCTGACCCCCAGCAACTGGCTCCAGCACTGCTGCTGGAAACTACAGCTGATTGCAGACATTAATCACTGCACGGAGCAGCCCGGAGTGCAACAGTTTGCTCAGCTGTGCCGCACAGGCACGTAATTAGGTGAGCTAATTACTTACAGACACAAAGCAACCACTTTTCAGACACCAAACACAACAAAGAAACGGGCATTGGCAGCATGAATACAGACGGCCTGTAAAGTGCAGGCAGCCTCCCTAAATCCGCGTGCACTCACACGTGGCACTCGTTTGGGTATTGCTATGGGAAAGGTGAGGTGCTCTCAGGTAACATTCATCACCTGATACTGCCACAGTTAGCATCATTTTGCTTTGCAGCCACTTCTCCATTCCCACACAGGGACTTCTGGGCAGGTTGGTGCCTTATGCCCATGCTTTCCTGTTGTGCTACAGCACGAACGCACGCTGGGTCGAGAAAACGTTTCCTGAGAGTTCGACAGCCGCGATGTTGGAGCTGGAGGTTATTTTGGTTTGTCGCACAAGAGTGAAACAGTTACAGACGAACTAACGTGTGAAGTGTGAGAGCCACGAGTCGCTCGGGAAGCAGAAACGGAGCTCCGGGGACGCAAGGATTGGAGTCCCGGCACACAGCAGCGCAGCCGCTTCTCGGGGCGGGCATCGGCGCGGCGGCAGCGCCCCCTGGTGGCCACGCGGGGAAATGCCCGGGGGAGCTGAGCCCGGCGGAACGGGCTGCCGGACCCACACAGCAACCCCAAAGCTTTTGCACCCTAAGAAAGGTTTCCTTGTTGCCCCTTGCCCCAGCGATGACAGCTCCAGAGATCACCGCGCGATAATTAAATATGGGATTTTATCAGAAGCATTAAGGCTGAGTGCAAGTTAACCTTAACAGGGACATCCTGAAGTGAGTCCTTAATATCTGCCATAATGCAGGAAGCTGCGCCCTGGAGGCATCCCAGAATATTCTGCTCGCTGTTCCCCCGTGCAGAGGGGCAGTTACGTGGAGGATGTAACCATTGCCTCTTCCTTCCATACATTTCAACGTGATTTACAGCTTTGTATAGAGTAGATCTGCTTTCATTTAATATTTAGTAATGAATGCACCTCAATAAGGATAACACGACCTTTGTAGTTTCGTTTTAATAAGGAGAGGAAATCACCGAGATTAGTGATTTTCAGTGTTAATAACTTTATAAGGTAATAGGCCTTGTAATTAAAAATAAGTTTAAGGAGATTACTAAATGATTTTGATAATGATTTAAAGACCAATTAGAGAAAAATCTCATTCTTCTCTTTCTAATTAGGTATATTGCAAACAGCGAAGCTGAGAAGTTCTGAAATGAACCATTTTTGTTGGCGAGGACGTTTGCGTGCTCTGCATTAGAAAAATTTAACAAAAAGAGCGTCCTGGGCTCCTTAAAGAGTGTGATTGGGAAAGAAAAGATTCAGGAAGGACGCCATTAGCTCTGCTGCTTTGTGGCATTGGAATCCATGGCCCCGAGGATCGCTGCTCTACCTGCCTTTACACGAGGGTTTAGCAGCATAACGACCCTCAGCACTACAGGAACGCAGCTTTGGTTTGGGAGCTGTGATATTTTGGGACCACACGCACGGCAGCATCCCAAACCTCCTGCACCCCTAGAACACAACGCAAGGAGCGAGCCCTAAGCAAAAGCGGGTTGGAGATTCGTGATCCTTGGGGTCCCTTCCAACCCCGGCCGTTCTGTGATTCTGTGAAAAGAAAGCCCAAAGCAGCCGGCCAGCCTGGCCTGCAGCAACAGAACTCATCATCGTGCTGATACCTCAGCAAGCAGCCATTCACTCAGACTCTCATCGTGTCAAATGCTCGTTTGGGGGCTGGCTTTATGCGAGAATTTGATTACAGCTTTAAAGCAGCCAAATTAAGCTTGCTGCTGCTGCTGCAAGACAAGCATCCCATCTCCACCCTGAAAGAGACGATTACTTCGGGCCAGCTCGGCTCTGCTCTAGCTGCACAGTGAGGCGGTTCAGTGTAACAGGGCGACTAAAAACCAAACTAGGAAAAAGATTAAAAGAGCAAACCCCGGGCTGAGCACACACCTACCTTTAGGGGCAGGGATGCACGGCGTGGGGACGGACGGACAGACGGACGGACAGACGGGCGGCCACAGCGCGGCCCATCTGGCGACGCAGGAGCTCAGGCCTCCGCGCGCCCCGCCGCTCTCCGCCTCGCTTCTCCCTGCACGTTTCCTGAATCAGGAGCAGCTTTCAAACTTCCCGCCCACCGTTGCAGCCGCCTCGCGCCGTGCTGGACGCCCGCTCCCCTCGCGGCGCTCCTCTTCTGCTCAGCCTGCGCGAGGGGAATCAAAGCGGCCCGTTTCCCTTCCCGCTGTTTCTGCAGCGCTGTAGGAACCCCGCACCTTCCATCCCCTTCGTCCCCCATAACTCTCAGCACCCAGCTTAGACAAAACTTCGCTCTGCTCCCCAGCAGCTGAGGACGGCTGGATGCTGTGAGCTGTAGGAAAATCAAGCTATTTTAAACGAGCTTTTTTCCTAGATAGTAAAAGTGAAATGTATCATCTGTTTAAACAATCCCACTCGTTGTTTCTTCCTACATTCCACAGAACCCAACTAATGAGAACCTACGTAAACAGAGCCTCAACCTTCCCCTCGAGAAGTTAAATGGGAAAGCTCTTCACCACTATTTTATGCCTTTTATCAGAATACAGATGGAAGCCATAATTCACCTTAACGCGAGAAAGTTCCCTTTCCGCAGTGAAGGAACTCATCAGACATTTCTTGTTGGCAACATCCGACATAAATCTGTTCGCTTTTTCCTCTATTTGATCTCAGCACCTTACGCATTTTTCATTGCCTGCTCTTAATTTTCCACGAGCAAATTCAATTAAAGAAATTAAAAAGCAGTAGTTGAGCCCTGATTACCTCATCAGCAAATGGCTCTTTTAGTGCACCAGGGATGACAAACAGCCCACTCTCCTGGTGGGACTGCAGCCCTTACAGAATTGGATCACGTGAAACCTTTCCCCTTTTATCGGTGCTATTAGGAAGCAGCACATCAAGCCACCCAGACAATTCATCGAGGTGCTTCCCCTGCACAGGCAGCACTCCAAGGGTTATTGTGAATGAAAAGATTTCCTTGTGCAGCAACTGGGCAGATCAACACGAGGGGAAAGGTGTTACAACAAAGGTGTGATGATGGAAGGACCAACACGGTAGAGAGGTGCTAGAAAGGAAGAAAACTGCTCACCATATCAGAAGATTCCAGGTTTGTAGGGGAAGCTTCACCAAGGAGGGAGCTCCAGGAAGGGATCCTTCCCCACTGGCTGTCAGCCTTTAAATGGGGTCTGAGAGGTGCAGCCAGGCTGCAGCCCTTCCAATCACAGCTGAATTGCCTTCACCTGTGCTCCCAGGTCCTTCCCCAGGTGCTCCATCAGTGGTTCAGGCCAGAACTCAGCAGTTCCCATACACAGTGATATTCCACCAACATAATTATGTAAATTGATTAGCTGGAATGCATCCACAAACTTTCTGCTCCAGTACCATCACAACACTGAGCCTATCAGCTGGGGCAGCTTCATACAGCCACCACCAGCCCCGTGGAGCCCCAAGCACTTATAATACGTGAGCATCCCACGAATGCATCTGTTCAGACAACCTCAAATGAAACTCACTGTTTGAAGAACTTCAAGGATTTCAGATGAATGTTAATTGCTTATAATTTAAAACCACTCAGAATAGTTTCCCTCAGTGTCATTGGTAAAGAAAGAGCCTTACTAACAAAATGCAGATTTAAAAGAAAATTCTCTCTTACTTGTGAGACAATGTGCAAAATAGCCAGAGCAAGCAAAGAGCAGCTCTTCATCTGAAGTGCTTGGAGGGAAGCATGGCTAGCTGCACACTGCTACAGAACACGTGTGAGCACGGCTTCACGATCTCCTATGGGTCAGATGAACAAAAAGACTTCTGTACTGAAACGAGTGGCAGGAGCACAAGGCTTGAGATGGGATTTTCTCCTCAAAGGGCACCACATGCACCAGCACGTTCAGCAAAGACAGATAAAGGGCCTTAACAAAAGAGAATGTATTACCTTCAGCAGTACAGCCAAGGTGGCCTAAATACAGGCAGATGCAACTCTCGGCACTAAAGCTGTGGGGTGAGTGCTGTCACAGAAGAGCATTGCAAAATACACCGCAGTGGCAGCAAAGCAAACTGCAAAGAAGCAGGTTTGGTGAGTGACTCCAGGTTAGAGCTGTGAGAGGCTCCCCTGGAAGGAACAAGTGCCCCAGCACACAGCAATGTCACCAGTAACAAAATTTGACTCTGGATATGCTGCTCGATCCCAAGTTGAAGCAAGCTCGCTATCATAAGGTATTGTATAAAAGCAGTGAAATAGATAACATTAAAAAAAACAAAACAAAACAAAACACAAACTTCTTATTGTCGTTTATTTTAAAAACCTTATTCAAAAATACTAAGTGATACAAGTCCAAATATGATCAAAAATACTGCAAGAAAAGATTTGGGGGGTATTTCTGCCTGTACTTTACTTCCTGGCGGCTATGAAAACAAAGCAAATCACTGCTTGTAGCACTTCATTTCTAAGGCAGCACTGTGCCCTTCGGTTCCTCAGCCAACAGCTGCAAAGCTTTCCTTTTTTCCCCAAATGGTACATCACTGTTTCAGCACCCAGCCATTAGTTATGGGTTCTGCCCCGTCGTTATTTACATATTTACCAACTTGAAAACAAAATCACCGACAGAATGTACAGAAAACTACGATTTTATATTTTACAACTCATGGAAACATAAATAATGGAAGTAGAAAAGACAAGGTTCAAACAGAACAGATCACCCTACCGTACCGCTAACTTGCCTCACACTGCTGTGTAAGTAGGAGAGTTGCTGGCTGCAGACCTGCAGTCCCACACTGCTATTTCCATCTGCCTGTTACCTGGGTCAGAATAACAACAACACACAGCATTCTTACTCTCTCAGCCCACTCCTGTTGATAACAGACCAAGCCACAGACCTTTTTTCCCCAACGGATTTAAAATTCAACAGAAAGCTTTGCTGTATTGGAAGCCTGTCAACTACCTCTCTTTCAGTTCAAGGCTTATTTCCCATTCATTAATTCCAAAAGAAAATGCAATAGTCGTTACTATCAGTGGGACAGTCACGAAGCTGCACACCTTCTCACAGATCAGGAACATTTTGCAATAAGTAACTTCTGAAATCAAATGCTTTCTATATAATTATTTTTAAATGATTTGCTGCGTGAGAAATGTAGAAATTACAAAGCTGTCATGCCAGCTATTCTGCCTAGAACAGGATCAAGCTATGCAAAGCAAGAACAGAACCAAAAAAGACAAGATGAAAGATCTGCAGCATCAGAATTTGAGCATGGGAAAAAGCAATTGTATTTTAAGTTTGCAATATAGCAAGATTCATGAGCCATATAAGTGATTAGCAAAGAGATATTGATTTGATTTAGTGATGCCAAACTCATTAATTTATTAGACCTAAAATATTTTACGCTTTTGTTTTGGATTGGTATTAAGATTGCTCCAGACAGAAATGAAGAAGCTTAACGAATGGAAACGGCACTAATTATTAAACTGCACCTCTACAGCTGATCTAAAATCTGACCAAAGTAGCAAACAGACCCGTGTGCCCTTGATCCTGCATGAGGTTTAATCTCAAAAACACCCAGCTCCAAGAGACTACCTCTCACTTCAGCACAAGTGGCATGTTTAGAATACCTGGGTATCATTACATGACTAGGCAGGCAAAGAGTGATAAGTTGAGCAAACTGAAATCACAGTGCTTTCAAAATACGTAGTCATTAGTAATTTTCAGAGAAGGCATTGCTTCGTTAACGTTTTGATCCAAACGATGATATTCTACTGTTCTGGAGCACAGCCCATCCCTCCATCTTCGGCTCTGGACCAGTAAGAAGATCTGAAAGAAAAAGAAGCCCAAATTTACGTTGTGCTATGGAGAAGCATTTTGGTTTTGACAGCCAGCTTAACAACTGTATTCACACCACAGCACTGCCCAGTTATCCTGGCAACGATATTACTGCTGCCATAAAACACAGCACCAGAGTCAGACATTTTCACAGCATCCATGCCATCAAATGCTGACAAATTCAGTTGCAGTTTGGCAAAACACAGCACTCAGCACTCGGCCCATCATTCCTTCAGTACAGATATTTCTGTAGCATCAGTGTAGTGCATGCACTGTTTATAATCCTGTGCAATACCAAAATCACCTTCACACTACTTTGCTCATCTCCCATGGCTGGAACTCAGTCATACACACTGCCAGCGTTCAACACGAACTGATTATCAATGCTATCATTTCATTTTCCCATCTAAAATGCTTGATTCAAATTCATTTTCACTATAGAGATAAAAATGACAGTAATGGTCTGCACATTGGTGGCACAACTAAGATAAGTGACCAAAGATTTCATTTTCCAAAAAGCTAAGCTCCTCCTCTGAAACAGCTCAGAAAGCAATACGACTTGGTTTCAAAAGTCAATTCTCTCAACCTTTCAAAGCACACTTACTTTCCTCTTATTGTGATAGGTGACATAAACAACAGCTACTAAGAAGGCAACTATAACCAGGTGAAAAAAGAAATGGCTGTCCTCTTCTTCTTCCAACCCAGAGACAGACACGTATTTGATCTTTTCATCCAGCGACTTGATCTCCTCGTTGTAATTGCTGATGGTGTCAGAGTCATCATCTTCTGGCATTTCGAGGAGGTCTGGGTTGTACCTGGAATTTGATGTCATTTCAAAAGTATCATAGTCATCCCCATCTGAATCCAGAATTTCTTTTTCTGCGGGCGGTGAACTATTCAGTGCATCTTTCAAATCTGTCAGAAGGTCTTCCTCCTCAATTTTAGTATCCTCAGAAGCGTCAACATCCACCTGAGATACAGGACTAACAGTCACCACACGAGAAACGTACGGCACAGAATCCTCTTTTGCTGTGGATGGTTTTCCTACGGTGACAGAACTGATTTTAGCTGTTGTGGGGCTCGCCTCCTTTTTTGTTGGGGTTACACTCTGCCAGTTGTCTGTCAAATTTTGGGAGCTGCTCAGGGTCTCATTCTCATTTCCAGAAGAAATATTTTGAACCAGTTCTGTTCTCACAGCATCTGAGAAAGGGATGAGAAACAGTCAACATTAAGGACGAGGCACTAACTTCAAGTATAATCAGAAATTACTGCAGGCACAGAGATGAAACCTTACAAAGACAGGCAGGATAGATTTCATGCCACAAACCTTTTCAAATTCATCCACAGAAATACAGAATCCTGCACTTCGGCAACTTCAAAAGAGAAGCCTTAAGTGAGACAAGAGCAATAACCTGAGTTATATAATAACTCCTATTGGACACGTGTGCCAAATTCACATGCTCATTTCCCAGACTCGGAAGGTCAGAGACGTGTCTTTGCTCCCCTTGTAGATTTGTACAGACCTGATCACTTGGTCACCATCTTCCCTACAACCACAGCTGTTCATCACCAGGGAGATCTGAATCAGGAATTAACACTCTGTAAACCCGACCTGTTTGCTCTTTTCTATTTATTTCCTTTTAGAATTAAAAAAAAGGGCTACTTATAAACTCCCAGATCCAAATCAAGGAGGCACCTTAAAGGTGAAGAAATATTTTAGAATCTCAGCAGGCCTCTCAATTGGAGAACCATACTCGCCTTGTATTTTTGGCACGTCGAACCTTATTTACAAGAACAAGGAACAAGACTTCCATTAAGTGCTCCCTGCCTCACCGGAAAGTTACAGGTTCTAGAAATGAAGCACTGAGCCAACTGCTTGTGTCAAGGTACTCACAAGTAAAATATTATTCAGGGGATGCTGAATCATGTCATTCATGTACACATATAGATACAGAGGATCAGTTACAACACTTCTTGTTCGTATGGCACCTTTTCCATACCCTTTAATCACGGAACAGAGAAGACTCACTCATCCCACGTGAACCAGATATGATGGTTGCTCAAGGCTTAAGCTCCAAATCAGCTCTTTAAACACTTGTCATTGCTGAAGAAATTATTAGTCCAAACCAGAACATTACCCAGAACATCACCATTAACTGTTCAGTTCTTGTAGAAGACAAGCTTAGGGAACTCTTCTCTCCTCCCAGGAATCAAACCAGCTAATTGCATATGTGGAGATAAATATGAGGAAAGGCAGCTGCAAGGAAAGTCTCACATTTATAGCTAGTTGGGTTTTAGCAGACAGATCAGTGTTATTAACTTACTCAATTTAAAACTTCACAGAGACAAGAAAATACACTGGATGCAAATTATTTCGTTATTACTATTTGTCTCTCATTCAGAAAGGAAAGAAGAATCTCTCTCTACAAATACTCCAACTTCTGAACTAAGTAATTCTGATGAACATCTCTCTCTCTATCTCTCCAAATTCTGCTTCTTTCATGAGATAGGGAAACGAAGAGAACAATTCACAAACATTTCTCATCTAAGTGCTCAACCAGAAGGAAGAGCAGAAGGGAAGCAGATACAGATTCTTTGTACCTTGCCCATAGGAAGGGCATGTCAACAACTGCCCAGGAACACCTCCACATCTCCGGACTGTGATGTCAGAGCCCAAATATAGTCACACTCAGTTAATTCTCTGGAAGGTCACTTGCATCAAATTAAAATATACATGCTATTAAGGACCTGATCAGCAAGGCAAGGAACACTGCTTTATTTTCTCCACCTTATTCTGATCACAAACGAGCAAGAAGGAATAACTTCCTCTTATTCCCGAAAAATTTTGACTCTTTAACAGGAGTGGCAAGCTTAGCACCAGCACTAATTGATGATATCCACTCAAAACTATTTGGCACTATAATGGGTGGCTGCACTGTTTGCAGTTACACAACACTGTCCAATGACATTAGACATGGTGCCTGGCCCCAGAGATGCCTTATCTTCAGAAACAGATATTAATGCTTAATTGTGGTGACAGACAAACAAGCAAACACTGCTTGTAAAAATATCTGACAGGGTTACAACTCACTTCCAGGGAAATTTACTTCTTAGAAAGCAAGGCGGCTTCTGGAACTAAAAACTGTTTGTTTCCTACAGTTTTCTGTTCCACACCCTGAGCCACCTCCTCCATTATTCCCCCACCCATGAGCCAGGCAGAGCAGCTGTGGGGACACTGCAGCACTGGGGCAGGAAAAGAACCAAAGGTGCAGAACAGCGCTGTTCTGTCTTTCACATGCTCTCTTCACCACCCGAGCAGCAGCCCACCTAAAACAAACAGCAATTCACTGCCTTTGAAACACATCTTATTGGTAAAGCTGGCCTGCAGGTTCAAGAGACCAAACTAAGAATCAACAGCAGAACAATACAAACTTTATGAATGCAGCTCCAAAGGTCACGCCTCCTATTTTATGATGTCAGCCCAAGCCATCAAAGGCAGATGGTGGTGGTGAGGCAGTAAAGGTCCGACCTTCCCACCCACCAGCATTCCCTGCTGCCTGACAAGCGTTCCTGGATCCCAACCCGGCTGTGATCACAGAGCACCCAGCTGGCACCGCAGCCTCCTCCACTGCTGCAGTTGTGGCAGGTGCAGCTCCTCGTTCATCACTGGCAAAAACGCACAGCTAACGGTGGTGGCTGCGGGGAAGAACTGCTGCTTTTGGGATATCTGCGGTGGTTTCCGCGGAAATAAACGGGAGGCAGAACTTTCGGAGCGAGCTGCGTATGAAGAACAGCCGGGAGAGGAGCAGAAGCGGGGTTAACGGCACAGCACAGAAAGCGGGCGGCACACGGGAAGACAACAGTCAGGAAAGCAGTAACGGCGGGAGCACGGAGCGGACGCCGCCGCCGGCGGGTCGGGTGGAACCAGGCCGATTCTTAGGTCGAAATGTGCTGAATGTGAATGTGATGAAGAAGAAAAACAACGAACCACGGCCGGGCGTCCGCCCTCAGCACCGCCTCGCCCCCACACAGCCGGCGCCACCGCCGGGGCCCGCCCACCCCCTGCCGAGCTCACCGGAGGCCTGCAGGCCGCGCTCCGCCACGGCCCAGCCGCACAGAAAGACGAGGCAGAGCGCGCGGCCCGCCAAGGAGCGCGCGTCGCCGGCGGCCGCCATCTTGCCGGGCACTCCCACGGACGTGGCGACAGCACCGCCCCCACGCAGGGAGGGCGGCGCGCATGCGCAGGAATGAAGGCCTGCGCGCCGGACGTAAAACCGCCGCGCGTGCGCCTGGGCGGAAAGCGACGCGCATGCGCTGTGGGGAGCGCGGTCCCGCGGCGGTCGGGCTGTCGCAGCGGGGCGTGGCGGAGCGCGGCGCTGACGGGAGGAGGGCTGGCCCTGAGCTCAGCTGGAGGATGGAGGCCGGGCGCAGCCTCTGCGGGGCCCGCGCTCCCGCCAGAAACGCCGGACGGATTTATGGACTTTAACAGGAGAGAAATAACTGCCCGCCCTTATCCCCAGTGACAACCATGGCAGCTGGGGGTTGACGCCCCAACCCTGATGAGCATTTCAAGAGGCATTTTAACAGCGCCCTCAGTAACTCCTGGTTATCCCTGAAGCATCTGCCTGTTGCTTCACCCATCTGTTCACAGGCGATAGAACCGTATTATCATGTCTGAATGGTCGGAGCCATTCCACACAGGCACCAGTCAGCTTTCATGCAAGGCAGCCAAGACTGGGCAGAAAGTCCGAGAAGGTGAAAAGAGCCCTTATTTCTCTTAATGCATTAGAAAAAATGACAACTCTGAAGACCAAACAGCTGGGGCTCATTCCTCTTCTCATACTCTGTATTTTTTGGTGATTCTTCTGATTTTTAATTCATGTATTTTCTGAGTTCTTTAACGTGTGCCACCAAAAAAAGCACTGAACTGCTGACAATTTCCCCGCAGATCCAAAGAAGCAGTACAAAATCATCGCCACAGTTCATACACAAAGTAAAAGGTGATATTTCAACATTTTATTCAAGTTGGGTTTGGTTTTTCTGTATCCAGTTTTAGTAGTGTCAGGTACAGCACTTTGGGGTCTATTTCCACACAAAATGGAAGACTCTAAAAATGTACCCATTTAGTTGCTAAAAAAAAGTGGTAATAAAACAAAAGTCCATTTTGAATTTAGTGATGCAACTATGTGATTGCAGTTACAAACACTCTTCCCTGACTATGGCCCTGTCTTACAAGCTTTCCATTCAGTGCAAGGGAAAGGAACCACAGCACAGGACAGGTAGTATTGGCTGAGTCACATCAAACCTTCTTGGCAGCAGTTACACAAAGTAGACAACCTAAAGTGTTCTCGAGACAGCTGTAGGTGTAGAAGAACCAAATGAGACAAACCAGTTGTGAAACATCCATCAGAACAAAAAAAATAATCCCTTTTTTTCAGGCAAGTTTGCACATTCCACAGTGAATTGAGGCCTTAAGTGCCAGAACGTTTTGCATAAGGAAGTAACAGTACAGCAGTGGTCTGCAATTCTCGACATAACAGTTCTTGTATCACACTAACATATTCCTTGTGCAGTCAGTATGTTTGTAAAGGTAATATCACCTTCCTGTTTGCTATCACATGGCAGCTGACAGATAAGATGGGCAATAACATCCCAAACCAGAAAAAAATAAAAGCCTGGAATTCAGACTTCTTAGAATGCTTTTTGTCTCCATTTCTGAAACATCAATTTAAAGCTTAGCTGTCTTTAACCAGGACTAGCAGGACTGATAAGCATTACTTGCATCCCAGACATACAACATTGAAAGGTACACTATATTCTGAAGGTAGCTATGCTGTATTTTCAAATCAACGATTGTAAAATCTCTTCTTATGCTTCAAATTCCAAACCTAGTCCAAGTTTGTGACCACCTGCATTGACATTCTTGCCATCCAACAAAGCTGACAATGTCAGCTTGATACCTGCAAATAGAAGCGAGAGGAAAGACAAGTTAAAACTTGGAATGAGCTTTACATTCAGTAACTGCAGGATCTGTGTTGCTGTAATTTGCCGAGTGGCTGCATTCGTGTGATTTGGCAGCTAGCCACGTAACGTCTGGACTTCTTCAAACAGTCTGCAAATATTAAATCTTTCTGAATTCTCAAACTTAGGATAAAACAAACCACAGTGACAGTTGACTTTTTATCCTTCCAAACAACTGAAGCTCTCAGTGGGTTCACTGCTGGCGGCCTTCAGATGAATCTAATTTTAGACTCAGGTGTAATGGAAAACTGGCACCTTGACACTTATTCACCTTTCTACACCTCTTTAAAACACTGGGATGAAAAGCCCTGAGTCACGTCTGATGTAGCAATCAACCTGCTTGGTATCCTGGCAGCAGATTTTTTAGACTACATGAAAACCACTTGGGCAGCTGTAAGACTGCCTTCTTCCTGGACCAGCAGCCCATGGGAACGTCACATTTTCAAGCAAAGAAACTCAGTGACAGGACTTGGTGTCTACAAAAGAGTATCTGATGGTCAGTGGGTGTTGGTCAAGCAATTCTGGTTCCAACAGGCATCCCAAACTAACAGAGCAGTCTGTGGAGAAGTTCACCACTGGGTTGCCATACAGAACAGCAGTGTTACAAAACCAACCACATACTGTTGCACAAAGCCTCTCTGATATTTCAAGACTGAAATGCTATTTACTGATCTCTGAATTCCTTCTGCATAGACTTACCTGGCTTTAAAGTCTGAGTGTATCCCAGTCCGATCAGACTGGAGTTGTTCACTTTAGCCTTAATGGAGAAAAAGACCACATGTCAAGAATTTGTTGTCTTTCTTCAAAACCCCTCCCACAAATTAAGTAATGCCTTTTAAATGCATCAACAATTTCACACTTCAAATCACACACACACAAAATAATCTGGAGATAACTTTTGCTGTAACTTAAATCCAAAATCAATGCATCTGTAGTCACCATAAACTGTGCTTTTGTTGACCACATTTGTAATTTTTTCAAAAATGTGGACTGAAAATTTCTCAAAACAGTGCCCAATAAATATGATAAAACATTCTGTATCAGTTTCAAGGGAAATCCAATAATTGTGCTCTCATGTGGCCAAAAGGGAGACAAGTGGAGGCGTGTGCCAATCGAATTGGCAATAGAGTTGGCACATGCCATGGAATTGCCCCAAAACTACTTTACTCATTGATGTAAACTTGCTTCACATTTCTACTACAAGAAGCTACTTTCAAATGCTTATAAATGTATGGCACTCACAGAGAAAGAGGCATCTGGGTCAATCTGATACTTGGCTGCTATGCCAAAATGAGTGTTGCTGTTACCAGCTGTCCAAGCAAGATTTACAGCAGTTTCCAGTTTATCATTCACCTTCTGGTAAATGGAGCCTCCAAATTCTGTTCCATCATTCCTGGAAGGAACACAGCAGCCAAGGTTTAAACTGTATCCCAAAGCAATCTTTCCCCCCCCCTCCCCCAGTTAGATCTCTATTTGTAGAACATTCACTCATTTAATCTCTCGGTAACAACAAAGATTTTGGCCAGATTGGTTATGAAGTCATTTTTAAATGCATAAATTCATTGAAGGTTACCATATTTCAACAAGCAATGTATGAAAAAAAAAAAAAAAAAAACAACCACGAGAAACTATCAAAAATAAATTAATGATAACGATGACAGCCTCCCATTTTCCCTGCTCTGTAGACAGGAATCTTTGTAGAAAAAACATTTATTATTCTCTATGAAATAACTGCATTCCCAAACATGCACCTTCCTGGTGCCCAGAAGAGGCTGCACCTCCATCACAGTGTGCTTTTACCTGACACAGATGAACTGCATCACAAGTGAAGGTGCCAATTTAATTTCCGAGTCCGTCAGCTTTTACAAATGAATACCACCTGTAATGGCCTTTGTGGTATGTCTGCATTATAGAAGTCTCTGGACTTGAAACTGAAATGAAACTCGTTTGGGTTTGCAGAGAGCTGCAGCCATCCACAGCATCCACAGCCCACAGTCTGGCTACTGAGCAGCAGAACTTCCAGTTACTGCTTACGCCAGGGACACAGAGGGAATAAAATGGGGAAAATGGAGTGCAAAACCTTACAGCACCCAGATGACAAAAACAATAATTTGTGTAAGCACTGCAGTCCCTCTAAACAAGCGAGCATCTGAACGTCCATTGTAACTCATTTTCTTAACAGAGGACACAGCACAGCTTTACACCACAAGATCTTTGCAGATAAATACCTATTATTATTTCTAAATTACGAAATAAATGGGCTTCCATTATTGGACAACAGCAAACCGTCAGCGATTTTACAAAGCAGCCTTAGAATCTTTCCACTTGTACCTGTTTGGCACAGTGCACATGAGGTCATAACAGTGATCGCCTAGTTCATGGTCGAAGCAATAGCAGCAGCTTTTTAAACTGTCAGAGCAATTCTTCCAGAAAAAGGCTACAATACTTCAGATAAGACTGAAGCTCACATATAACTGCGTGGGCTTGGCTCTCAAGAAAAGGAGGAATTAAAAAGGACTGAGGAGAGCTGGTTACACAGGCAGATTTTGTGCAAGGTTCCCATACAGCTCTGTCTTGACCTGCAACATTAGGGGGGGCGGTCTGAGCTAAGCTCCAATAGTGAGGAAAATCATATTTAAAACTAGAAATTATCCAGCCCTGCCTCCCTTTAGTTATCATGAATTATTACATTATTTTAAAGTTAAAAAAAAAAAAAAAAATCAAAGCTCTTTTTAATTCTAGTAATCGTAATAACACTTTTCACACATAGATCAAACACATTACCCCTCTATGGAAATGCAGATATTAAGGCACCATGAAGGAAAGCAACTTGCTCAGGCCCCTGGCTGCTCTGTGAAGCAGGCAGAGCAGAAGGCGATGCCTCAAGCCCCACCTTCTCCATTCATCTCCCATGCCACAGCATCCTTTTGATGCCCTGAGCTGTCTAGATATAAGGACCCAGCACACCAGTCATGCAAATTCCAAATAGGACAGTTTCCTGGATTTTACATGCTTCAAAGCTGAAACATGCCATCAGCACCCAGCTAAGCCATTAACATCAATAATTAAGCTTTCTGTTCATGTCACATTTGCGTTTAGTATGAATGCTAAACAAGGAAATGAGGCATCGTCTGAAGATCATTCATCATCCACTCGTAGTAACAATGACCTGATAACAGACCCTTGGGGATCCAAGGAACAGCAGCAGGGGCTCAGCTCCCACTGTAACGCTCTGATGTCATTTTCTGCTGTTGCTTTAATCAGGAGTAATAGCAATTACTGCATTTTATAGCAAAAGCCAATAATACAGTGTTTTGAACTACAGTGTAACAAAGTCGGAAGCCATGCTTGAAGGAATAGTTCATAACTGCTGAGTGGAGGGAACCCCTTGTATTGGTGTGATGAAAGTTTCTGCCCACATTTTAGTGCTTTGGCAGTCCTTCAAACACGCTGCCTGGGCTGTGAAGGTTCAATTGTTCTGTAAAGCAGCTTCCTAAAACAGATCTCTGCAAAACAGCGTGAGACAGAACAGAAAGCCTTTGAAGCAGCAGCTCCAGGAAAGCAGAATGGTTGTTCAGCCCTGAAATGGGAACAGCCTGCAACAGCTCTGCTACATGCAAAATATGCAGTTACCCAAGGGAGTGGTAAAGGGGGTGGAGTAGGGAATGCCTAATCTTAAAAATAATAATAATAAATAATAATAATTTTTAAAAAGCCTGTCTTATTAAAGACATTAATTGCTTTTTTTTTTTTTTTTAAGAGAAACAGAAGGCACAAAAACTACATTTGAGGAATTTAATCCTGGTTTCTCTCTGCACAAACGTTCAGAAAACACAAATGCCTGTGTATAGATGTATAGATTACCAGGAGTTGCAATACTAAAGCAAACTTTTCAATCCTATCCCTTCCAATCTTGAAATGAAGCCAGTCCATATCTCTTCCACCGGATCCCCCTTTTCTGTTACTGTCATCCTCTTATCCTGTCGTAAATTCCTTCTTCTACAGATCAAACCACTATAGTTATTCAATTTTTATGTGTGCAAAAGGGAAGCACTGCTTTTACTTCAACATTCCTGAACAATATTTCTGAAACCCACTTGTTTTATGATTTCACTAAGAGATTTCAGAAGTCACTGTGTGTCTTTGTGTGTCAGAAGGATGGACTATAGATGCACCCACATACACGTGGAAAGCAAATGCAACTGTAAAACTCAGCTTGCCATCCCAAATGAAGAAGCAATGTCAGAGCCACCTCTCCCTCTTTTCCAGTTTTGAAATTCTGCCCCATCACTGTTCTGGAAGCATCAAAATCCTCTTAAATTCTTTTGAATGCCCATCCTCCAATACTTACACATTAGTGTGAAGCTGAAACTCATCGGTCTTGTAGCCAACAGCAAAATTGCTCTGGGTCACTCTAGACTTTGCTGTCTCAAAAGTCATTTGGTAACCTGCCAACCAGCCCTCGTAGCCAAGCACCAGGGCTCCACGTATCGAAGGACCGGCGATATCAAAATCCATGTCGCAGCCCATGTTGATGTGTTCCCTTTTGTATCCTGTCTTAATTTTAGCACTCTTTTTCCTAAAGCAAAAGGAAAGAATCTCACATCCTTGAAAAGGCACTCCCAGGTGGCAACTCAATCAAATCAGTTACTTTAACTCCATGTAACAGATTGTGAGGATAAAGTATACGTACCTGGAGAGTCAGGATACATCACCGCCCTAGGTTTCACGTTTGAAAAAAATGCATTCATCCACACATCAGTAGATGCAATCACAGGCACTGCGGTGCTTTTCTACGCCCTTCTGAGCTGCATTCTGCTGAGCAGCAGCACAAGTCGCCAGACTCGAGGTGACAAAAGCAAATCCTCACCACAAACTGATTTCTCAGTAGTTTAGGAGTGACAAGGGAATAACAGAAACTAACAGTTCACAGGTTTGCCACAGACAAAAGCAGTTCACCTTTTGTCCCAGACAAACAGCTTTTAGGCAATCCTGGTTACTGCATAATTTCACTTATTCTGACAGACAACAACAAACCACTTTTTTGCCTCCAGCTTCCCAGGGGAAGGTCTCAGCTGCTAAGGAAGCAGGCTGCTTCAGTGGCTCTGACAGCCCCCTTTCCTCCTTATGATGCATTAGAGCACTTTGTGCTTACAGCCATAAGAAAGCAAATTGCAGAAAGAAACTTTCCCAAGTCACTTCCTTCTTTTAGACTACTGGCCAGGACAGTGCTTGCTCGTGTGTCCTTATGACTGCTGACATCAATGGAGCAGATCCTCACACTGCAGGAGTAACATTCAGCTGCTCTTCTTTAAGGTTGTTTTGTTTGTTTTTCTTTTCTCATGTCTCTTTTTTCTTTGACCAAATCATTTACTGAAATCCTTTCAGAAAAGTAAGGCTGATATGAAATTTCTAATCAACTGCCCACTTCAGCTAGCAGAGTCACCAAGATCTGCAAAACGTGCTGCATCAGACCTGTATAGAGATTGCTCTCTATTATTGCAATTATTACTATTATTTCTGACTCAGGAATTTAGGAAGAGCAGGAGTCCCAGAAACGCTAGCATTAGCTTGCCTGCAATTACTGCAGAAGCTAAGGAATAATTATCAACAAAAACTGGAGACTATTCTGGTTGACAAATGCAAAAACATCCAGTTAATTCAGAATAAAGAATGGGCAGCAAGCAGTTGGCAGTGAGGAACACGACATTTCAGTCAGGATGAAGCCACCATTGGGACTACAGCCACTGCAGCTCTGAGCAGCTCAGAACAGACCATTGTGGCTCAACTGGCAGCACTGATTGCAAAAAGATAATCAAGAGGGGAAAGAAAAAATAAACCAACATACAGCCCTACAGCTGCTGCTTAATCCCTCTGGCCCACATAACTGTGGCATCCAATCGCAGGGTGCAGCACCACGGCACTCTGCAGCCAGCAGGAACTCAGATGACAAATTCAGCTTGGGAAAAGAGCCCAATTACTGTGTCGACCTATTAGAGCCACGGCCAACTGGCTTGTGGAGCTTGTTAAGCTTTGCATTACAGCTGATTTGTCTGGCATTTTTTATTCAGGCAGGAACGAAGCACTCGTTTTCTGCCATGGCCAGAAGTAAGCAACAGGGGCAGAAACAAAACCTTCTTGATTCTGACTGTAATTTCCAAGTTACTGCATTTCAAAGTTAGGTTTAGAGAGTGACTGTTCACTAATAGTTAAATATACAAGATTTCATTGTGCATAGGCAGACTATTAAATGCCTTGATGTCTTAGGTCAACAGAAGGAGTAAAGACGACAGTACTTTGGAAGACTAAAACAACCAAAAAAAGCTTTGTGTGTGTGTGTGTGTCTCTGAAGCTTACTAACATCTTACCCAGTGTTAGGTGAGAAGGAGGAGTCAAAAGTCAGCTTCAGGCCACGTGCAAGCTGAACAGAAAAGAAATTCACTGGTTGGATTTCTAATCAGACATTGTCACAAGTGAATCTGGGAGCTGCATGCTTTAGGCCAAAAGTTACCTGGTCTTCAAGAGTGATCTCAGTTCCCAGCGTGTTGTCAGTGTTCCACTTCTCTGTGAACATCAGTCCATATTCCACCCATCTGTATTTGGTTTCCAAGCTACCACTGACTTTGCTCGTTTCTGAGTTTGCAGAACCTGAGCTTGTAAATTCCTGAAGAGGAAAAAGGAAGTTATATACATCACTCTGTTTTTTGTACTCACGGGATCACTGATCCTTGTAGAGTTATTAGTCATGGTAATTTGGGACAATAAGACCTGCATCTTTCTCAAAGATTTAAGAACATGTTTGCAAGTCATTAACATCAACATGCCCACAGAAACGTCAGGGAAAAGCAGCACTGCCTGCTGAAGGACGTGGGGCAGAGAGGAGAAGATTCTTACCACCGGTGTAACGCAGCATTGGCAGCTGGTCTGAGAGCTCAGTGTGTGAGCTGTACCTGTGAATGGGCACAGAGGGCTGCAAGAGCTTCACAGAGATGCTCTTAAGATCAGCTCCAACACATGGTTACGTGTCCATTGTATGCGTTCAGTGTGTGCTAAGAACAGCACACAGCACATCCCTGCAGCACCTGCTCCAGGTCCTGCATAAAGGCAGGGTAACTTGCAGGGCTATAATATCTGAAAGCTGATATGGGGAGAGCAAGGGAGGCATTTCTATTTTTAAAAAGGGCAAACATAGGAACACTGCCACGTTTGGGATTTCAGTCCCTGCCCACACTTACCAGTCCATTCTCAGATTTTGTTTTCAAATCAAGTTTTATTAACCCAAAACCTAGAAGATGAACAAAAACATGAATTATGTGCAAGTTAATTTGAAAAGCATGTCTGACTGACTCCTCAAAGCTCCTCTCTAAATCTGCTGTGAACTATTAAAATAAAACAAAATCCAAAACATGGCTACAGCTGCTGAATCCCAGGTTGTAAAGCAGCAGCTTACACAGCTCACGCTGCCTTCAGGCAGCAGCCCTGCTGCCCTGCATAGCACCAGGAGCAGCCTAGGTAAGAATGCCTTCATTCATACTGAGCAGCAGCTTTTTCACTAGGAAATTACTGACATCAATAGTCCTATTCATGATGGATGGAAACAGTCAAAATGCAACACCCCGTTTGCTCTCAAAGCAGACAACAGACCCACGGGGAACATGAAGACTTTTGTGCAAGCAAGAATAAGTCACCTGCCTTTGCAGGCAGCCATGGCAATGTGAAGCTAGGACATAGGAAACTCTGGATTCTAACGGAAATTAGTGGAATATTTATCAGAGAAAAATAACAAAATCGTAACAGCTTCAAGAATCAGAGAATCACTTATTGTTGGCTTTATTTACCATATCCTTTGGTGAACACATCTCTGGCAGACTTGCCCAGATCAGCATAAGCAGGTGGAACAGCCATTTTCTGGGGGGGGGGAAGAAAAAACGGGATGGTTACAGTGCTCAGAAAGCTGTTTATTTAATTTGCTTAAGCAAAAAGCAACTAAAGCCTAATTGCTAAGTTTCAGACAGTTTTCTATCCACAACCTATCAATTAGATATAGGCAGAAGGAAACAGCTACAGCAAATACTGCAATTTGAGTTTGTCCTTTTGCTAAGTGATAAACATGCATTTAGCACTGAGATTGTAGAACAAATACATAAAAAAAACCAACAAAACACATGTAAGTTGTCTGTGCCTTTCCAAAGGGCTAACAGTTGTGCCCTTATCAGTAGAACCACAGGAATGAGTGACTTTTTAAACAACTTCTAGGAAACCCTTCTGTTACTTGCAACTATCGATGCGTTCTGATGCAAAGAATTAGAACGCCAAGGTCATCCTCCCAGCAAATGTAATCAGAACAGACATCCAGCAGCTGTAACTCCCATCCCTCCCTAACTGACAGCAGCAAATGGCTAACACTGATGTTAGCAAAATCAACAAGTGCTCATTCTTCACCTTCCATTTTCTTTGGCTCTGGAATTGCTATTAACAGATACAATTTCTCCTTAGCCATTGACCTGGAAGTGTTTTTCTGGTGAAAACCCAAGCCTGATGAGAAGAGGAATGAAGGGACACCATGAATGATCCTGAGAGGAACAAACCAACTAAATCCATATTCTTTTGTTCTAGGGAAGCAAAATCAAGTGATGTGAAATAGTGTACGCTCCTGCCTTTTTATGCAAGACTTCATTTTACAAAAGTGAAGGAGATGAACCACGCATGCAGAGCCGGCCCTCACTGCACCACAATTCCAACACAGCCAACCTGAGCAGCAAACTCTTCCTTCCCTTCAGCCACAACAGAGCAGCCGGCTGCGAGCACCAGGGACGCAGCCTTGCCCAAAGCCTGCAGCCTCTTTAGCAGGTACCACCCCACGAGCTGCAGATAGGCATTCCTTTGGGCAGCCGCTCGGCCCAACAAGCCGTTGCCTGTTAAAGCAGGATATTGCTATTGCATAAGTGAGGAATCCCTATCCTAGAGGGAACAAACTGCATCTGGTGGCTGAATCAAAGCCAACCGTCTTCACAGAACGCACTGAAAGCGGAGCGCGTGCTGCGATGCGGCTTCAGCTGGGGACACAACCTGCATGGAACCACAGGACCATTAAGGTCGGAAAAGACTTCCAAGATGACCAAGTCCAACCCCACCTCACCCCCCCGTGCCCCCCAGTGCCACATCCCCACGGCTCTGGAACACCTCCAGCACTGGGGATTCCCCCCCGCTCCCTGTGCAGCTGTGCCCATGCATCACCACTCTTTGGAGAAGAAATTTCTCCCAGTATCCAACCCAAACCTTTCTTGAAGGCATGCATCAAGAAGGCCCATCATGTCCAGATAAAGCTCATTAGTAAGTTGCAACTCCACGTGAGTAAGCAGCCAAACAGTTACATTTAGAAAATACTACACTTATATTCTGAGCAAATTTCAATTAGTTTCAGCTGCTCATATTAGGCCTACATGTCTCCATTTCTTGCAGAATGCTGGGATTTAGTTTGCAAGCACAGCTCTCTACAGGAGAAACCATTTCAAAAGTGGATCAGATGTGGTTCTGGAAACAGAAAACCAGCCTTTCAAAATCAATCAACGAACAAAACAAGTACTAACAGACTTCTCTGAGAAGATCCTCTGCTCCTCACTGAAGTCCCCAAAGCACAGCACCATGTGCTGGAGATGGCAGCCCGGGGCAGAGCTCGGGGGCGCTCATAGGGCCCCCTATTGAGGGATGGGTCGTTAAGGCTGAGGAATGCATCCTCCCAGCCAGAGCAGCGTGGTCTCAGGAGAACCCTCTGATGGCTATTCCCATTTAGCATCATCAAAAATTCAAAATGCTAAAATCCCTCCACTTGAAAATTAGATCACACAGCTCCGCCAGCTGCATTTTGGCATCTATCAGACACGTTTTATCAGCAGCCCCTTTGAGTCACTCATAAAAATCAAAATGTTTTCTTGAAAATCGGATGCCTTGTGTGTTTGGGTTGGGTTTAGCAGAGCGTTTGTGCTTGCCAGGTGGACAGGCCAGGTCAGGCTGCAGCACGGCCACGGCTGCCATGGGACAGCAGGTGATGCTGAGATCTCCACTTAGGCAATTACTATAATTAAGGGACAATACTGGAAGCCAAATCCCTGTTGTAAGGCAAATCAGGTAAAACACACAGAACAAGGTGCTTGAAATGGCTGAGTGATGAAATATGCATGTGCTGGTTAACTTTGCTGTTGACATCAGCAAGAACAAAAATAATTATTTCTGTTTGCCTGAGCTCATCAAAGCCTCTCGTTTAACAGATGGAAAACAAAACTGATTACATCCTGTGCGAATGCAGGTTGTGAGACAAGCATGCTTAGCGGGGATTCAAACTCTTAAAGGATCAAGGCATGGCCGTGGCCAAGTGCCCTTGCTTTTCACCAGTAGGATCCCAGCACATTAACTCAGATTAGGATAGGAGAGAAATGAAATCATTGCTCTCATCCTTCTCCACTTGTGCAAATATCTCAGAGTGACCACAAACGACAGCTCCAGCACGAAGCAGACCAAAGAGATTATGCACTGTATGTTCAAGTAGTAAAATATTCCCATTTTCTTGAGTGGGTAACACTGCCATGCAAGTCGTGACTGAGGCACCCACAGCCCTAGCCAAATTTCACTGAACACAAGGCAGCCCAGCAGAACGAGTTTAAATATTTTCCAGTGTCACAGGTGGCAAAGTTTCAGTCTGCAGTGTGGTTCTGGTTCAGCCCCAACAGACAGCAAGCCATGAGGGCATCCTTTGCAAATCTGAGTCCATTTCTGTGATCGATTGCTCTCTTACTCGATGCTTCCCCAAACAGACTTATCAACAGCATGAAATTTACATGAGGGGGAAGAGCTCTCAAAAAATTTAAAATAAGAATATAAACAATGGATGGCTGAGTTTCCAAGAAGACAAGGGGAGTCCATCAGATTTGTGGCTAAGAAATTTAAAAGGCTGGATTTAACCTTACTCTAGTCACGTTTTTCCTAATAAACTTGAACCTGTGCAGCATTCCTTGATTAATAACCATAGGCCTAAATGCTTCTGCTCCCTGTGCCCATGAGCACTACAGCTCTGGCATGCAGCAGATGCATCCCTCCGACACATGGACTGGGAGGAAGGGCATCAGGCTGTGACACCAACCGTGCTGGTATCATCACATGAGGGTCTTCTGCCTCAAGACAAAAAAAAAGAAAGATCGGATGCATTTCCTATTTATCTCCTTTATGGAAAGAAAAATTGTTCCTTGGTATGAAGCTCTTAAGCACGTTTCTGGGCTCGCAGCTGTGCAGCCGTTTCCCATACGGTGCATCAGCAAGAACCCGCAGTGCTCAGTGTGTGGCACAGCACCCTGCCCTGCCAGGGGCAGCACTGACTGCTGGGGCCGGCGCTGGCTCTGCAGTTTGGTTTTTCCCACTCAGATCTCAAAGCCATTCAAGCTTTTCATTCATTACGCCCCATCCTTGGAGGTGTTCAAGAACAGGGTGGATGGGGCCCTGGGCAGCCTGGATTAGCATTAAACGTGGAGCTTGGTGGCCCTGTATGTGGCAGGGGGTTGGAGATTCGTGATCCTTGAGGTCCCTTCCAACCCTGGCCATTCTGTGATCCAAGCCGTGATAGCAGTGTGCTCTGAATCCCAACTCTGCAGAGATGTAAAAATAAACTAAGTCGCAAATGATCCGGGCAGTGCCATGGGTCACACACCACGTCAGGCATGGACACAAGTTTTTTGGGATGCTCTGCATTACGGAACAGAATACACAATAACATTTTCTGCCCCAACTTGTGCTGTGCCATCATCCATCCACAGACCATCATGGCTCCAAATTTACAGCTCTGCAGCCTGCAATTTCATTCATGCAGGTATTAGTGAAATGTGCAGCGTCCTTGTGATGATCTACAGCACCTGCAGGACCGCAGCCTTGCTTTCAAACTACATAACCATAGAGCAGATTTCGTTTTTAAGGATGGATTTATGCTATGGATCTGTAGCACAACAAACACTGGAGCAGAAGGGAAATAAACAGCTTAAAAGCAAACGTAAATACTGTGATTTAGTCTGAACTAATATTTACAGAATTAAAGAAAGAAAGAGTCTGCTCTTAATTGCACGGGTATAAATTATGAACAGCGTTGTACCAAAACCCCTAATTAAACTATCACAGATAAATATCAGTTTAACAGAGCTGTGGATGCCGCAGCTTGCTGTAGCTGCTGTTTGCATTAAAAGTGCAAGAAGGAAGAAGCACACATGCTGTGCATTGAATTAAAAAATGACAGTAACTCTCAGCTCCTTTCAGCTGCCTGCAGACCAGGAGAGGAGCAGTGCTGCTGTCACTCCCAGCAGGGCCAAGGCCCTCTGTGCACTCATAGGGGCACAGCTCAAACGTGCTCATGGACACATCCCTGGTGCCTAGCCCCTCTGCAGCAACGCCTCACATCCATCAGTAGGGGTGACTAATTAAAACAACGCCTTCCCTCCCGGCACGTTCTGACACCTTGCTCCTCCAGCACCAAAGAGCAACGCGGGTTCTCTCTTCCTACAGCACACGTAGGTGAGGAGCTCCCTGACTGCAACCCGTGGGGACAAGGGGACATCACTCCTGCTGCCAGGGCAACCCCATTGATGCCCCACATCATCACATCCAACTCACGCAGCCCCAAACAGGCTGGAATAAAGGGTGCAGACTGTGGCTATGTGTAAGCCTCCCACAGAACGTGCTGGGTGCAGGATTTATTGCAGGGTAAGGCCCTGTAAGGCCTTTCTGAAAGGAACTCCGACCAGATCACATTGATTAAATCCCCTGAGGCAGACGAATCACAGAATCATTAAAGTTGAAAAGATCATCTAAGACCATTAAATCCAACTCCACCCCAGCCCCACTGTGCCCACTGACGTGTTCCCAAGAGTCCATCCCTGCATTCTGGAGCACCTCTGGGGATGGTGAGCCCCACTCCCTGGGCAGCCCATGCTCATCCATCACCGATGGAAATTTCTCCTGATACCCAACCCGAACACTCAAGCATCCTCTGCATGAGCAGAAACCTCCAAGTGCTCCTGATCCCCATCACACCGCAATGGGCTCCATGTCAGCACTGTCATGAATATATCCCCAGAATATCCCCCAGCGTGCACAGGTCAGGAAGGATGAGTCAGCTTTGCTTCACTTTCTGTCATTTTTCTCTCCTTTTTTTTTTTTTTTTTTTTTTTTTTTTCCTAAACCAAACCCCTCAGGACGGACAGACGGACTCCATTACCCTCCAGCAAGAGCTGTCCCCAGCGAGGCTGTGACGAGGCAGAACGGACGCAGCTCCCCGCTGCAGCCGCCCAGAGCTCCCAGGGCAAACCCGACTCCCTCCCGTTCCCAGGCGGCCATTTCCCCCCACCCCGAGAACCGAATTAGAAGAGAAAGAGAAACTAACCCGGCAAAGGGACGCGGCTCGGCTGCTCGGGGCTTCTGGGGTAACACGAGGCCACCGGCCGCCTCCCCGCGACTCCCCGCAGCCGGAGCGAGGCAGGGCAGGGCAGGTGCCAGGCGCGGCTGCCTACCTTCGCTCCGACACCAGGAGCCCCGCGGCTCAAAGCTCCCCTCAGCAGCGGCTCCCGACCCGGGGGGCTCCGCCACGCCCGGCCTCAGCTGTCACGGCCCCGGAGCCGCGCCGTGATTTCGTAACAGGGTGCCGAACATTACGTAAGAAAACAGTTATTCGCCGTTGTGACGCGCCTCGGAGGGCAAAAAGGCGAACCGCCATCGGCTGCCACCCGGCACCGGCCATTCCCCCCCCCCAACCACGCAGCGCGGCGACCCGGCGACCCGGACCCCCCTCGCCCTACCTGGCCCCGCCGCGGCGGCAGCACCGCGCGCTGCGCTCCGCTCCCGGTGCCGCCTCGGGCTGCTGCGGCTCCCCCTGACCCCGTCCCCTTCCGGCCCGGCGCGTCCCCGGCCTCTGCGGTGGCGGCTGCGTGACGGCGGGCGGGGACGGCGGGGAGGGGACGGGCGGCGGGGGCGGGACGGGGCGGGCTCTGCAGCCGCACCGGGAGCCGGGAGCCCTTCCCGGGACTCGGCGGCACCGAGCGACCCCGGCTGGATCAGGACGCAGCACCCCCGAAGCGGCACCGAGGGACCGGCGGAGCGCGGCCCTCAGCCCCGGCTGGAAACTGTGTCGGGTTGGAATCCCCGTTCCCGCAGGTAGCTGGGCGGGCTGTGAGTCAGCAGGCGGCCAGCATCCCGGGGCACGGCCGACCGCGGGGCGTGGAGATGCTCCGGTGAATGAGGACGTTGGGCGCCTTTCAGAACTGCCTCTTGGAGGCGTGAATCAGCCTCAGCTGGGGCTGACTCCAAACCCACGTCCTCCCTGTGACAAAGCGCAGCAAAACCCTGCTGTCAGAGATAGGAACCCGTCCGCTCCGCTCTGCCGGAGGCTCCGATCGTCCCCCAGAGATAAGCAGCACCAATCCGCCCGGAGAACTGCTGGTCCTGATATGGCCCTACTAGCCGCGGCATATGGGGAGAGGGGTTGTCAGAAAAATCGTTACAAAGGCTCCACATCCCATCCGTGCAAAGTTTTTTATGATTATTTTTAACAATGATTCCTTGCTTTCTTTTTCTCCTTCACATATCAGGAGCAGATAGCAAAGCAGCGTGTTTGCTTGGCTCACCCCATCGCTTTCCCAGCAGCGCTGCCCCATAAATTTGCACAGCTCTTTGCACTGCGGTCACAGGAGATCAGAGTCATCCGCTGGAAAACAAACCCAGAGCACACGGCACTCGAGAACTGCATCAACATAAACCAGGGGCCTGGGAAGGCCCCTCTGCAGGGCCCTAGCAGCCCCAGAGCTGGGCCACAAGCCCAGAGGTGGCTCAGCTCAGCCCATGTTTTCGCCCCATGCTGTGGTCCAGCTGTCATTTCTGTTGTTCACTTCATCCCCTTCTTGGGAGTGGATGAGCATTTCCTATCAGATTGGAGCAGATCTATTTTCCAGTTGATGGAAAGCTCCCGTGTCTGCATTCAAGCAGAACTGTAAAGGCCATAAGCAGGCTGTAAAGGAGCAGGTGTGGGAACGTGGCGTGCAAGGAGCACATTGCTTGTCTGTAGTTAGGGAACATAAAGAAAAGAAAGAAGAGCATAAAGTATGCGTGAAGAGCTGAGATCCTCTGCAGAGATTACAGCCTATTCCCTCCATCTTTCCCTAATTTAGGGGATTTTTATATCCCAGAGGACTCGCAGTGAGGGCACGGGTAGGACCGGAGATGTCTGCGTGATGCAGCAGTGGGTGAAGGAGCTGCGAAGCGGAGGCGCTCAGGGAAGGACCGTTGGCAGCACTTTGCATGACGCGCCTGCCAGCAGATGGCAGCAGACGCCCTGGGATGGAGCTGGCAGCGGTGGCAGCTGCTCTGCAGGGCTCTACTTCCCATCCACTCCATGAGCTGCAAATTGCGCTGGTGAGTGCCGGATAAACGGGGGATCACACCGCCTGTCCCCAAGGGGGAAATCTCTGCTTGTGATGTCACCTGATAGGAAAGAGGTTCCAGCAGCAGAATAAGAGCATTTAGATATTTAGAGCATTTTACTCTAGACATCAATTCCCTCTCCTGCTTTGGCTGTCCGTGGTTTGGGTAACGCTGTGTCTTAATTTACTCTTCCAGGTGGAAACAGAATAACAGAGAATACATAAAGATGGATTCCACAATTAACAAGCCCCCAGATAATTCACACACAAGGTCCACCCAAACGTTCTTCACCGCTGGAAACTTTGGCACTCAGAAAGGTTTGCGTTTGGTGGAAAACCTGAAACCGTTCCTCTCTTTGTTACATAAATCCGACAGGATTATTTCTAAGCTCTGTGCCGTATCCCCGGCGCTGTGCGGCTGCGACCCTGCATTGGGTGCAGTTTCATGCAGTGTGAGCAGGAAATAAACGCGAGTCGGGCACAAAGCCGTGGATCAGCGCTCCGGGCTGTGCGCCTGCTGTGCCCTCAGCGCCTTCTGCCGGTGCTCAGCTCCGCGTCTGCTTGGAGCGGCGGTGGTGATGCACAGGGCACGGGATGGGCAGCCCTTCTGTGTCAAAACGTGCTTCTTCCCGTTCCGTTTGTCACAACCCGGGGGCAGGAAGCAGCACTTTCATTCATCGTTTTTACACGGCTAACATACACGAAGTTGTGGGGTTTTTTTTTCCTTCTGTTTCCAGTAAGAATTATCTGCCTAAAACAAAATTACAAGGGGAAAACACTGCTTAAATGCCCCATGTTGTGTGTTTTACATTAATAGCTAGGGCTGATTTAAACACAGCTTCATTCCTATCGCTGAAGGAAGTAAGAAAAGAAGACCATCAGAAAATAAAGGGGGACCACAATAACAGCAAACTCCCACAGCTTCTTTTGATCTCAGAGAACAGCAGTGAGATGTCCCTACAGCCACAGTGTTTTCTGAATCTACATGACCACCTTATCTTGGAAGCAACGATTTTACAAAGATTTGGTATGCGAGATAAGTGATAAAAACCTGCCAACATTCTTTGTAGGCTATTTAAACTCAAAGAGCTGCTGTAAAAGGAAGCGTTGGTATTAATTTGGCAGATAAGACTTCCACTTGTGGTCACAGGGCTGCAAACCAATGTGATTAATACAATGCAGTCTGGCACTTCAGGGTTTCGCTGTGCAGTCAAGAACAAAATGCAGGAGTGCAAACTTACAGGTGGCTGAGCTACGGGTGTGCGCCCTCAGCCCTAAACAAAGCTGCATTTCAGTAGCCAATAAAGCAGGACACATTCAGCCTGCAAGTCTGTCCAAAGCACAGAGGTGAGCACATAACACAAGATATCCCGCGTCTCTGATGCTGCTCACAAAACGATTCTGTTGTTGCCAGATGACTCTGGCTACAATCAGCTCTGAGGATGGTGGAGATTACTACAGAGTAATGGAGTAAGACAGCAGAGCGAGTTCAACTTTTTAGTGTTAACAAATAGCATTAAGTTGTTGCACATCCCAGAGTAGATAGATACACCCACACAGGAGGGTGTACGTGGATGGTTCTGGCAGCGTCTGCTATTTCACATGCAGCTTTTCACCTCCTTCCAGGCAGTCTGACAGGGAAGCAATGTGCCCACAGAGAGGACCTTGCTGGGAGGAGCTGGAATGGATGTGGTCAGGGGGATGGCAGTGATGGGTTGGTGCTTGGACTTGATGACCTTAGATGTCTCTTCCAAACTTAAGGATCCTATGGGGCCCATCAGACAGCTCTCAAACCCATTCCACCACACTCCAGTCACCCTGCTCAGATATCCCCAAATATTCAGACTGGTCAGCTAACGCTGGCTGGCAAGAATAGCATGGACACATCAGAAACTTGAGAGGAAGGATGACATGGTCAGGAGACAGCAAGAAGAAATACTTTCCTCAGCCCTTTAAGCAAGGCCTGGCATCAGATTAAAGTCAGGCTTTGAGTGCAGCTGTAATTGCATTCCTGGTTGGAAACTGAGAACTGCATTAGCACGAGACAAGTGTGCAGCTGAAGTCAGGGGACTGCTCCATGAAAAAAAAGTTGTGTTTTTTTTTTCCTGGAAGGTGGAGGAGGATCACTGAGCTGGAAGAGCTGCACCACATCTGCTCCCAGCTCCTCAGATGGGAGCCCTGTGGTTGTTACAATCCACACCTCCCAGCCCAGAGCCAGCCCTCGTGTTGGGCTATAGGAGTGCATGGGGGAAAAAGAAAAAAAAAGATTTATTCCTAAAGGAATATTTCCTACAGCTGGTGATGAGCAGTGCTATAACCTCCCAGCCACATCTGCCACCCTGCTGAGCCTGGCAGGGACGAGCAGTGACTGACTTGAGCCAAGAATACTTAAGACTTTTTAGTTCTGTGTTTACACAAAAACAGAGGCCTGTTCCTCCTTGGGATTTGGTTTCCTGTCTGCATCCAGCCTGGCCTAAGTCCAGCAAGAAGGACAGTAATAACAGCTTGCTGTAAAGATGTGTTGTCTGGAAGAAATGCAGCCCTTTGATCTACTCCACCTTGGACAAGGGAAAGGCAATTTTCCACTCGGCTCTGAGAAACAGCAGTTGCGGTGTGGAAATGCAGTTCCATTACTCCAAGAGGTTCAGTACACAACCCCTGTAAGAGCTGGGACTGTCTTTGAGGGCTTTGCCACTGCAAATCCATAAAAGAACAGCCTAGGAGGCTCCTGCAAGGCCTGAACCTGTCCGAACTGCAGCAGAAAGGGAGACAAGCCCAGAGAGAGCAAACCAACTGCTGACAAATGCACAGCATTGTGCAACAGGAATTCCTACAATAATCACCAACAGAACAAGGCAGAGGTCAACCAGAACCACGGACTTGAGGCTCCTGGGACAGAGCACAGCAGTGTGGCACTTCCCAGGGCTACAGGGCAGTTTGGATGTGCTGTGCATTCCCTGCCCTCAGAAGTATGTTCAGAAGGACATAAAATGACACGTCCTGTGCCAGGATGAGATCAGCTCACATGTGCCATCTAGTGATCCTGGTATTACATGGAGGGAGACTTCTCCCGGCAGGATCAGAAATGCTCAGGGAAGTTTGAGGAGCAAACCTCAGTGCTCAGAGCACCCCGTCCCACACTGCTCTGCAGTACGTGGCTTGTGCTTAAATCTTACATGTCCACATGTGTATGCAAAAAATATGTCTGGCAAAATTGGAAACTAAACAGCAAGGGAAGAACCAAGGCTGAAACCTGAGAACACCACACAATTTCTATGAGTATGTTAATCAAAGATGTGCTGGGACCATTATCCAAAGGCAGAGCATGCCTGCACACACACAGAGCCCTGGGGCTGGCAGGACTTACCAGGCCATGAGAGCAGCCTCAGACACATTGTGGGTTGGGTGTTAGAGATGTGAACCTGCTCTGTCAATCAGACACAGGCACTGAGCTCCAGCAGCCCCCAAAATTCATTCCAGCTGTGACACAACCAATTTGAATCCCAACGCAGGACAACCACACCTCACACAGGATTATTATAACTCACCACCTTCTGTAAGAAATACTCTTCCAGAGCACAAGAGGCGCAGAGAAGAACAAATAGACAATTCCCTTCCCAAAGCTGTTCTTCCCAGGCACCTTGCCCCTCTGTGTTACCAGTCCCAAACCCCAAAAGCTTCATTTACCACTGTTGAGACAGTTTCCAGTTCTAGGAGACTAACTCCCTTTTCCTACCAGAAGTGGGATGCTCCTTAGAGGACTGCATGTCCCCAGGAGAACATACCCAGACCCAAAATGCTCTTCCATTCTCCTCTAAGGGCAGCTAGAAGATGTCTCCAGATTTTCCCTAAACTTTAATCGCCTGCTCCTTCACTAAGATGAATGGTTCGACTCACTTTCAACCCTCAAATGATTGCCCTTTTCCCTGAAACAACTACAGATTTTATCTCTCATTTCCCTATCCACCTACTCTCATATTTAAGTTTATACCTGAAAGCCCTGAATTCTTCTTGCTTGCTTTTCATGGCCTGCAGCTTCTCTTTTAACATTAAGAGCACTGTTCCTGGCAAGACATTAAGGTGCTCCTCAGGTGCCAGCCTGAAAGACATAACTGCACCATTTGCATTCATGTTTTGATAGTGCCTCCATCCCTACTGCTGGGGCGCCTCCCTCAGCAAGAAATCTGGTTGTCCCCGTTCTCTTGGCCCTAACCTTTCCTCTTTCCATCAGATTGCTCCAGCTGAGAAGGGCACCCAGCACAGCAGCAGGGACAGTGCCTGGCTCAGCCTCCGGCACCACAGCTCTCTTATGCTCCAGGTTTCTCCTCTTGCAGGAACCTCATCGACCGGAGGGGAACTTAAAGCCTCCACCAACCTGCAAGTTGGGCGATGCTTTGACAGGCTGCTCACAAACTCAAGAATAGTTTCTCTTTCATTTTGCGTGCCCTGATGAAGTCATGCTGCTCATTCCCAGTGCTGGTTTGTATTCCGCAATGGAGGTTTAGTTCCACAGCAGCTATTCCCTGTTCCTTTCTTCCCTGCTCCATTTGGAGACCCAGTGCCCTCTGAATCCCATCCCCAAAGTCCACCTCCATCTGTGCCTAAGCCTAAGATTTCTCACAGAAGTAGCAAAGAGCTTTGTGTGCCTTCACTGTTAAGTTATAGCCAACAGCTCAAGGAGGGCACAGCCAGACCTTCACTGGAATGTGCCATGGGATGATGTGAGCATGACATCCAGAACTCAAGGTGACCAGCTGATATTGTTATGACAGCAGACTTTAAGTCACACCCTGTTTTAATTCAGTTTCAAGGCTTCAGGAAGAAAATTTGGGCCTGGAACTATAAAGTGCAGGAAGATAAGCCACAGAAACATGCAAAGCCCTCAGCAATTCTGGGCAGTGCTACACATCCTGACAACTAACAGCTGCTCGTGCTCTGGGCAAGAATTATCACTTTGCTCCCAAGTTTCCTACATCCCCTGGGGAAATCCACTCTCATGCTCTCCCTTGGCAAGGTCTCATCAAATGGAAACACAAGTGAAGAAATTTATTCATTCTCATTTAAGGACCAACAAGTTCTGCAGTGGCAGCTGCCCACACATCCTGTATCCCTGTACCTGCTCCGAGCTTAACCACATAACCCAGAGATGACAAGTTAGAAATTCCCCAAAGAGCAGAGCCCACAGCCTTCACTCTCAAGGCCATGGATGGTACTTCCCATGCTGGAAACCACTCCTTGTTTGATCCTGCAGCATACACAAAAATCAGGGAGAAGAAGGACTGAGTCAACTTTATTTTTCCTAATATTACTGTGCAAAAGGCACCTTCTGAGACTAGCTTTGGAGAGGAGCACAGCAGCAGCCTTCCTGCAACATTCACAGGCTCTTGCAGATCATCTGCAGCAGCAGTCCCACCACGACCGTGTGTGGCACACATACGTTACAGCTGAGCCCCAAACAGAAATGGGCTGCGAACTTTCCCAGGGCAGATCACACACAAGGCGTTAACACTTGGTTCCACTTTGAAGCCAGGTTTGACCTAGTTTAGGTCTTCCTCTCTCTCTGTTAGTTCCTTTGGCTCACACGAGCTCTTCTGGAGGAGTTTGGCAACTGGGAGGCGTTGGTCTCATCCCATCTCCCCCTCCATCCAGCTCAAAGCATCAAGCTGCACTTATGCCAGCTTCCCCTCCAGCCCTGACCCTTCCCACCTCTACCCACACTCAGCAGGCTAAGCAAGAAGCTGAAAGGCTGGCAAGAGCCACCCAAAAATGCCCCCAAAAGCTCAGTAAGCCATGCACCCAGCAAAGCATCGCAGCAAAGGTGCAGAGCTGCTCTGCACAGCACCTCTCTGAGCCAAGTAGGTCACAAGAAAGTCAGCACAAGGTTTTCCCCTTCTCAAAAGCATCATCATCTGCTTGTGGAATAGCTGCAGTGGAAGATATTGCAGCAATATACCATATGGCAGCATCGTGCAAAAAATCTCATTTGCAAGCATTTTCAGAAAGTGTCATATTGAAGGAAAGAGGTTAAAAGCTTCTAGGTTTATAGGAAGAAGGGTATTTTTGCTTTCTTTAAAAAAAAAAAAAAATAAGGTCAGATTAAACAAATGGGATTTGTTCTAATGATGGCTGCTCAGTGTGTTCCTTCATACAAGTCCATAACATCAGTGCAGAGTTCCCTTACCAACACCAGGGCTCTCCAGCCCCAAGCACAACTGCTGCACTGCTGTAGCTTGTGGTTATCCCAACAATTTAAGGGCTCTTCACTCAGCTTCTCAGAAAAACCAATGTGGGGACAGGTTTTGTCCAGCCTTCCAAACTTCTCTTGATCATATAGACTCACAAATGACCTTTAATCTCTCTGAAATCAAATAACTCTGTCTAAAATCCTGCACAATCACTGTACAAAAGTGGCACCAGAAGCCATTACTCCAGCCATTTGATGGCCTCAGCTATAACAGAAAGAACAGAGTCATTCCACAAGGACAGCAGAGGTGCATGCAGCTGCTTCTGACACTGGCACAGAGCGACCTCATGGTTGTTTGAGCATGTTTCCAGCACCTTCCTGAAGCACCTGACTGTCACCTCCCTCCTACTCTTCCATTTGCTTCTGTATATTGAAATTCATTACTTGAAGGAGCTGTCTGTTTTTCTGAGCTAAGAGGAATACAGTCTGTGACAATAGAGAGGCTTCACAGATCAATCATGCTTTCAGAACAGCGCAACTTCAAACACACTTCAGTTGTGTTCCCCCTTCAAGCTGGCACACAAAGTTGTTGGAGCCCTTTATACTACAGCAGCAAGACTGGAGACCTTAAAAGACACGTAGATGTCATGTGCTCTGCGCAGGGCGTTGGAGGCAATGAGCACCAGGTGCACTGAGCATTATCTCCTGTGGTCACCTACCACAGCCTTTGTCACCAGCTGGACACCAGAAAAATGCAGCATCACCATTTCAAAACCCATTCCCACGTGCACCTCGAGCAATCTTGTGCAACCTAAAAATCAGGAGTCTGCTGGTGTGATCATTGTGGTCACCCCGGTGTGTTCAGTCCGTTACAAGCAAGCACTTTGCATTAATGGTGTCTATAGCCTTGAAAGTCCACGTGCATTTTAGAAGCATCTGGACTAATTAGCAAAATCCACATAAGAAAGCTCAAGTTCCTCCCATTTCATTAAGAAGATCAAGAGGTTAAAGAGCAGCTTTTCAAAGGTGACCAGCACCTAACTGCCTTCTGGTCCCGAGCAGCAGTGCAAGCTGCATGCCCTGGCTGTGCCAGAACCAGCGCCCTCTCCCAGGAGCTCTGCTGCAGACACCGGTTCTGCTCCCACACACACAGACCTCCTGCACCTTTGACAGCAGCCCTGTTTGCTGGTACACAAAGGTAGCATTAGCAAGGAGCAAGCCATGACCACAGAGCCAAAGAAAATGAGATCTGATCTTTGAATACACCTGAGAAGTCAACGCATTTCAACTGCTCAAATAGTCTTCTTCAGCACTCAGCCAGAGCCAGACAGGGAGAGATAGGATGAGAATCTTTTTAGGGGTTTCTGGTGAAATCTTTCTATGAAACAGAAGGTAACACCACAGAAGCTGACAGTGCCCTTATTCCTCCGGAATAGATGACAGTAGATGTGCACACTCCTCAGCCCAGCCACGCTTCCAGACCAAGCACTGGCTGCCATCTCCTGCCCAGTATAGGTGTCCTGCTCCATACCAGTATTCACCACGTACACTACCTGTCCCATCAGCTGACTATGAAGAAAAGCTAAGGCTTTATCAGTAGCACAGCAACATCTCTGGATTCTGAGGAGAATGTGTGCAGCTCTGCATTCTAGAAGACAGAACTAGAATTCTTGATTTAGCCATGCAAGCACTCCAAGAGCACTTCCCTGTGAGTTTGGACATGTTAGTTTAACACAAACAAGGGATGCGTTATGTTAGCATGGTAATCTCCTTCCCAGGTTAGTTGATATCCAAGGGATGTGTGGTTCAGTGAGACAGAGGAGTTCTCCTGTGTCTGAGTCACCTCAACAGCGCCTGGGAGCTCCCATGGGCACTGGGATAGGACCAGCAGCTTCCAATGGGCTCCTCCAGGGATCCCAACAGTCAGGGATTGTATCTGCCGTGGTCACACCTTCTGAGTCTCATCTGTGTGTTCCTGAGAGCCTGTAAGTACAGCTGAACACCGGATAAAACACAGGAGGGGACATTAACATCGTTTAGGTCTTGGCCATTGAAGAGATTCTTTTGTGGATATCCCTAAAACCCCAATTTAGGTAATTATTAATAAGACCTATGTACATTCCCTGATACTTGTTCTTCGCTGGCTTTCTCACTGCCAATAATTTTCGTGGTTTGCCTGTCTCCCAGAAAAACCTTGCTTACTTTCCTAATTAAAATTCCTTGTGGCCATCATCTAAGCACTCGTAATCCAAAAAAAACTCAAGCCATTGCACAAACCAGATCCAACTCATACCTAATATAAGCCCATTGCAACGGAGTCAACAGCTACACCCAAAACCAACGAACCAAAGCCTGGAAGCAGCACCTGGGCTGCCCAGCCTCCCTTGTGCTGCTGTGGGATTTCTCTCTACCAGATCTCCTTGAGATTCTGAGCAATGTAGTTTGCAAGAAACCAACGTGTGCCTTTAAGACGTCGTTTCCAAGGGCACAGCCAGATAATTCAACTGCATTTGCTTCTCCCTACATCTCCCCACACTGCACTAATGAACGTTGGCCTCCTGATGTTGGAACCTTACAGCACCACAGGCTGTGACCACCTTAAGCACTACTCAGCCAAGCTTGCCTCATTCTACCAGTTTAACCTTTCTTCTCCAACACCCCAAATAGTTTTTGCCCTTCTCACAATTCTTAATTAGCTGAAGAAAAACCCCAAACCCCAGTGATGCCCAAACCTGAACGCAGCCACTGCTGAGGAATATGTAAGATCATGTGGTAGTGGGTAATACCATGAAAATGCCCATTTGTCTGGATAACTGAGATCCATTCCAAAATCTCACCTAACAAGGAAACTCCAACACACCACCCTAATACCAATTATTAGCTTCAAAGGCAGCAGAACAGACTAATGCTGTAGACAGATAATATCATACATCCCTGTATTAAAGCAAGCACAAATGATTTAATTTCATTTCACCTGGAAAGTTCTGGCTCTCCTATTTATTGCACTGGTCCCTGTGTGTCATGAGAATGGCATCAGCCGTGCTGACCCAGCTGCCACCAGTCCTGTCCACAGCCGCAGGCCACGCTGGTGGCACCGTGCCTTGGCCAGCAAGAGCCACAGCATGCCCTGATGGTGCCACTGGTTAAACAGAGGTCAAAATGAGACTCTGAGGGAAGAGTTAATCATTAACTTCGGATATTAACTTTTTTTTTTTTTTTTAAAGACACCCAGGTTACAATGGGGGATACATCTGGTTGGTATTGCTACAATGGGTATGGAAGAAGTTGAGGGGCATTTGAGCCATGCTGTTACAGGGCATCTTCTGACCCCATCCAGTTTTAACAAGGCATTTTATTTTCAGTGCAGCAGGGCTTCAGCAGCTCACAGGAAGCTTTAACTCGCTTATTTCATGGAACAACGTGTCCCAACACATGCTGAGGGCGCAGCGCAGGGCAGTCAGGCTGTGCTGACTAATGAATGGAGAGACTGCCCAGGTCAACGGGATCGTCCAGGCTGAAACCGGTGTTTGTGCAAGCTTGTGAGTTGACCCTACTGCAAGAATTACCTTGCATCTTTTCTCACCAACATCTGAAGGCATGCTCTTCTCACAGCTGCTACTCTGGTGCCCTGTGTTGCTGGATCTTCCCATTCTTGTCAATAAAAGCCCAGGGAACCTCCTCAGCCCTGCTCCAGGTCAGTGTCCTACAGCAGGTTGTGCAAGATGATGAGGAACAGAAAGACCATGCTGCAGCCCTGCACCACATGGACTGATTGGAAATGCAAGGAGGGGTACAGCGTAGTTAAAAGAGAATATCTGCATAATGTGTTTACCTTTAATTGCCAGGAATAAATTCCACAAATGTTTTATGTGCCTCTTCCAAAGCTTCTGGTTGGAGCTCTTTACAAAGGGGCTGTAGGTCCTTCAGCATAACCCTGTGCATCTGGCTTCATTCACTGAGCAGTTTCTTTCCTCATGTGGTTAAAAAACAAAAGCAGTTGATGTATCTGCACAGAGCAAGAGTGGGGCCAGCCACGGTCAAAGCTACTGCAGCCTGAAGCTGGGTCCAGAGCTGACAAAATAGCCCATCATCTTTTCTCTGTTCTCAGAGGGGGAGAGAATTAGTTGCTCTGTGCAACAGGGGCCACTGCAGAGCCTCCAGCATGTGAGATCTGAGAGGAGAAAAAAAATCATGGGCAGCTCCATAGAGTGCAGACAGGAGTAATGACTCCATGAAGTCAGGCATCAGCCGTTCAGCTCCCCACTGCCAGAACAGCAGGTATAAGAAATCCTCATGCCACAAGGATGTGACAGAGCTGCAAAAACAATGAGAAGGCTTTGCATGAAGTGCTGCAGAAACATGAAGCCTTACTTGCATTTTCTTCTACTATACCCTATGGAATTCTGTAGCAGAATTGAATAATCTCTACTCACATGCTGGCTATAAAGCCACCAGAAACCTCACAGTCACTGCATTCTACAGCCCCCCCCTACACACCTCAGAGAGACTCTCTAGGGCTTTGATCTGTGCCTTAGGAGTCAAACCTCTGGATGCATCTCTTCACCTGGTAGAGGTCTCCAGCCATAAGGGCTCTTTAGCAATTCCCTCTGCTCTCTTGGAGTGAAATGCATTACTGTGCAGAGCCAGTGCAGGGTCTGCATTTCACTTCAGTCTCTCTTAAGCCAACAAAAAGAAGGGTATTTGCTTTGAAAAAAAGCTACAAATTTCACTTTGGCAAAAACAACAGCAATTGCTAAGGGATGTCCCAATGGTCCCCTCAATCAGCCCACAAAATGGCTGCAACTGCCTCACCCCCACATTGCAAATGTGTGCTTCCATCTCCCATCTAATTCCTTTCCACTATTTTCATGGTTATTTGTGCTGGTCTCACCCAAATATTTTGGCTGAAGTTTTTAGAGGACCATGTAGGAATTATTCAGCTTTATCCTCCAGACTCCCTCGTGAAAGACATACAATGGAAGCACTTCCATTCTGGGGAGCTCACTCCATGAAGCCTTCACAAAATGCCATGCCTGAGCATATGAACCTTCCAGGAATAGTCTCTGAGGCAGCAAACTGCAATCCCACACTTTGGGATAAGCACAAAAAGACTATTTTCAGCTCCTTGTGCTGGACTTTACAGCAGACACTTGGAAGCACATCCTTCTGCCAAGGGAACAGCAGCATACCATGCAAGAAAGCAAACAGCTTGGGTTCACAATCCAAACACACCCAGAAATCGCTCAGAAACACAGATAAGTAAAATCACATGTGAAACTGTGGCAGCACAGAAACTGTACAGGACCTCAATGAGGTCCCTGTCTGTGATCCTCCTGGAGATAGGAGAGAACACTGAGTCACAAAGCAGGGGATGCGTGGCCCAGCCGCAGCACCCAGCACTGCTTTGCGCAGAGACCCACAAGCAGAAGGCAGGGGTCTGAGTTCAGCCAGGCTCTGGGGGGCCCAGCACAGGTATGCCCAGCCCTGCAGCAGGTCACACAGCAGTCTAGCCAGGATTGCTGCAAGCATCCTGCTTTCTCTCCTTTCTCTATCCCTGCTTCCCAGAAAGCTTCTGCTAATTCAACAAGAGAATCTTCTTTAGAAGAGATCATACATGTGCATATGATTTATAAAGAAACATTTGGACAAAAAAAAAAAAAAAAAAAAAAACCACACTGCAGCTTCACTGAAGGATACACAAGGACTTGGCTGGCATGGAATTCCCATCTCCAGGCTTTGGGGGCTATGGGACAGAGGCTTTCCTTTCACATGGCAATGCAGAGCCCTCAGAGCTCCCCAAAGCAAAGCCACCACTGAACTCATAGTACAGATGGGAATAAAGCAGAAGGAGCCCCAGGAACAAAGGTTCACCACATGACCACCTGTGAGAAATTAGCAGCTCAGGTCTGATCAAAACCTTTCAGCTGCTTTGACCCCATGCCCCAGCTGGAGGCAGGCTGTGGCACAACGCACCTCTCGGTGCATCCTTTGACAGCAAAGCTCAATACATGAGCTCCATTACAAGGTTTGGTCTTCACAGATTTTTGTTTTCACATCATAAGCTTCTGCCAATTATTTTTAAAGCAGAAAATGAGCACAATTAGGGGAATGAGAACAGACGAACCCTAAAACTAACAAATACGAGTCCGGCCTGCGCTGTCAGAACTTGCATTAATGGGTTTGTGTCCATTAGCCCATGTGCAAGTCCCAACCCAGCACCTCGTGCTCCAGAGATGTACCATGGCACTGGGTAACCATGTCAGCCAAAACCCCAAACTTCCTTTCTTAAAGGATGCAAAAGCAGGTCCTGCAGAACAGCTGCATGAAGTATTTTAAAGCTTTGCTTTTCTCATGGGGACGGTGACATTTCAGACATTGTTCCTCCTTCCATAGACAAACTCAAACCACACCAGTGGGAAGAATCAGAAACCTGGGAGCAAGTATCAGAGTAGGTGTCCAATTAATCATTTGTACAAAGTCAGCAAAAAAGGTAAGTGGATTTTCCCAGCAGCCTATTATATGAGGCACGAAGGTTTACTGCACAGAGACATCAAAGCCTGATGTGTTGTACAGAAACATTAACTGAAGGTTTTCTCTGTGTGCCATGAGATGCACACCAGGTTCCTGTGGTTAGTGGAGACCTCGTGACCTCTTGCAAGAGCTGATCACGGCATCCTGGTCAAACACCAATACCTTAATTACATTTTGGCTTCCAGTGTCCTTTGCTAGGTGAGTTCCCAGGGCAGGGTGCCTCGCCGGTGGGCAGCTCCAGCTGCTGAGGAGCTGGTTGGGTATTTAAGGCAGCTTAACACAAGCCTCCATACATATAGGCATATAGCTGCTATTGCAGATTCCAACTGCTTTGCGAGCATGATTTCTCCTTCCATGCCACAATGCTCAATGGACCTGCAAATAAACCAACCTCCAATTGCTGCCTCTCACTCCAGCATGAGCTCGCTAAGTACTTTAATTGGCAATACCCAGGATGCAGATGTGCTGAACATGGCCCATTTCCTTTTCCGAGTTATGCCAATAAAGGGAAAATGAAAGGTCAGAAACAATCACAATTAGAAATAATAATAAGAGCACAGGTTCCATCTTTCTCCTATAGGCACCTATCCTGTGTGCCACACACAGGATACAACAAAACTAATTGCAGATGAGTTCTCATAGCTTAGTTCAAATGTTGACTCAAACTCACGTAACCCTCTCAGTAGTTTGTGTCAAATTATCATGGAAGAGGCTACCAGGTGTCCTAAGGAAGATATCTGTTTGCCATCTCACTATGATTCATTAGCTCCAAGCTTCAGCCAGGATTAATAATAATCATCATAAAAAGCTGCTTAATTGGTCTAAAAGCAGTCATTTTCATTTTCTGTGAGGGTTATGCTCTTTTTTTCAGATGTGGTTACCTTCATTTTTCTTAGAACGGTTCCTTGTTTGCCTTCTCTCCCCTGCTCACAGGGCTCTTGTGGGCACTTGGATAGAGGAAGGTATCTTTAAAGTTAAAAATAGGAAACTGAAAAACCACACGCAGCTCCCAGTGCAGGGGGTGAGACGTTATCTGGGGCTGCAAGTCCACACAGCCCCTCGACCGCACCGTGCAGGACTGCGCTCTCCCCAGGGAGGCGACCCCATGTTCCTCCTGCAGTGAAACCTTCAGCTGCTCAGAGATGTTGGCAGCAGGAGAAGTTACAGCACAACGCCAGCCTGCTTTTCCATTTTTTAACTTTAATGTTCTAAACGTCTCTCCTAAGCCAAGCTATGCACCCAGGGCTGGGATGGAGCAGGAGTGGTGCAGCAGCTCATGCTGACCATGATGGAGAGCCAGCCTTGCCTTTTCCTCTCCCGGCTTTTAGAATTCCATCCTCCCTTTGGCATCCCACAAACAACCTCTCTCAGTTGAACACCGAGACCCATGCTGAAGGAGTGAGGCTGTACCTAGCAGCAGAGCTGACAGCCATATTCCACGTGGTGTTGGACCACCAGTGGCACACAACCATAGGAAACTCAGCCCGAAGCTGCACGTAGGGAAGAAGCACCCAGAAGTTACATTGTTATGTAAAGCGAGCAGGATCTAAAGTGCTGAAAATCAGTTCTGAGAAACCCACAATAGCAGGCAGAACACTGTGAGCCTTGGCCTGCCCAGTGTCACTCCTCAGCCTTGGAGAAGGGAAACTGCTGCTGCAATTTGAGGTCCATTGCTTGCATTCCTACACAGAAACTACTCTTGCAAAACTGAGCACATGGCAGTACCACCTTCCAGCTCAGTGCATACATCACCCACCCCAGGGCTGCCACAGACACAGCAAGGGGGTGGAAACCCAGTATACAGCCACAGCACTTGTTCCCTTTGAGTTTCTAAGCATTAGAAACATACCCCATAGGGTCATTGCCAGAGATCCTCAGAGTAGGTCACCACTCACTACACTGCCTACAATAATCTGAGAGCACAAAGCTCACCCATAAGAGCTCTCTGCACTCAAACACCTGAAAACAACACTTCAGACAGAACCCCACATAATCCCAGGAACCCCCCCTCAGGAACTTACCAGGAGCACCTTCCTCCTACAGCCAGACAGCCACTTCCTAATGGAGCCATAGGGAAATGCAGGCTGATAAGGCTGCACCCACACCTGCCAGCTTTAAATGTGCTCATTGGTAAAAGCTGGCACCAACACCCGGGAGAAATGAGTGATAACGGGGGAGGGCAACGCAGCTGCTGCACCTGCATCCAGGAGCAGAGTGCCACTAGATGGTGACAGTGCCTGCAGAAACGGAGCTAAAGGGGGAGAATCCCAGCACCAGTGAGTTGGAAATGACTTGGGAATGAGCAGACAGAATCTCTTCTTTGTGAAGGATAAGGTTTAACGTAAGTCATGTTAAGTCCAAGAGCTGCAGGAGGTGCTGGTTGGGCGATAAACTGAGGTGTTAACTCACCTGCATGGAGTGTATGAGCTGAGTTATCTCTGTATGGATGCACAAGAAGTCAATAACCTTTATTTGCCTTCACTGATCTGTGGCTGTTCCTCTGCACCTCTGACACCCAAAATGGAGCCAAATGAGGGCTGTGGGATTTGCAGCCTCTCCTAGGCAATGCCCCCCTCACAGGGACAGAACTTCTCCATCCCCACCCAGGCTCCTGCTGGTGCAGGTGCTGCCCTTGCAGGGCACTGGAGCTGGAGCTTTTGGGTTCCAGCATGTTCAGCACAAAATATCAGCAGTGCTTCAATTATATAGTGTGCAATTCAATAAGAATGGGTGGCTAAAAAATAATCCCTGAAATTTCTATGCTCCAATGCTGAAAACTGTACAGGAGAGCAGACTGAGCCATAAAATGGCTTAGGGTTGGGAGGGACCTCGAAGACTGTCCAGTTTTATTAATCACCTAAATGATGCACTAGAGAAAATGTAAGTTCCTCAATAAATTAGTAGCAGAGGAGAAACTTTATCTTGGTGTTTAATCATCTTTGTCATCTCTGATCAAATACCAATGGGTAAACAGAAGGGCTCGGTTTGTCTGGTTGTCTTCTTGTTGGTGTTTTCTTATCCAAATACGGCTACAAGAGAAGGAGACCGACTTGAAAGGAAAGGGAAGGACCCAGATTCTTACAAAGTGTGTTGTAACGTTCTGCCAGCCCTGTGCCTGCTCCCAGTTCCCTGCCGTGCAACACAGAGCACAACCAGAGCCATCACCATCATCACCACGGTGCAGATGGCAAAAGCACGGCTTCCTTCCTGTCACCCACTGCTCCTTCAGCCAGCAGAAACGTCCTCGTTTCTCCAAAATACACAGAATGTAGAAACAAAAGGATTTCTCCTCCTTCACGTTCACAAGGGCTTTCAGGTGCTTCTGCAAACACTGCTGCCCAGCTGTGGCTTTCTGCTTCTCCAGGCTCACAGAGCAGTTGGCACACAGATGCACACACTTATAGAATCATAGAATGGCCTGGGCTGAAAAGGACCACAATGCACATCTGATTCCAACCCCTGCTATGTGCAGGGTCACCGACCAGCAGCCCAGGCCTCGAATGCCTGCAGGGATGGGGCATCCACAGCCTCCTTGGGCAACCTGTGCCAGTGCCTCACCACCCTCTGAGTTATGTCACTGCAAAGCGAGGTATTCCCATTACAAATCCCCTCTGCTCGAAGGTGGGACAACGATTACTCATTTATAAACACAGCCTCATCTCTTTGTTTGAAAAGAACTCATTTTAGAATGGAAAAAAAAAATAATCAGTGAATTTCTTCACAAAAAAAAAAAAAAAAAAAAAAAAAAAAATTGAGTTTCAGTTTTACAGTGAGTGCAAAATACTCCGTTCTGACAGTTTTCACTTTTGTTATACATTGCATATATTTTCACAGTCCAAGACCCCATCAACCCGCATGGCTGCAGGGCCTCGAGGGGGATCTCTGCTGTCATTTCCTTTGGTGATCCCATTTGGTCTCAGCCAGCACTGCCCTGCAGGGCTGTGGGATGGGAGCTGGGGGTGGTGCAGTGGGTGTGGGTCACAGCCTGTGGATTCCTGGGCAGAGCTCTGCAAATTGCCCCCAATCTGGCCATGGTTCTGAAGAGATCTCATCGCTAGAGGCAGCACGTGAGCTGGCAGTGATCCTCCCAGAAAAGCAGCTTAAAAAACGTGATGGGAAAATATGGTAGCAATTTACAGATGGGTAAACTGAGATAGGATGGACATCGCTGCAAGACTCAAGGGGATGGAGGGCTCTGTGCAGAGCCACCAGATCGCTGGCTAGACAAGAGGGCTCAGATGCACACACGGGTGGCACAGAGCAGGGGGTGGTCCTGTGCTGAGCCCTGCAGCGAGGCACTGAGCACAAGATGGGCTGGGGTTGGGGTTGGGGTGCTGCAGCCCCAGCACTGCACTGTGGGGACTCACACGGTGCCATCAGTGTGGGGCTCTGTGTGGAGGAACGTGGGGTGGAATTCCCCTTTCCCAGCTAATCAGCTCTATCACTTGTATTGCAGTGGGCTCCAAAATTCCCTTTGTCACTGTGCAATAAATTTTGTCCCTGCATCGACTGAGTGCATCTCTATTTGGGAGAAAAGTGCTTTGCAGAATGGCCCACGCCCGCCTGCAGTAACGGGAGCGCTCCGTTATGGTAACCCTTGCTACTGAGATGACAATTATTTTTCCAGACATACAAAAACCAAAAATCATTTGAATGTTGCATCACATAAACAACCTGGTTCTCAGGCATGGACTCATTTATTCCATCCTGAAACAGATGTGCAGAGAATGATGACAAAGCAAAGGCAAGGGACCACCAAATAAATGCTTTCTGCAAGCAGAGGATCCATCCAAGCTCCATTACAATAATCTGCTTTATCCCAGCAGCGATTTCCACGCCTCCCCATCTTTCTGGCATGCACATGGAAAGATGTAGCTATAAAACATGAGCAAAAACGTCAGGCTAATTAAAGGGCTTTTATCTGGTTAAAACCATATCTCTTTTTAAAAACAGACATTTTCTTGCCCGTACGTCCTAAACAGCACCTGAGGTTACTGCAGCAGAAAGGAGTTGTACAAAGCAGATTTGCATGACACTGTTTATTGCCTCCTGTGCATTTTTTGCATGTCTCCCAGCACAGTCTGGCCGCTCCTACCTTTCTCCACCAGCACTTTCTAATCAATGGCATTTGCAGACTTGCCTGGCAGCAGAGCTGGGCTGGTGGTTGGGGCACAGCCAGACATCACTCCCTGCCACCCTGCAAAGCTGGGTGCACAGTTCCTGGAGCACATGCCCGATATCAGGGCACAGGGATGAGGTGCAGGCTTCCAGCTAGCAAATGTCACTGCCGCTCCTCAAGAAAAGCAACAAGACTACGAGCTGTGTGCTGCAATATAGGCAGTGAGGAACCCACAGGTGGGGTGCATGGCTTTGAAGGAAGGAGATGTGAAAGGGTATAAGGGTGCTGCAGTCCCTGGGGTGCAATGTAAATTCCGGCTTTCCGGGCAAACTCCCAGCTCTGAAACTGGAGTGACTTTATTCAGGCATAAATGCTCTGCTTTAAATAGCTTGGCAGTGCTTATCTTTCCATCTCAGCTATTAAGGGGCTCTTTGTGCTTCAGCAGACTGCCACTGGCCTGAGCGCTGCTGCTGCTGTGGCACATGACTGCTGTGTTTGGTTTTAGCCAAAACAGAATTACTCGCAGCAGCTGGAGATACTCATTTTCCTCCAGCAAAACCCTTGCAGGTTGCAGCCATCTTGGCTGGGTCTGCGCAGAGATGTGTGGGAGCAAAAGAAGAAGGCAGGACTGGTTTTGCCCCATCCTGACATATCAGGTTATAGCCTTGAAGATAAGGCATGGAGAAGCTTTGCATCCTCCCAAAAGCACACCCCAATGTGCCTGGTCCAGCAGAGCTGTCGGTGATTTGCCACTTGTGCACCTCCCTTCCCCCCCCAGCAAATCCCCTTTTGTTACCCCAAGTCTGAAAACCCAAGCCAAGGCTCTGCAGCTGCTTCTGAGCAGAGTCTGGAGAGCACCTGGTTAACACGAGCAGCCACTCTCTGCCTTCTGTGCTGTAAAACACTGCAGGTAGCCAAACGAGAGGATATTGGCATACTGAGAAGTCCTCCACTTCAAACAGATCCGATCCATCCCAGGCTAACAGAGCCAGGAAGATCGCCATCTGTCACCCAGGCTGGAGTTAGGCTGCACCCTAGCAATTTAAATCTGCAAGAATGCAAGAAAAAAATACAAAATATAGTATAGAAATGCGTGGTTTGGAATGGAACTCCCGAGCTTTGCACACACTGGTGGAGTTCAAAGCCTGGAGATGCACCCACTGGACATCCCAGGGGCCAGCAAGCACCCCGCTCCCAGGGGTGTGGTGTTACATTCTCCATCATTTTGCTCAAGCCATTAAAAACCCTCCATGAATCCAAAAGAATCTGTTAATCTCAACTGCTATGGATGCTGGAGCACACGCTCCTTGTGCACACGCTGATCTCCACCGAGATGAACTCATTTATGTCCTATGCATTACGGCATGGCCAACTCTACTGTCTGTAACAGAATCCACGAAAAAGCAAAACAATAATTCTCTTGTCTCCCTGCTGTAGCAGTAATCTGCCATCCAATTGCTAGGAAGCTTCCACAGCCATGAAAACACATGCTACTGTGTGCAGGCTGAAAATAGCAATGCCTACAATTACCGGGTAAAGCTCAGTTTGCCCTAAAACACTGTTTGGCTGTAATTACTTATATTTACCTAATTGCAACTTATCACACCCCGAATAAGAGGGATTGGCAGCACTTTCATGAAGATGCCTCGAAACATTGCAGCATTGTGCCCACAGCCCTTTGGGAATCGAGCACCAGCAGTTAATCCCATGTAAGCACAGCTGGTTCCCAGGGCTGGGCTGCCTGCTGCCCTGCCGTCTCGTGTCACCCCATGTCATGTCACCCCATGTCACGTCACCCCATGTCATGTCACCCTGCAGCGAGGGACCCAGCCACTGCCACAGGGCTCATGTCACTGCACTGGGTCAGTCTCAGCCCCCCCAGATTGCAGTCCTTTGGTGCAGTTTCATGGGATAACATGAAGCATCGATGCATGTGAATGCTTTGTGCAGCAGGAGCAAATAGCTGAGAGCTTGGAATTGCTTTACTACTCATTTCTGCTACAAACTGCTGATTTGAGCTGCAGGTACTGAAGGACTTTGCAGCATATGTTTGGTTTTAGCTGTGTACCCCAGGGGATGAGTCTGGATGCTTTTCTGAATCAGGTTTATAAATCACTACCTTCTATTTGTACTTAGTTTTTCCTTGAGGTTTCATAGACTATTGAGAGTTAGAAAGGAAATTAGAAAGGAAAGATTTCTTACAACGAATGCAAATAATTCCTGTCTTCTTGCCACCTGTCTGCAGGCTGAGATGGGATGAAGGACTGAATCAGAGCACCATTACAGCTGGAAAGGACCACCAAGAACTTCTAGCCCTACCAGGAGTGGGAAAGATCTCAGATCTGTGGCTGAGCAGTGCAAGCACAGCGAGCAGCATCCCCAAGTTACTCCAACTGCACAACAGTACCCCATTCCAGGAGTCTTTGTAACATTGGGTTTTAATTGATGTGCTTGGCCTGGAAAGAGCTACTGGAAAAACTGCAGGAGATTCAAATGTAATCACCTGGGCAGAAACCCTTCAGGAATAGAGGTATGGCAGTTGGGACACACGTCAGGGGGCACAGTGGGGGTGGGTTGGGGTTGGATTTGGTCATCTTTTCCAACTTTTATGTTTTGATGATTCTATGACAGAAAAAAAGAGCAGATGAAGCATAGTGCTGAGCTGGCCTGTGGGGTTCAGAGGGCAGCTCTGTCCCAGTGCTGCTCATTGCATGGGTCTGTAGCATCATTTCAGCAAGTACCACTCACAGCATTAGCACCAGTCATAATATGATGCAGCTGTTTGTTGTTGTTACAAAAAAAATCAAGAAGACAACAATAATATTTAACTTATGGACATTTTGCTGCAACAAGGCTTTGCCAGATGTTCTGCCCCTTGATTATGCATGCCGCAAAAGCATGTTTTATAATCACATAAAACAAAGCGAGATGAAAGCCATGGAAATGTCTGTGTGTTCTTTCCCCAATGCAGATGCTTTTGAGATGGTTTTTGCATCTGTCAGGCATAAATCAAATGGGAAAAATGATCTTCAGGACCAGTGCATCTTTTGATAGAGTCCATGGTTGTGTCACTGGCTTTAATTGATGTCAATGATTATTTTTGTTATATACTTCCTACACTCGTGGGGAGGTTAAGTTAAATGTTAGTAAAGCATTTCAGTGGAAATGGGGCGTGCTGAGAGTTTCAGATTGAACCGTGTTTATCGATTAGCATTAAGAGATAAATTATGGGCTCTGCTGAGGAGGGACATACGTTAATCATCATCCCTAATTTCCATTCCCAACAGGTCAAAATACACAAGTGTCTGTGGCCAAATTGAAGGTGTGAGGTGGCCAAATCGTGTGTGAGGTGCTGCTGGGGTCACGTCAGTCAATTAATAGCCGAGATGCTCAGATGAAACCCTCATTAGATAAGAATATTTTCATGTGACCTTGCTGCGACACAGGCACCAGGATATTCATACCAGTGACAAACACTGCAGCGATGAAAGGTGTTACTGCATAAGCACAAAACCCCGCAATGCCGAAAGAAAGAGCAGCCACTTTTTCTGACCTTTCCTAAGCAAGCTGCGGCTGTGTGCTACCTATATCCTGTATGAATGAATTCCTTTCTTGTGTGATTGCTCAAAGCCAGTGTGTCCGTTTCTATAGAAGCACCCACAGGATCACCGAAAACCACATATTCAGCTCTTGTTAATGTCACCAATGACGTACCAGGGCAAGTGCTTGTTTGTCCCGAAGAAATACAGGACTTCCACCGCTCAGCGCGAGCGCCGCTGCAGAGAAGAAGTTGTTGACATGAGAGGAAAAACCAGGTTTCCTGTTTGAACTCTGACAGGTACTGGAAGATATGAGTAACATCAAATCTTGGTCTGCTCTAAAGGCAGTCTGTGGTCAGGGGGTTCTCACATTTGTTTGTGTGGAACAGCTTTGAATTGTTTGCAGATACTGCGCAGAAGAAACTGGGAGATGCTTATCGCCGCGCGGGGCCTGTTATGAGATGTGTGCGTTTGAGAACGGCTTAGGGGAGATCAAAACGGCTCCAGATGATATGGCTCACATGCTGTAAATGTGGTAGATGCTCCCGAGATACCTCCGAAAATATCACACGTCGCAGCGTTGTCGAGTACAGGCGGCAGCCGCCCCTGTTTCCATCTCACGGCGCGGGGCAGGCGAGAGGAGTTTGGGGGATTTTTTCCAGATCATTCGTATTTGTGTGCGTGTGTCTGAACGCTCAGATGAAAACTTTCCCTCCTTGCGATTCTCACTAACAGAACGGCTGAAAGAGATCGATCTGAAAGCAGGGAGGTGAGGGAGGTGGCGGCTCTGAACGCCGGGCTTTGTCCTCGCTGCCCTGTGCTGGTGGCAGGAGCCCAGGAGCCACTTTCATCCCATTCTGCCTGCGGTGTCCCTGCTCACTGAAGGGGAGTTGGACTTCACAGGTCCCTTCATCTCTAAGGATTCTCTGATCCTATGATCCCACGCCAGCAGGGCAGCATCAGTCCCTCCAGCCAAGGTCCCAGAAGGGAACAGAGAGCACTGCTCAAACGCCCCCTGCAAGCAGCAGATCCCAAAACTTTGCACGCACAAAACTAACCCTCAGCTTTCTTTAATGCAAGCCATCTTTTCCAGAAATTCTGCTAAGACAAGACCTCCCGAAGCTCTGATAAATCAAAGTCATATCTGGGGATATAGCTGGTTCGTAGACTCCCCGTACAACTTAGGGCTGTTGTGGCCCATTAACAAAACTCTCCTCCAAAGCACAGACCCCTCATCCATAGAGTCACAGAATGGTTTGGGTTGGAAGGGACCTTTAAGGTCATCCAGTTCCAACCCCCCTGCAGCAGGCAGGGACACCTCTCTCTAGAGCAGGCTGCTCAGAGCCCCATGCAGTCATCCCATGCCATCACAGCTCAAACTGAATCACCTGAAATGCTCTCCCTGAGACCAAAGGCAGCTCTGCTCAGGCATACGATGCCCAGATGTGGCTCTCCAGAAGGGCATCACCACTGTGACCCTTCCCATGGAACCACCACACCGAGGCACTGCCAGATCAGCTGGGCTGCGTCCTGCTCAGCACCCTACAAACTGGATCTTGCTCATTTCTGCCTGCTCCCCAACATTCTGTCAAGATTTATTGCTCTTTTCTCCAACAGTGTGAGTGCTTACAGAAAGCAAATAGTCGTTTTGAGCGCAGCCATGGAAGCAATGGAAACAAAGCGAAAAGTTAAACAATTCAATCAAAAAAAAGAGCAATTCCCACCAACAGAGCCAGCCACTGCTGCCCAGTAATTGGGCTTTCAGATCTGGGCTACTCACAAATGAACTCTGATTGCAAAAGACTATCTGGAGGCACTCCTCAGACACCTGATGCTCAGCCCTTCGCAGAGCACCCAGCTGGAGGAAAAGAAAAACTGGACAAGGACCATCCCTTGCAGCACTGGGTGCTGGGTTTGTCCTCATTTCTGAAAGAGCTGGGACCCTTTTAGACAAATTCACCATTTTCTGCGTTCGTTTCTATAAACTTAGAGAAGATTTTTGGTACCACACAAAGCTGATCAATTTTGGCAGCTGGATTGCAACAGTTCTGGCGCAGCTGGCACTGAAATGCAATATTGACTAAATGTTCCCAACACTCTGATCCTGAAACACCCCCAGAATCGCTGGGATTTGAGCAGGTGTTTACCTTCCTGCCTGTGCTTAACGGTGCACCTGAACGGGGCTGTGAGCACGAAAAGAAACAGGACTGATCTTCCTTCCACTGAAGCCACTGCCCCATCATTTATTGGAGAACACCAGGATTCAGCCATTAATTCTTTTTGGTAGGAGTCCATACTAAAATCATCAGAAATGGATATAAATTAGAACTAACAAAATCAAGAGTAAGAAAACCCTGCAGATTCATAACTAGGAATAGTACGGAATTCGTTCAGCACACAACACAGCAGAGAGAAAGATGTTTGGAAGTAGGAACACTGCAGCACCATAAATCCACCGGTGTGGAGGGTTTTCCTTTGCCTGGATACTAATTTGTGGACAGTTTTGGAATAACTTTCAAAGTGAAACTGTTTAAAACAACACATTACGGGTCTTTGTTCCTTTTGAGATTTCAAGCACCGATGCAAACTATTCCATTCCAAGTGCTCCCCACTGATTCACTCTCATTTGAGCAAATAATAAGGCCAGGTGTGTTTACACTCCTTAGCCATTAATATTCAAATCCTACATTTGGGAAAAGAATCAAATTTAACCAAGAGATAAGAAAGCCAGATTAAGTCAATTATTAAATATGATTTGTGCTCATTATGTTCATTAGGTATGATTTCACCGAGGAATTTTCCCCTTTTATTTAACTCTTCATGTTTAAGTGCTGCTACCAAATGTTTTGATTCTGATTTGAATAAAAAATTACAAGGAATATCCCTCAGACTTATTCAAATTCTCCCTTTTCAACTTTCAGCTTGTTTTACACGTTGGATTTTGAGACAGTTAATAAGACGTAATGGGGCTCTGTGTGCTTTGAGCAAAGCCTTCATCTCGTACAGCCGGGCTGCAGGCAGCAAACGCCCAATGCAGAACCCAAAGTGCCACCAAACTGCTCCTGGATCCCCATGGGTGCCACACAGCACTCGTGACCCCAGCACTGCCCATTACCTGGCTTCATCTCATCAGAACAGGACAAGCAGAAGTCAAGAATTGTGTTGGTTTATTAGGAAAAAATAGAATTTGTTTTTAAAAAAAGCATTTTTTTAAAAAGATTTTAAGCAACAGATTTTCAAAGCGTCTGAATTTTCTCTTTTCTCTATTTTTTTTTTTATTCTATACTTTCAGAATACCTAACCACAAGCATTTGAGCAAACTAGAGAAAAGAAACTGTTGGTAATTTTCTGTAAGTTTCAAAAGCCAGCAGGATATACACGCCGTTTTATGTTTCTATGTATAGAGACCTACTGGCAAACGTACAGTGGAACAAAGATAGACATCTAGATAGACTCGTACCTGCCGTTCATGTGCCTGTATGGAGATAGATGCTTCATTAGATAAGTAAACAATGGAAACTTTTAAAATCTGTAGCGTTGTACTGAAGTCCCAATGTATCTCTTACTTCTTCAGCACAAAGCTTTGAAAGCCCTCCGTGGTGCCAGCTGGCCGCACACCCGGCTCACATGGGATGCTTTGGCCACAGCTGGAACACAGCTAAATACCTAACTGTGAAATAAATATCTTTGATCACATATTTCAATCAGCATGCGAAACTTTTTAGCGGGAAAATGAGGTCTGAATTGTCAAGCGGAGTGGTTGTAACATGGAAGAGCTGGAGCAGAGCTAAGGCAAGAAAGAAGGGAGATTCAGACTGGATGTAAGACAGATGGTGCTTATGTTAAGGGCGGTGAGGCACTGACACGGGCTGCCTGGAGAGGTGCAGGCATCCAGCGTCAGGCTGGAGCAGCTGATGGAGCTCTGGGCATCTCTGCACATTGCGAGAGTGGGACCAGGTGGCCTGGAAGGCTCCCTTCCAACCCAAACCATTCTACGATCCTGTGATTCCGTTTCGTTTTCATGCCATTCAAGGCCATGGCAACTCAAACACAACTTCAGGCTGCAGGACCTGAGATCCCACAAGATCCCTGCCCAGTTTCCCAGCACTGCTGAAAGAGCCATTCAGCTGTCCATGGAAATTAATCACTCCCAGCAAACCGAAAAGCAATTTGCTTATTTTTATTAAGCTTTCTTTTCCCCTCTGCTGGCAAGGCTTAAAGGAAGCAAAGATATAAAACAGAAATATTTAAGAGAACATTCATTAATTAGTAATAACTACAACATTGTGTGTGTTTCAAATCCCCGTCTCTCTGGGAATCGTGTGTTAAATATTCATTCCAATAGTCACACAGTTCCGAAGAGGATCTATTTCTTTGCAACCAATCTTTAAAAATTAATGAAGGGAAATCAATCCAATAAAACCCAGATGATGACTCTGACTAACTCCGTTTTCGGATGGCTTAAAGAGCTTTCTCCTTCTCTCATAGTCTGTAGTTTGGTTTTAACTGTGATTGATGGCTTCTTGGTCTTTGTAACAGATGATGAAAAACACAACTTTGGGTCTTTGTAACAGATGATAAAAAGCACAACTTGGGTAAGTAGACAAGTAAACCTGTCTGTAAAATCAGAATGGGAAGCAGACATCAACAAACAGGCTGAAAGCTTTTCCCAGCCTCCTCAGAGCTTCTTGGGAACCAGACACAGTCTCCAAGTGCAAACCTGCCATGCAGGCAGGCACACAAGTAACTGGATTAGGTCCTCAAACAGAATTGTTGTGCTTCACCTTCAGCTAAATGAACATTTAGCATTCGCCAGAAGTAAAAGTTGACACTCAGATGTGAGGCCAGCTTAAGGATCCCCTATTTATGCCTCTCTTCAAACTGCATGTGAGCTATGAAAGCTGCACAGACTTTGTGGCAATCCCTTGCTTTATTTTATTCCAGGCTGGTGGGATAATAGTAAGCAAAAAGGAGCAAAAGGGATTAATAAAATTCCTTGCTCTTTCTAAGCAAAAGGTTACTTCTCAGTTGTAGAAGGCACTTTTCAGTTGATTAATTTCTTATTCCTATCAAACTTCTTGGTGATTTTCACTTTCAAGATACCTACAGGCCTCTAAGTGTGTGTGCTTTTTGTTGGGACGATCCCAGTTGTTTTGAAATCCACATCACCATCACACATCTGGTGGTACAACTCCACCTTCCTTCAGCTTTCTAGCTGTGATTCAGCTCCCAGCCACGCTTTTTCCATCCACCCTCTGCACTTACCTTGACCTGCTGCTCCCAGTCCTGGCTCTCACCTGGCCTTGACCACTGGACCAAGAGTCCAAACCTAAATCATGCCTTACACAGAAGCTGCCATTTATAGTGCAGGATTTCCCAGACAATACTGTGCAAATGCATATATGTATTATTAAAAAAATAAATCAACAAACTGCACTGAATGCAATCTTTCCCAAACCCTTTGATGACGGCAATAGAAAGTGGGATTACAAGTGCTGATGTGAGGCTGCTTACTTGCATTTCTCGTTATTGTAACAAGCAGTCAGGCTACAGGCACTAGAAACCGAACAGCTGCTAGGGTCTGATTCTCCTCTGATTGCTATGCTGCTGCTGATAAAACGTTAAAGGGCAGATTCTGCCCCCAGACTTTCATATAAACACACACACATACGCAGCCCCTCAAAAGGGACTCAGCAGCATCACTTCTAATAGCAATTAACAGGGTGAGACATGAGGCACAAGATTGTCTGCTTGGGGAAAACACAGGGAAGCCGCGTCAAACCACAGCACCTTTATTTCAACGGGTGCAAAATGCAGCTGTCAAGAGGAGAACAGGAAAGAATCTGCATGGCACTGAGTCCCAAAGGCACTCCCAGGCCAAGCCCAGCTCTCCCAGCACACAGACAGGAGAAGGTTAATCCTCAGCACACAACCATGAGCACGGCAAGGCTGGCACAACCTGGAGCATCAGAACGCCAGAAGTTCACTTGGTTTAATTTTTCTGCATTTGTTGTATTTTTGTTATTATTGCTGCTCTGTCCCGCCTTCTCTCTCTCCCTTTTTTGGGTCCTATATTATCATTACTTAACTGGAAAGAGCTTTCTCTGCACATTTCAAGTGGCCTTTGGAAGGATGTTTTCTCATAACCCTTGAAGTTTCTGCAGAGATACATTTTTCTCTCCTATCTCAACAGTCTGTTTGCTTCAACAAGTTTATTTTTTCTCTCCCCGCTCTGCATGGCCACGAGCTGCCACTCACAGACTTTCCATCAATCTGAATGAGCTTCAGCTCACACTTTGGGTTCAAAAGTTTTCTGCCCCTTTCTCATCTTCAGATCCCTTTACCACAATGCTTCCTACCCACACAGGAGCTGTTTTTATGTTTTTATGAGCTGGAAATCTCATGAGACAGCGGCTCTCAGGTTGTTTCCAGTTCCCAAAGAAGGCAGTGCTTGTGCCCTCAGAGGATTTCAGTAACTCCCATTCTGAACTGGCAAGAACTATAATTTTTCAGGCACGAAAGCATCCCATTTCATCAGGTTCAGGTAGAACAGTTGGAGCTGTTTGGCCACTTTTAGCTCTGTACGTTCCATAAGGTTTGAGTAAATCTTCAGCACAGGAGCCAAAGCAGACACCCATTCCCAGTCACACCCAGAGGGTGAGCATCAGCAACTCACTGTCAAGTGCACACATCAAGTGAAGTTCTGCAGGAAACTATCTCAGTTTTGTTCAGTGCTTTCCCTAAACTCAGGGATGATCAGAAGAAAGGGCATCTTTAGTTTTACAGATGATAGGACTGTGGAATTGAATTCAATATACTGGAATTGCCAGTATATTGAAGGGCAAGACCAAAGTTCAGTATGATCATTACAACAGAAATAACAACAGAGGAGGTTCATCATGGGCAGGATAAGCATTACAAAAAAGAGTGAGCACCAATAGACACCAGCAGATGCAGCTGGTGAAAAGATGGTAGTGAACACAACGCACAATGGAGGAGGACAGCCTTCAACCTTGGCAGGAAAGACTCAAGACTACAAACTTTAGGGAAACTCTCAAGGGATCCCTGCAACAGCTTGCATGGAGGAGATGTGAGTTCCCGTCATGAGAGGACTGCAAGAGCAGATTTCAAGGTTTCTCAATGGAACAACAGCGGACGTTTTTTCTGCAGTGGTTCAGGGGATGGGCCAGCAGACCTGAGAAACCCTTCCCTTGCTCATTAAATAGCTGGCCATGGTTAGGTTTTCTGGGAAGATCAAAGCTAACATTTAACCAAGTGCAGTGCAACTGCAGATCCACGGATGTTGTTATGATACAACTTTCTGGATATTTAAACCCGCAACAATAGTTAGTGGCCAACCTTGCCCGGAAGCTTCACTGAGATGATGCAATTCCACTCTGCTGACAGAAGCCTTTGGTGGGAATAGGGAAGAGTCCACTTTGATTGTTTTTCAGTCCCAGAGCTACAGATTCACCCAGGAATTGGCTTAGTATGAGTGAGAAGGATGGAGCTCCAGTGACACTAAGGGATTTCCGTGGCACATTCGATCTCATGATTTCTTCTTTATTTTCTTTTTTCTAAGAAAACAAACAAACCAAAAGGATCTAAGACATCTGCCAGTGCCACATCAGCCTACTTCCAATCCTGTACCCATCTGATCGTCTTTTACCCCATTCTACCACCTCCAGAGCTGAGCTCTGTTGAAGAGAATGCTCAGGCTTTGTTGAAGAAGGGAGACAGAATCCCTCCCTCCCACATGACATCCATTCCATGGCATTAGAGGGAAGATCACAGCTGAGATAAGCTTTGATACAAACACTGAAGGAAATGAAGACATTAAGCAGCAAAATGATGAGTAACAAATGCCAAACAGGCACCGGACAGCACTTAGGTGAAGCAAAGTCTCTGCCTTCCACTTACATCCTTCCCTTATTCTGCTCAAAACAGGGCAAGGCAAAGGTACACAGTCAGCAGAAGTCCAGCCAGGAGTGAGCCATTGTAACCCCAAACCCCGGGCCACATCCTCACATGCTGGCATTCGTTCACTCAAAGCAGGGTCTGCCCACACACCTCAGTCCCCATCTGCCTCATTGTTCTCCAAGGGCCGCCGTGCGCACGAGGTTCAGTCGAGTTTTGCTCCCTTAGCTCTCTTGATATTTACTTACACAATTATTTCATGCAGACTTATTGTTCAAGCCTTTCCTTTTGTTCTTGTAAAGATTAACTTCCTAGAAACCAGCTCTGTCGGCAAAGCGTTTTGAAACGTAATTCTCTGGTGGTGGTCTATTTTCAGCAGTGAATGCTTGGTGGTCATCGTGCTTTACTGCTAGCACTTAGTGGTTTTAAAAGTTGTTTTCTGTTCTATGTATTAACATATTTCGTTTACTATAAAAAGACTCCTAAACATACATTTCTCCAGCCTTCCTCGCCCATTACAGAAAGAAACCCAAATGTTATATCAGAGACTAAGCCAAAGTCAAGTCTCAAAAAGTTCTTACCCAAAAACTTCGCTTGCAGACTCTCTAACCATTTATTTTCCGGACGAGCTTAAAAGCCCTTAAAACAACAACTCAGGCACAGCCACCACACCCCATCAGACACACACTGCATTTCCTTATTGTTAAGACAACAGCAAGAATCCCAGCACGTATGAGACATGCACAGTGAAAGCACTGACCGTGTTGTGCACCCAGCACACAATATCGATGGAAAATAAACAGTCATTTAAAAAGCAAGCTGCATGACTTCGAGCTGTGCCTCAGCAACTGCTCCCGCTGCAGAAGGGCTGTGCAAGCTTTCAGTCTTTCAGAAAAGGATTTTTAAGTGATTAGGAAAAAACTATCTGTCTTCAGCCATCAATGCTTTATTCTGGGCCAATATTTACCAGCAAGCAGTATTGACGTGCTGGGCTCCTGTTTGCAGGGCAGAGCCGAGACAATGGGCTCAGCAGGGTCTGTGCACAAAGCACAGCATTGTGAGCTGTGTCCACGGGCAGCAGGGCACTGTGTGCAGCTCAGACATCGTCAGAAAGTGGTATTATAAACGGGAAAGGGTTCAGGGCAGAGCCAGCAAAGTGATGAAGAGCTGGGAGGGAAATGAATGGCAGAGGGGAGATTAGGGAATTGCATACACGTGTCTTTGACCAAGGGAAATCGTTTGGGATATCTGACAGGTATAAGCTGAGAGAAGAGGGAAGTGCTCAGGCTAGGATGGATCACTGGGAGAAATTAGAGGCAGCTGAATGAAACTTAGGCTCAATACAGGGAAAGAAAATTAGGAAAGAAAATTAGAATATGAAATAGTTCGGGGCAAAAGGGTCACATGCAGAAATTCCTTCACTGGAGAACTCAAAGACAAGCAGGATAAAACCCTAACAAACATTTGGCAAAGGGCTCAACCTTTCTGGAGTGGGGATGCTGAGTGACCCACTAATGCTTTGCCAGCTCCAGGACCCAGTGCTCTATTTACACCCAAATACAGCATGAGATGCAATGCAGTAAAGTTGAACACGCTCACTTTCAAGGCAGCCTTTCCTCGGGGTCTCTGCATGGCCAGCTTCAGGCAGCTCCATGAGCTCCAGGACATCTAACCAATACTGCCACAGCAGCAGCAGCCCAGCACGTGTAGCAGCATTACTCCTCACTGCAGCCAGAGAGGCAGGGAGCTGCCATGTGCTCTCCTGTCCCCAGAAGAGGGAAGCTCTGGAGCAATGCATGCCGCTGGCTTGTTCTCCTTTTGCCAGAGTTTACATCTATGACACAAAAAAACACAGCACTCTCATAGTGACATTTACTTCAAGAAACAACAGGAGAGCTTCTAAAGCAACCACTGGGCAATGAGAAAATGTAAGCAGCTTCCACAACAGCAAAGTCTTCTTTCTGATCCCAGAGGCTTCCAGCTTGGAATCCTCTATTCAAGTAGAGAACTGCAAGACATCGTGGGGTTAAAACCAAGCCTTGCATCAAGATTAAATACATCTGTTATGAAAACTTGCTGTGTTTTGCATACATGATTCAATAAAGAGTCTCAGTGGGATAATTGCTTTGCCCAGGTTATTAACCAGAATTTTCTTTACTTTTTTTTTTTTTTTCTCCTCATTACTCCTTAGAATAATGTTTAAGGTAAACAACTCATAATTGTGTAAGAAGTGCATTAAGTGGAATGCTCCATTCTAAACGGCCATTCCCGGATATTATGTACTATTACCAGAAGTCAGCATAGGAAATGAATATTTCAAGAAGCTAAAGCACACAGTGCATGCAAAACATAAAAGACCCACTGAAAATCGGGTACTGAATATCAGGAAGGAATATCAAGGGACGAATGCGATTCGTACAGGGCCGGAAGGCGCTGGAGCCGTGGGCAGAGCGAAGCGGCTGGGATGAGCGGGGGTTGCGCCCGAAGCGCTGCGGCGCGGGGAGAAGCCGCCTCCACCTCCGGCCGCCAGAGGGCGCTGCAGCGCAGCCGGAATCGTATTTGGATCCGTGAGCCAGCAATTGAATTTTGGAAAGGAAACGCAGGTTGCAAGAGAGGAGAGCAGAAAGAGTGGTGCAGGACACTGCTTCAGACGAACTTCAGAGCTCTCGTGCCCAGGATTTTTAAAATATGTATTTGAGAAGCTAAGAAACTGTGATCAAAGAAGGAACATACCACAAAAAGATGGGCTGATGTAGACTTTAAGCCCAACAACCAAACTAATAAAGCTCTGCGTTGCCACCCATTTGCAAGTGACTGCATTCAGTGCATACCAAAGCCCCTCTTTGGGGCTCTGGTTTGGACCAGAGCATAGCAGAATCCAGCTCTGTGCAGAGCCACGTGGCACCAGAAGTTATTGTTTTGCCTGGGCTTGGCTCAGCAGAATTGTTGGAGCACACTTCCCAGATCAAGTGCTGGCTGTGTTCCCCTCACCTCTGAGTTCTGCTATAAAAGAGGACCGGGGCAAACCATGCTGAACCAGGATCTGATGCCCATTGCTGTGCTGGGAGAAAGGTGCCATTCTGCCAAAAGCTCAATCCATCACCACATCACTGCAGAACCCTGCCGGTCTCAACCCTTCTGTGCAGCCAGGCAGAGCTTTGCCTACTCAGCATGCCCTGCCAGGGCAGCTGTGTGAAATAACCACCTCAAGTCCCAGTGTTGCAACAGTCTGCATTCTTGAGCAACTGTCACCTGACCCTAGGGACTCCTGGAGCTGTGTGATGCCATTCCCATCGCATTAATGGCACAGGAGGTGTCCAGCAGTGCTTTCGAGAAGGCCACTTCCCAGCAGGGCTTTGTTAGGGGTAATGAGCTGGGCGCCCACAAAGGATGAGGCAGATAACTGGGAATGCCACAGCTGAAGCTGAGAGTGACCACTACTCAGCATTGCAGGCTTCCGACAGAAAACACATTGTTTTCTGCTATGTGGACAAACAGGTTGGACTCATTACCACATATAATCATTATTATTTATGCTCTACAGACATCAGAGTTTTGTCTTTAAATGAATTTATGGATGGGGGGGGGGGGGGGACGGGGAGAAGGGAATAAATCACAAAGCTGAATAATCCCTTTAATTATATGCTTAAAAATCCTGAATGGAAGAAATTAGGAGGCACAAAGGAATCAACGTAAACTAATTGTTCCTTGTTTCGCAGCTAACGTATTTCTATGGTAACCACTATGGTCTTCGAAGAAATTAAATGATCTTTTAAATCAGTTCATCAGGAAAGCCACCCAGCAAAGCCACAAAACAAAGATCTTTCAAACAAGTCTAGAGATGATGAAGGAGAAAAGCATGCGTTTTCCCAGCTGTTGATCATTAGAGCTACGAAACTGCATTTTCATTCAAACCACCGAGGAGATTCTCTCTCGTTGCTCTGCGGGAGGTTGGTGGCTGTGTGCATGGGTGCACACACAGAAGAAAGGAGAGATGACTTCTGTACAGTGTGCCAGCAACGCAAGGTGAACAGAAGGCAAGCAGGTGCGGTTTTGTTGTGTTTTTGAAAAGAGTTGCACTTTCTGCTCACGTATTTGTTGAGGTTGAAAATTTCCAACCTAGATCTTAACGCAACTTCAGTTTCCCTTTGCAATTTTAGCTGGAACTTCAAATAGTTCCAGCTCTGTCTCTCCGGTATGCGGAGCCGTGTGTCCAGCAGACAAGAGAGCTCTACCACTTCAGTAGATCAACTACACATGCAAAGCGCTGCCGTACTCAGTAAAGACCAAGTTTACACATTTTTCTCTTGAATTGTAGGAAATTAATCAAAACCATGCACTTAAAACCTAAACCAGGCTGTCATCGGCTTTGCATTATTAAAGTTTAGCTCAAGGGGTGCATTGCCAGAGGAATAATTCAACCAGAATGGACCACGAAGCAAGCAGATTTGGGCTCAGTGGGAGGTTTGCCTCTCCAGGCTGTGCAGAGCTTGTTAGCCAAGCAGACAGCTCATGCAAACACGCCTCACTCCTCTTTTGTCTGCACCACCAAAACCAATGGCTTCCCCTATCACATCTGTGGCCATGCTGGCAGCTAGAGATAAAGAGATGAACCAAATAGCCTCATATGGAGGGATCCCCAGTGTTCAGTTAGGAGGAAAGTCCCTGCAGCTGAAGGGTTCAGACCCTTTCACAGAATTTTTCTCCTCCCCTTGGGCTCTGCATGGCATTTTTGCTGCCATTCTCCTGTGCCCACCCTCCTCTGGTGCTGTGAGCAAAACAGGAACTTCACTGCAGAGCACTGAATTGAATGCTGTGCACACTGCTTTGTCCCTGGGCAGGCATGAGTTGTCACAAGGAGCAGAAACACCCAACCATCCAAGTGCCAGCAGGGACACGAAGGCACTGCTACGTGATACAGAGCTTCTCCAGCTTCACTCCTTTACTTGGATGTGTTTTGCCACAGCTTTGTAAGGACAAAGACATGTCACAAATCCCAGGCACAGTCCAACAACAGATTCATTCCTGCCTTCGGTTAACATACGATTATTAATATTCTTAATAATAGCAATAGCCACTCCTATTAAGACAATCTGTTGGCTTTGGAGAACAGGTTCCTATTTTCCTCAGGATCTGAATTTAGAAGCTTCTGGGGTCTTTGTAAACTCTTGAGCTAGAAACAAACATTAAACCAACTCAGATTGTTTAAAGCAGGGTATTTGTGTCTCATCACCCACCCCACGAAGTGAGTCCTGCAGACTGCAGAACAAAGTACAGCACAAGAGCCCCCTGGGCCTGGCTGGGCTGCTGCTAAGAGGAAAAGCTTTCCCAGCAACTTGACAAGAAGACAGCAAACTTGTGGGAATGACCAACATGGGGCATCAAACCCTGCCAAGATACGGGAAAGGCAACGGGGATAAGCATACAGCCATGTGGAGAGCTCAGCTGATGGGGAAGCTCACTCCCGTTTGACACAAGGCACAGCTCTAGCTGCTTTCCTAGTCTGTTTTCTACAAAAGATAAAGCAGCTTTTTGCACACTGAGACACATTCCTAACACCCAGTCCATTCACATCGTATTTTTCTCTCTCATTATACCAGAAAAAAATATCAAAAGCCACGCAGCATTTGCATCACACTTCTAACAGACAAAGGAGCAGAAACATCAAGATTTTTTAGCTCTTGATTCTACAGAGCACTCCAGCAGCTTAATTTACTGCACATGAGTAGTATGCTGCTCCAGCGGGACCGCATAGATGATTAAAAGAATAAATGCAATTGTCTCCATAGATCAATGCCGTAATTTATTCCTCCCTGAGTATCAGATGGATCCTTATAGCCTCTTTGATAAATTCATGCAATGCGAAGCATTGTGATCCAAGCTATAAAGTCACACACTCCACAGAATCCCTCAGATGCGTATATAAACATTGTGAATCAATTATTTTGTTCCTACTGCACTTCTTGTTTCTCTTTGCTTGTTCCAGAAGTCTGTACATAACAGAGCTCCTAAAAGCAACCCCTCACCTTTTCCAAGGATTTCCTGACTAATTCCATGTTAGAAAACACATTGATCAGGGTCAGATGCTTTCAGCTGGGATACATTTTCAAGACTCTGGAAATACAATTTAAGGTCCTTAAATTATACAAGAATTTTGCAGAGCAGCAACATGGCACCAAATCAGATACAGGAGCTGTTTTGGCTGAAAGATGGTGCCTGAAATACAGGTTTTTCTGAACTCTGTGGACCCTCAGACTCTAAAGATCAGCTTCCTTCAGAGGTAGCTTTAGTGGCCTCACAGCAGTGACCCTACAGGAAAAATAAATGAGTATGTGCTGTTCGCTGAAGGCGAAGGCATGTTTTGCACACATGATGTCACTCTTGCAACTCAGGAGGAACTAATTGCTTGGCTTGTTGTAGTCTCATACTCGTTGGGCTCACTTGCAAATTATAGTTGTCTGGAGAGCTACAGCATGTCATCAGCACACAGCTATGTTGTCTGAAGCGTAATTAATATCTGCCTTTCTTTTCAAGTTCCTTATTTACCCTCTTTCCCCCATGACAAATATGTTAATGACCTCTCCAAAACCCACAGGTTGTCATTTTCAAAGAGCCCCTGTCTTTCTGCCTTGAGCTGAACACTTGAGACTAAATCACAGTGAGCCTGTTCCTGCCCCCATTAAAGCTGCTGAGGGTTTTTCAGTGACTTCAGTGTAAGCAAACTCTCACAGGCTCAAATGGGAGCAGGACCACAGACTTATTTTACTGTGCACCTTCAGCCAGAGGTTAAAAAAAAAAAAAATCCAACCAAAAACCAGCACACCAAAGCATACAATAAGGATTGTCCTACAAGTCTGCAGGATTTGGGGTTGAACCAAGTGCCCAGGGCAATGCCAGGATCTCAGATCATTCAGTCCCATGAGTCGTCAAGCTTTGTTGGGTTTGGTCTGAAGTGCCATCCTTTTTGCCTTTGACCAGTTTTGAGGATGGGTTTTAAAACATCCTTTCAATTTTTCAGCACAAATTGCCTACTTAGTACTTTCCTGCACAGGGTAAAACATTTCCCAGATTTGAGTATAGCTGCATGTGAAAATAAGCATAGACAGCACGTCTACAGCAATAACTGTACTGGTAGCCCAATTCATTACCGTGGAACATCTTGATACCAGTTTATAAAGGACTGCTTGCACTCATACAAGAACTTGAATAATCCTCACTGCATGACTCTTACATAGATGTATATATAGATCAGTATCTTTACAAATGAGTCAGATTTTAAAATAATAAATGTATTTACACTAAAAACAGAAATAGGATCTCCTATATTTAACTACCCGCATCTGCATTCTACTTTTCCTTTTTTATTAAAATAAAAATCCCCTGCTTAACTCATCTGCCAAACATCAGAGATCTCCATACAACTGAGAAATACTATTTCCACTACTACAGAACTGTTAGTTTCATATCTGAAAAAGGCATTTCCCTTCCCAAGATTTAAACACATGGCAAGTCCTCATGCCGTATTTATTAAGTTGTCACACATCTCTACCCCACTGGTTAGCAAGGTGGATCTTCAGGAATTCTTACCACACTTCTGATGCGAATGTACTTGCAGGTAAGAATGTATGAGGTGTTACACCTTTCTTCTTTCGTACATGGTGCTGTAAAATAGAAGTTCAGACATTTTTCTAAATTGTTCTCTTCTTCCACCTCCATGCAATCTCCTTCTCCCTTAGCTTCTAAGCTTGCTTCCTACCTGGCTATATCCTGATCCCAGAGGTAGCTGATATATGGCACACCTCTTGTCGATCTAGAATGACTTGTGATGATAGTCCCACGAGGGTCTGCTCATACAAGCCACTGCTCGTATCTGTTACTGTTGGTCTCAAAAGCATTGCAGACACACCAAGTGCAATGCATTTGAGGGTGAGAATTATACTTGAGGGACAGTGTTAGGATCTGTGTACCACTGCAGTCTCAGCTAAGCAAAGATAAACCTTGCCTTGACTGAGCACCTTTCCTCAATCAGAAGCATCAGACTGTCCTGTAAGTTTTCCAAAGTGCAGGCAGGGCCAAGAGAGACAGAGCAGGGGAAGGACCATAAAACATAATGACTCTGATACCTCAGCCAGGGTCAGACTTCAGTAATTTAGGAAGCTTGCAGCCTGACAGAGGTGCAGAGAATTATCCATCCCAGCTCAGTGTCTGTTTTTAATGACTTGATTCCTGCTTCATGATGGTTTAGATGCATTTCTTCAGCGTTATTTTAAAAGGATCCTGCATTTGTCATTTATTAAACTCTCTGCATTTAAAAGCATTTATAATTTTATGAAGTTTGCCAGACTCTGTAGTAAGTCCAATGGATTTTAGTGCTCCTTTCTCTACTAGCAACAGCAAAGCAAGGGTTATGATTTGATTTGATGGGTGATTGATTGATTTGATTCCTGGGTTCTTGTCTTCTTTTTTTGGTATCATCACTGACAAGCTACATTTGACACCTCTGTGCCTCAGCTTGCCTGGTTCATAAATGGGCCCAGCAACACCTCTGTCACGTGGTGTTAAAAGGCTGAGTTAATTGCTGCTCATAAATCACACTGCAAAGAGAAATATATATATATGCAAAGTAGTTTTGATGACGTAATAGAATTGCATTGCTTTTAGATGCAATTAAATTGTTGGGAGAATCATATTTCTTGTACCACTTTGCAACCCATTAGCATCAAATATTACTTCCAGAATATCCAAAACCTAGGTACAATATCTGCCATTTGAGAAGATGCTAACCAAGTCACTCACCAGGGAAGATATTGGAACAGGAACATTTTTCTCTCTCCTTCTCCCATTGAAGTGGAGCAATTTTTGCATTCATTTTAAATGTTGTAGGACCTGAATATATTCCCCATTCCTAGTCTGCTTTGAAAAGCAACACTGCCACTTTGTAAGACAAATCCTACACTTAATAGCTCAGTTATAAACAAATGCTTCTCCTCCCTCCGCTTAACTAGCACACTGGGCTGCTGAAGGGTTTAAAATGAGGCACCTTCACTTTGTGAAATGTTTTGAGATCTGCCAAGTACAAAGTAACACTAAGATTACCATTTTCACTTTGATTTTCTTCTCTATGAACCACTTGCTATCATCTGCAGCTGCTTTGTGGACTAGGTGCAGATAAGGGGTTTAGGCATGAATGCCATACATTTCAGGATATCAGACACACAAACGTAGCTTGCAGTGCAGAAATAGGATCAAGCTATGAAGTTTGGATTAAACAAGAAACTTCCTATTAGATGATAATACTACTGCAGTGATTTTCAAAGCCTTACTTTTTTTTTCTGCCCACTGGAAAGTGGAAGGAACACTACGAAGTTTTGGTACAAGTCCAGAATTCAACAGTACACAGTGAAACTCTTGTTTTTTATCTAAATTTCAGCTCTCAGTTGTAACTGAAGTGGGCATTTTCTGCGCTTCTATGGTGCACCAAGGTGGCACGAGAGAGGGGAGAAAGTAAAAAGGACTCACCAATGGAGGTACCTATGGTGGTGCATCTTTGTTTCCTACACGTTTCTCCTGCTGCTCCGCTGAGCTGAACACCCCCTTTGCTCCAAGCAGACAGCATGCACAGCCCCCAGCAGACATCAGAATCCCTGCCGAGCAGTTCAGTCTAGATGTAACTTCCAACCACACAACAGTGACAAAGTCCCTGAGAATTACTTGTCTGTGGATTCATCCCACTCCTCTCCATTCCCAGGACAGCTTACCCGTCCTACCACTAAAACAGGCAGGTGAAGATGTTAGCACTGGTTCTTTCAAGGGCTGGGTGTGCTTGGCAAGGGAAACCTGAGGTTTGCTATGAGGAGGCCTTTTTCTTAAATCTTACATGTGGGAAAATAATAATTTTTGAAGTGACTAATGAGGTAGAAATACTTCACCTCCTTCACAAAACGAACCTGCTGCCTCGGGGATTGCGCTTTGGTGCTAAATTTCATCTCAGCAGAAAAAGACAAGTGAGGGTTTCTTCATATTTTAGCTGCCTCCTAGCACCCTACGAACAAACAAAATGACAAAATTAGATCATATTCATCTCAAACTTGGAACCAAGACAAGATGTGGGTACCCCAGATGGCCCAAATTCTGATCTGGATTTGAAGTCTCAGTTTTTCCAAGGGACTGGACTCTGGGTATAGCCACCTCTGTGCTAAAGAATGCCAACAGGGAGGCAGGTAACATAAATCATACATGACTACAGGATCTGGCCTTCATTCGGGGGGCAGAACACTGAAACTGTAATTGCTCTTGCAATGAATAGCTGATGAATGAAAACAATTAGTCACTTCATTTAACCTGTTGTTAGCTCTGTCAATGCGAGTTTACAGAAGTCACTGGACCGCAGGCAGACAATAAAATCAAGGTATTTGATTAGAAAAGAAAAAAAAAAATAATCACAAAACTTAAGAAAAAATAAAAAGCTCTGAAACAAACAAGTGAAGACATCCCCTGCTCCTCCAGCAGGACGGAGGCCATGGCCGCCCCACAGGCACAGATGGCGCCCAGCAGGCAGCATGGTGCAGGCGGCAGCCCCACGCCCGGCCAGGCAGCAGCCGGTCCGCAGCACGCAGCATCACACACCGCCAGGAACACCTCATCTGTCTGCATTTAGGGAAGCCTGGAGAAAACTGGGCCGCCATCAGCACAGGGCTGGTTTTGTCTTAAGTTTCCTCCCGCCTGCCCAACTGGCTGTCAGCCATCTTGTCTCTGGGTCCAGCGCCATGGGCACCATGCTGGAGGGGAAGGGCGGCCATTTTGCTGCCGTCAGCCCCACACGCAGCACTGCAAGGCAGTGGCCACACAGCTCTGGGAGATGGGAGAGGACTGTGGCCATAGAATCATTCACACTGGAAAGACCGATAAGATCCCCTTGTCCAACCATCAGCCCATGCCTGTGACCGCTCTAGACCATGTACAGTTCAGCCCCGAGCGGCATGACAGGAGGAAAAGTGTTTCACAATGGATATCCCCATTTTAATAAACAAGATGATCCTAACGCCGTTTCAAGATGGTCAGATCTGTGTAATCATCACCTACATTGCCCTGGATTCTCCGATGTTCTTTCCTTTCATCTCTATGTTTAGACTGAAAGCCACTGTGGTCACATTTCCCTGGACTGACTTAGTCTAGCAGATTACAAATGAGACTGATTGAAAACAGATTAATGCCAATAATCTGAAAACAAAACAGCCGGCCGAGGAGGAGAATTGAGTCTAAATTTAGCCTTGCTTCAGTTCACAAGTCAGAATTTCATTGCACTTCAGATGCTATCCCATGCGAACAGATCTATTGCACAGAACCCCTATACATTTACACTGAGCACAGAAGATTATTATTAAAAAAAATCCAGTTTTGCTATGCTTTTTTTTTTTTTAAACAGTATCAATAGTATAAGAAAAGCTTAGAAACAGAATTGCACCAGGCTGTGAGCAACGCTTTGCAAGTAACCTCTGTCTAAGCTTTGCTTCCCCAGCCCACGAAGTGGAGGTTCTCACGTACTTTCACAGCAAAGTATCTGAAGAGCAGCAGGTGTAAAGCGCTGGGCTAGACTTTCACATCTTGGTGGTTGGGGCTTTTTTTCTTTGTTTGTTCATTTAAGAGATTGTTGTTTATTTGTTTTTTAAAAGAGTGGCAAGTTCAAGATGTTCAGTGGTCGTACAGAGAAGTCTTTGTTAGGTCCTAAACAAGATTAGTTAGCAGCTAAATGCAACCAGTGACTCTTCGCTTCGATTGGACCATCTCAGATACCACCAATATTTTCTTTAAGGATGGTTCAGGTTATTTCATCCTCTTTCTAAATAAGATGCAGTGCTCAAGGAAGTCACAGCCAGGAGTATAAATTGCAGAGTCCTTGCACATGCAATATGCTCAGTAGCAGAAAGGAGCCTTCCTAAGTTGCTTCAGTTTGCAAGAATCCCTCTGAACCTCCAGTCTACTTGGTTCCCCAGGAAGTTATGCTGAATCTCCTCAGCAGTGTTTTAATTGGCACTGTGAGAACATACTGTCATCACTCCCCTTCATTTTTCAGCTTATCTCTCCAAAATCACAACACTTAGTTCTCTAATTATTTTATTTGGCAACCTAGAAATAAAGGCAATTGCAGTGCTTGCCATTAACTTGTGAAGGACAGAGGACCAGATCATTTGGAAGACAGAGAAATCAGACCACTATGTCCTAGTAACACTCAATTGTAATCTCCAGAGGAAACATGTGGTTGTCCATGAAATATTACTGGAATCTTTGAAAGCCATTTTCTTTCAGACCCATCCTCGAGTGCTACAAAAGGGGCATGGTAATGCTGGATCTGCTATGTTCCCTAACGAGATGTTAAACAAATGTCTTTGCCACATGTGGTCATTAAAGATTTGATGTCAAGATGAAAGGTGTTAACCTTGGAAACCTGGCCAGGCTCCAACAGGAACGATTACATTCTGCCTCCCTCAGCAGTTCTCTGTAGAGTTTCAGCTGGACATTTCAGATCTGAAGCCGTTAGGCAGCCTTGCTGTGAGTGACCTAAGTATTTTGTGTAGTTACAGCAACAACTCTGATAGTCTCCATCAAGTACCCATACTATAGAGCTGCAAACTTTAGGGCAGCAACAAATCACATCATGGAAAAACTATTTCAGTCCTTTTACGTTGCTGCAGCCCTTTTACATGCAAGTAACCCTAGGAATGCAGAGAAACCTACTATGCAGATAACTGTTATGGGATGATCCTCTTCAAAAGGGGGAAAATTAAAAAGAAAAAAAGGTGGTATTTTCACTCACACTGACAGCCTTGGAAGAAGCTCACTGACACGGGCTGGAGTTGGTGTTTTAGTGTGGTTAAATGTTAAGTTTGCATTCTCTGACCATTCCTCATAGAAGCAGTCCTGCCTTTATCTGTTATGGGAAAATTTTGCAATTTTTAACACCATTACCAAGCATAAGCATTATATTCATAGCCTGGCCATTGGATGCTACCTGCACATTGAGTGCTGTCACACTGAGACCTGCTCTGCAAGAAGAGCACTCACAGCACCAGACACTCTGCTACAGAAGGGCTCCCTGGAGGCAGTATCTGCACTGCTGGGCAGATGCTGCCTGCAGTACACCCAGCAATCTTCATCCTTAGGTATACACCCTTGCCTCACATTGCCTCTGTTAGATGAGATCTGCATGCAAACCCTTCCCCCATGTGCTCTGGTTTCCTTTGTATGGAAGCCAGGGCACGCATGGGGATAGTAGCCAAACAGCATGCCAAGATGTGGCACAGCACTGCGAGCAGCAATGACCCACAGCTGCAGTACTGCCACCTGCATCCACAGGTCAAGCAGAAAGCAGCACTGAGAGCATTACACACATTCCCCAACTATTGACAAGACCATTGTTATTACCATCGTCACCTTCACCAACTGCATCTTTTCCTTCCAAGAGGAAATCATATTTTAGCTAATGCAGAAATGAATCCTGCAAGTCCCAGACTGGACAACATTGGTTCCATGCAAAATCCTGATGCAGAGATTCACTGAAGTCTGTCACAAGATTGGTGACGTTCCAGTGGCTTCAAGAACTGCAAACTCAGACAGCATAGGAAGACACTGTAAAGTCCATTCACCTTCATCTGAATATGAGATGCGAAGTCCTTATTTATGTTTAAAAACAAAAAGTCATGAGCCCACCAGATCTCATATTGTTTGCTATGATATCCTGAATGCATACATTTCAGAAGGCTTAAAAATACTACACAGTAACCAGAACCAGAGTCAAGCTCTTTTTAATACTAAGCTTCTGAAACTGCAAAGAACACCACAGATCCTTTTGAAGATTTTCCCAGTGTTCAACATGCAATTTATCAAATTCCCTTCAAGCATTCATCACACCCATGCAAATGATTTCTGCTTCCCTACAGAAAAACTTGTGTTTGATCACAATGACAACTTACTGCTGCTACTCCATATCAAGCACATTATGGAGTTTCAGACCTCAGAGCAACGCTTAAATCACATTGAGGAAACCTACTGAGATGAATATCCATTCCTGCAGTCCCTATGCCTCATGAACTCAGCAAGATTTACTAGTCAGCAAGGTCTGCAGGACCAAGAACCATGCTTTTGAGAAATGAGTTGTTAATCCCAGAAAGGATTATCACATTAGAATATAGGCAAATGCTTATCTTAAGATTATTGTTACAAGAAAGGCACTTTGATTATAAACTGCAGTCGTAACATTTAGAAGTCACCTGTCCTGCAAATACACATGCACTAATTTGTCTACAAAATCCCTGGGAAACCACAAACAGGTTTTAGGATCTGCTGATCAGTGTAAGTAGTCTGACAGAATGGTTTCAGCAAATAAAAGAAATGCAAAATACTGAAACATACCTAGAGGACACAGTCTTCTGTCTGAGTGAGATTGCAGGCTGAGACCCAGGGAGCTGCTTATTTGGGGTAGAACTGCTTGTCCCAGTCAATCCATGAAGAAAACTAACATCACACAAGTCATGCATTTAGTCAGGCAGCACTTGACAGAAAAGAACAAGCTGCAGCACAAAGATCTCTATGCATTTTAAGTCTTCACCCCAAACTTACTTTTCATACAACTCATCTGCAAGCTGTGATTTACTAAATCCATCTGTTGTTTCTACAGCTTGCTTTCTGGAAACACTGCATTTCAAGGGTCTGCTTGTTAGAGAAGGTCAAAGAGGAAAACAGGCCCTCTCATTTTAAGGGACTTGAAAGAAAAGGAAAGGAAATTTATATTTAGAAAAAGGAATGATTAACTAGGGGAAATATATTACAGTATTAAAAAAGTGACATAGAATAGTTCCTACTTCCAACGAGGCTGACTTCACTTCAAGAAAAATATTTATATACAAATATAATAAGCTGAGGAATGCTAACCTATACTGAGATGAAAGTATCTCATAACATAACTCCCATTTAGACTATAAAACGGATAATCATATTTTTATGTGTTTTTTTTTCCTTGTCCTTCTAAAATCTCTGCTTCTTCTCCAGTCCCCAAAACTTCCATCCACTTCTGTTTGGTACCACAGGACCTCATGCAGCTGCACTCCTCCCACCGCAGCAAAGTCTTCACAAACGAATCATCTGCTGCCCCTGCGTTGTCCCAGGGTCCACACACAGCACAGACAATGAACAAGTTCACAAGTCATCCCAGAAACCCAGGATGCGTTGCAGCCCCACTCAACTTGTTCTAGCTGAGGGAGCTCACATGCCACAAGCAACGCAGTCACCATAGGCAGGAACAGTAAGCACTGAGCCTCCTGCCTAAATACTCTGCAGCTGATGCCATCATTGCACAGGTGTTAGCATCCATATTAGAGAAGAGTCACAACCTGCTGCAGTCATTCTTCAGGACTGTGGGGTGGACCACAGCCGTAGCCTTACGTTTACTCCATCCAAAAAAGTTACAGTGGGATGACACAATCAGTACAACTGCATTTTGACCAAGATGTGGGGATCTGCATGAGCACAAAATTTTCCCAGGACCTCTACTGTCAGTCTAAAAGCCTGTAGAGCTTGGGTATGCTAACGCTGCACCAGAACCCCAGCTCAGTCCTGACTAAGTAGATCCCATGTCACCTCCTGAGTCACCCTTGCATCATGGGTTTCCTTGGAATCCCCTTTGTAAGCCCTGCTGAAGCCTGGCCCTGTTTTGCCTGTCAGATTTACCACCATGAGAGTCAGAAGTGGCATGATGTAATCAGCTGCATGGGGAGTTTGTTTTCTTAGGGGCTCTCCCTCCAATTGCAGCCCTACCAAAAGGCCTTTGTCTGAAAGCAGAGCAAGGAGCACAAAAGTGTTTGCATTTACTTATGGAAGAGCTACTCCAGCAACTCCTCTCAACTCCCTGAAGTCAGCCTCAGTACAGTTATTTGGCCTGAGTTCATCTGAACTAAATGGGCTGACTTGGTTCAAATACATTGCACAACCAAATGATAAAACGGGGGGTTGGGGGGAATGACTAGTGATGACACATGTACTTAACACTGCATGTCTCCTCTTTCCAGATCAGGAGGAGCTGGCAAGCTTCAGTCTGTACACATGCCAGCAGCGGATGTCGGCACATATACAACACTTTTCAGAACAACATACTGTTGAAACATGCAGTTCAACTCAAAGGCACCCCTTCTGTTCTGCGAGCCCAAAACAACTCTGAGGATTGTCTTGCTTAATATGGTAGGATTTGTAGCATGGCTTTTAATGCTGCTTTAATCTGGTTGCTTTACAGCCCCTTCAGAAGCGCAGAGATGGAGGCAGCAGCAGCCATGCTGTACTTCCACAAAACCCACGTGTACATTTGAACAGGAAGCAATGGAGCTGTTGGCAGGAGAGAAATGGCAAAGATAAGGGGATGGCTTACATGGTGCGGGAATACAAGTCTGCCCTTAGCATCTACCTTCACTCTTCTTTCACTTTTCAGTCTGAAGTACAGAGAAGTACGGAGTTAGCAGACTTGCCCTGGCTTGCTGACAATGTGTCTAAAAAGTCATTAGTGATGATTTGAAATAAATGACATTCATAAAATAAATGTCCTCCAACTTGTAAATGAAATGATCAGCTTTCATTAGTAGCACAATTCAGAGCTGTAAATGTGCTCAGTTCTTTCCTCCTCTCAATGATTTAGGTGGGAACATTCATAAATTCAGAATATCCTATTTAGTTCCACGTTCTTTTCCCTGCTTCATTTTTGCCGTGAGCCTGGAATGGTGCTGGAGAACTGCATCATAAGTGTGCATCTGTGTGTCTCAAACGATATGGGTGGCTCTTAGACCACTGGAATCATTTTCCGTTAGCTTTTGATCTGGCCAGCCTATCTCATCACCCTCATCCTGACAATTTCCTTTTAGTCTCACATCCTACCAGCTGTTTCCATTTCTTTCACCCTTTCTGCATAACTCAGGCTTTGGAAAGGAGGTGATCAATCTGCACAGAACCTGGGCAGGTTTCCTGCCATGTGACTCAAATGGACGTTTGCGTGAGGCAGGAGACTGCCAAGGCCTCCAGCTCTGTTCTGCAGGAGTTTGATGTGCTAATGTGGGGATCACAGAAAGAGCTGCAGCCAAGGTTGTCGTAATCATCCCAAACCCTTTCCCCTTTTCCCAGCAGCACCAGTCCCTGCTGGTGCCTCTTTCTCAGTGAAGCAGACCAGACTTTGGGTCTTGCTCCTCTCACTGCTCTCTTGAGCATCCAGAGACAGCGCTTCTCTATTCAGATAGAGAACAACTCAAGCCAAACTAGCAGGTCACTCTCTGCCGCTCAGTTCAGCAGTTCATTGCTGCAGCCCAGCCTGTCGTCAGTGACGATCCATGGTTAGGTCCATCTAGTCCATTCTTTGGAAATGGTTCTGGTTAGTGCCCTCAGAACGACAGGGCTATCTTCTATAAATGGGCCCACTGAGATAGAAGTGGGCTGAGGAATGTCTATGCATGAAATTACTCTGCCTTGTCTTCAGTGGAAGATGTACAAGAAGGGAAGAAATAGGTGATTGGAGGCTGCCTGTGGATGAGAGCCTCCTAACGAAGACCAGCTGCAGCTGGGATGGCATCCCTACCCAGGGCCGAAGCCCAAAGGACAATATTTGGATTTCTCCTGTACTTTGTTCCATGTACAAACAGGAATCCTGGGACAAAGTGTACCTCGTGTGGATTGTCACAAGCCAGCAATGTACAGGCGACTTCCACGGGTTTGGAATATAAAAGACATTGTTGAAGGGAAGAGAAGGAAAGTGGCACTTTCTACTGGTGAAAATAAAGCTTTATAGTCCCAAAAATCAACATGCTTTTCCCTATGGTTTACAGAAAAGCGGTTATGGAAGCAGTGAGCATGATTCTGCAAATCCATCTTCATAGATCCTTTTAATTTAGAGAGATGACTCAGTGGAGCTGGGGCTGCTTGGATGGTTGCATGACCACAGGATGCAGCCCTGGAAAAGTGTTTTTGTAAACAAATAAACACGCTCCTTCCTGTGTGAAACTCAAATCTTTCAGCATTGGGCAAGTGCCTGAGAACCGAGCAGTGAAAGTAATAAGGAATATTAAGCACGAGGCCAGCTGGTTGATCCAGGTCTAAAAGCACCAGAGGAAGAGAACAGAGCGAAAATCAGGTGAGCCTTCAAAGTCCTTTAAGACTCTGAACTGTCGCTTGCATCAGGAGCAAAGAAAAGACTTTTTAAGTGAAAACTGCCCAAAGACACCGTTTCACATCCTGACAATATTGAAACAGGGGATTTTCTAACGTGGAAAACCAAAAACTATGCTAGTGAGATTTGACAGTGTCCTGTGCCACATTGTGCAGCGCATGCAGGGAGGTATCCGAAGATCACAGCCTCCAAGCTGGATTTCAGAGATTGGCATTTTACATCCAATAAAGCCTTTTTAGAAAGCTTACCCGCTCTCACTCGGATTTCCTGGAGATGCAGGATGCTGCAGGGCCTCCATTGTTTGCCTCCCAAGGGTGAAAAGGGGATCTGCAGTCCCAACAGCCGGAAATGCTTCCAGAAAAGCAAGTACACATTGGAAAAATACCTAAATATCATGACTTCAAGGAGTCAATGTTTTGTTGGTATTTTTAAAACAATCTTTCGGCAGCTGCCAGTGAGGGGTGCTCAGATCAAGGCATGAAGTCAAACAATTACTTAGGATCGTGCAGGATTAAGATGGGCAGAGTGAAACAAGCAGGAAAATGTATGAGTGATTGCCTTTCCCCTTTTTTCTATCACAGACCTACAAGCGGAGGGGCTCCAGATCGGAGCCCTGCTGCACCCAGCACCAAGGGGTGGCAAAGTGGAAGGAAGGCAGCGCGGCTTTGTGCTGTCTTCGCTGGGTCAAATTGTTTCAGTTGCAAACGATAAATCTATTTTACCCATTAGAGCTTGTCTAGACTAAGGAAATATTCCTGCTATGACTACGCCAAAGTAATTATACCAGTGTAAACCCCTTTGGGCAAAACAGAGCTTTTAGTGGCCTGATTTACGCTGGTCACTTGCCAGGATTAGTTCAGCTGGTAGCAGCCCGTCCTCCAGGAGCTCCCTGCCAGAACACAAGCGGGAGCTTTTCCGTCTCATCAGAAAAATCCACGCTGCCAATCTATCAATCAGGCCGTCCTTACGGGGCACCCGTGCATGTGTTTCTCAGAGAGAATGGTAAATATTTAGGAGGTTCCTCTGTCAGTGAAGAACTGATTAATTGGCTATGGAAAACACGCTGAGAAAGCTGTTCTTGAATCAAAGCATTGTTTGAAGCATGTAGACGTGTATCGGGGAAATGTATCGGCTCCGGATGCAATGAGATAGGAAGGCAGATGGGGATGATCAGCCTGCCGGTGGTAGATGTGGTCCTTGCATTAAATAGGCATATAGGAGAGGATGAAGTGTGTCCAGAGAGAGTAATCCAAACTGCTCCTATTAAATGAACGAAACACTGAGAAAGCAGATAAACTAAATTAAATAAATCTGAGTGCTTGCATCTGAAGTCCCTTTTGAGGAGCAGAGGGTGAAACCCCACTCTAAGAGGAGCCAGCAGCACCATCTACATTGGCTTTGGAGGAGGCTTCATTCAATGGAACGCACACGGTGAAGCCACACAATGTCCTTCTGTGTGCTGATAAGCGCAGGACAGGGAACGGACAGACTGACAGACAGATGGACTGGGCTATAGGTGAGCGCAGACCACAGTTATCCATAGGTGTCACAATCAATATATTTCTAAAAGATTGTTACACACCTTTAGTTCTGCACACTTACAGGAAAGACAGAAGCTCTACTAAGTGAGAACAAATATACTCCCTTGTTTTAAATGTCTCCTTATTAAAAAAGCAAGGAGTGTGTGTCTGAGGCACAGAGATGACATCAGAAAAGTTCCTTAGTTCACAGATGGCTGCACCTTTCAGAAAAAAAATAAATTAAAATAGGAACCCTAGATTGATTTAATCACCCATACAAGCGAAAAAACGTAATGAAGATACTTAGAGCCAAATTGGTTTCTTGGGACCTTTTCCATGTAAATAATACAACTCAAACCTTGAAGTTCACTGCAGATAGGATCTGACAAGCGAGCCAGGCTTTCTGTTTTCCTTTGATCCAGCTCCAGAAATATTTTATCCAAGGTAAAGTTGTTTTTAAGTGTTTTCCATTTCAATTTTGGATATTCACTGTATAGGAAACTCGCTTAGAACGCTTGAAACACCTTCTGGCTGAACTGACTCACCCAACCTGGAGGTTCCCTCGTGTTTGCTTGCAGCACAGAAGGAGCTCCCAATGTGATGTGGGACCACCCGTAGCTCACACTGCTGTGATAATGGGACAGTGGTGTGGACACCAAAGCTGGGGATTCCCAATGCCACATCAGCCTGACTCAGGTGCATTTCGCCCCACTCCACTGCTGAACAATGCTGTTGAAAGCACTGTGGTGGGCAGGCCTTGTTTCCAGAGCGATGCCCCCAGTTCCCCGCTCTCCCCGCTCTCTGATGCCTGTGAATTCTCATGGAAAAAAGCCCCATGCATTGGGCATGTGCTGCTTTTTATTTTCACGTTAGTTATAACCCCAGGATGACGATTCCATGGTTCAGAAAAAAAAATAAAAAATAAAACCCATAAAAAGTTGTTCTAAAATTTCCATGGCCGTGTGTCTGAACAGGGATTTGGGCACCTTGCTGCAGGCATCCCGCTTGTCAGAATGCAGCTCCTGTGAATAATGTCAAATCCTCCGCGTTCCCTTCCTTCCCCAAACTGGCATGCAGCACATTTAGGATGAACCGGGCCCCTTTTCTCTTTTCCCTCAAATTGTGGTGTAAGGTTAATGAAAATAAGACAGATCTTTTATTTTGGGTCTTAAATATAACATTATTAAACGTGCCCACCAGAAATGTAGGATAAAATATTTGCTCTGCTTGAAGATTATGTGATATTTGTATTCTGAGCCTCACCACAGTGGGTTTCTTTAAATAGAAGCTATACTTTACTCCTAAATTGCTTAAGGCAAAGGAAGCAGAGATGATGTTTTTATGAATGTTTAAATGCAAATGGAACCGAGAGTGAATGCTATGCTAGCTAACATCAAAGGCTCACCAAAGTCTCTGCATTAATGAGGCTCTTTGTTTCCTGGATCACAGATTACAACAGGTTTCCAACTCATTGCCAAGGCTTTATCTCCGTTTGGGAGGGCTGTAAATCTCAGACGGTTTTTTTCACATGCAAAACAAGAGGATCATCTGAAAAGGAAAAAAAAAAAATTAAAAAATCTGAAAGCAGCAAATATTTCATTCAAATCATTCTCGCTCCGAGAGGCTGCAGCGTATTTTATTTTATTTTTTTTTAGTGATGTTTAAAAGGATGGAAATCCACAGATGGAGTTTGCTATGGGGTGGGGAAGCAGAGATGCACGCTGTGCCTCCTCCCCCCCCATCCCATCTCCTTCAGCCCCCGAAATAAGAGCACTGTGCAAGAGCAGCAATTAGCAGAAAGACGGATTTTGCTTCATTTAAATACATTCAGCACTTCTCAAAGTGGCTCTGACTAGTTCTTCTCCTCCCCCAAAAGTAATGAGATTATATCCATAGTAATAATACCCTAATTAACAAGAAAAATAGGGACCGAGATTTTTAGCTTCCTATTCAAGGGCTGAATGCGACAATATGTAGTATATTGGGTCATAAAAAACAATTTACATGGCGTCATTACAGTCTGTAGAAAAGTCTCCAGGACCCAGGGCTATCTTATGCAATCTTAATTAAGGAAAATAAATATCGGTGTGTTTTTTCAAGCTACCGGAGACATGCACAGGACCTGTCGTACGCGATCAGAGGAGATGGGGAGTTTCCTTTTCCATGGGAACTGCCTCACAAAAAATCTGACGCCGACACAGAAGTGTCTGCTGCCTTCACATTGGCTGCAAAGATGTTCATTTCGGGTTTCCCGACCTTCGGGGCCACTCAGGGCTGAGCATTTTCTGCAACATCGCAGCCAGGGCTGGGGGCTGCACAGCAGTGCGTGGCAGGGTGTGCGTGTGTGCACCCACATGTGCAGTGCCTGCATGGAAGGGCCATTGCTGCATGAGCACACGTGTGTGCCTTCAGATGTGTGCAAAGACTTCTGCCCTCTGATCCGTGCTGGAACATTTGTGAGCAGCTGTGAGTGTGCAGCGCTCGTGCAGCTGCGTGTGCTCGTGTGGGGCTGTGCATGCTGCTGCGGGCAGCTGTGTCTTGGTTGGTGCTGCTGTGTGCAGTGCGGGTGTGCAAGTGCTGGTGTGTGTCAGGAGTGTGCAGTGAGTGCTGATGGTGAGCCAGGAGTTGGATGCAATGATCACTGTGGGTCTCTTCCAACTCAGGAAATTCCATGAGCCCTTGTGTGCGTATTGGTGCTTGTGGGCATACACACACCGATAGTGTGAGCAGCACAGCAGCAGTGTGCACCAGCAGTACATGCCGTGTGCACAAAGAAGAGTGCACACAGAGCTATGTGTGCACACAGGTGTATTTGCAGCATGTACAGAACCATGCATGCAGATGTGTGTGCAGCAGTGTGTGCACACTAGCACCTACATACACATACAGTTTGCAGTGCTGTACCACGCCATGCCGTGCCATACCACACTGTGCCTTATCATGCTGTGCCGTGCTGTGCCAGAGCTGGGTATGAAAATGTGTGTGCAGATGCATGTGTGTGTACATGTGTGCACTGATGTGTAAGCAGAGCTAAGCATAAGTGCACAGATGTGCACACGGGTGTGCATGCAAACAAACTTACATGGCTTCACTGTGCCCCTAGCTGTGCCAAGTAGTGCCATGCAATGCTGTGCTGTGCCGTGTCTTGGCCACACTACCCCACACAATGCTGTGCTGTACAATGCCACACCATGCCATGCTGTGTCGTGCTATACAAGGCAATGCAATCTGTGTTGTGCTGTACCATGCAATGCCATGCTATGCTGTACTATGTCACGCAATGCAACGCTGTTCTGTACCATGCCATGCTATGCAATGCAATGCCATGCTGTATCATGCAATGCTTTGCCATGCTTTGCCATGTACTGCCATGCCATGCTGTACCATGACATGCAATGCAACACCATGATGTGCCATGCAATACCATGCTATGCTGTACCATGCCATACAATGCCATGCCATGCTGTGCCATGCAATGCCATGCTGTGCTGCACCATGCCATGCAATGCAACACCATGCCATACCATGCAATGCCACGCTGTGCCGTACCATGCAATGTAACACCATGCTGTACCATGCAATGCCATGCTGTGCTGCACCATGCACTGCCACGCCATGCTGTACCATGCAGTACCACACCGTGCTGCACCATGCAATGCCATGCCGTGCCATGCCATGCTATGCAGCGCCACATCACAGCCCCGCAGCCCAGCAGCACCGCACACCCCTCCCTCCCCCCGCTGCCCCTTTAAGGCAGACACCCCTCTCCGACCGCGCGCGCGGGCTGCACGCTCGGCTGTGCGCGCGCGGGTTCGTGTGCGCGCGGGTGTGTGCGTGTGCGCGCCCGCCCCCGGCCCCTCCCCGGCGCTGCCAATCACCCGGCGGCCGCTTTGATGTCGGCAGCCCTTGGCCGCCGCGCCGCCGCGTTCGCACACAGGCACCGGGCGCTCCGTGCCTCTGGCTGCCGCCGGCGCCCGCTGCTCCCGGAGAAACTTTGCGGGGCTCGGGCCGCGGGGCGGCACCGGGGGGGGGGGGCAGCGTCGAGCGCGGCATCCCGCGACGCCTGCCCGGCTGCAGGCTGCGGAGCCCCCCGCCAGTTGCCGGGAGGGAAGGAGGGAGGGGGGGAGAGAAAAAGATTTAAGAAAGGAAATTTTTGTATTATTATTTTTTAGGGAGATTCGAAAGGGAGTTTAGGAGAAGGGGGTAACATTTATAAGGGAAAAAAAAAAGTTTGTTAGAATTTAGAGAGGGGAAAAAAAAAAAGTTTAGGAAGAAAAATATAGAGGGAGCGAAGTCTTTTTTCCGAAAGCAAAATAATCGAGGGAGAGGAGGAGGAAAAAAAAAAAACAACCAACCTACGCTCAGACGGACGCGAGGAGGAATCGCGGTGAGAACAAAACTGCGGGGAAGTTTTGCGCGGCGGGAGCGACATGCCGCAACTGGGCAGCGGCGGAGGGGACGACCTGGGGGCCACCGACGAGATGCTGGCCTTCAAGGACGAGGGCGAGCAGGAGGAGAAGATCCCCGAGAACGCCTTCACCGAGCGCGATCTGGCCGATCTCAAGTCCTCGCTGGTGAACGAGTCCGAGGGTAGCGGCAGTCCCGCCGCCGCCGCGGACCCTGAGGTGAGCCGGCCGCCCCGCACGGCTCCCCGGCACGCGCTCCCCCCTCTCCTCCCGCCAACCCCGCTCTGCCCTTCTCTCTCTCTCTCCTCCCATCCAGGCCATCCGCCGCGTGCAGGATCCGCAGAGGGTTTACCAGGAGAAGCTCCCGGACCACATGGAGGATGGTTAGTGGCGGCGATCCTCGTGGCTCTTCCTCTCTCCTTCCCGGCCCCCTCCAGCCCCGCTCCCAGCCCGGCTCCCCCGGGACCCTCACACCCTTACAGTGCGCTCCTTTGGGATGACGGAGCCAAAAGGCTCCCAAATACACCATCACCTCTTCTGTCCCCCCCGACAGGCAGAACAGCCACCTGTCGTAAGGCAGATCGTGATGGGGAACTCTGATTTTAGCAGGTATGAAGCACCAGGACCCAGGGATGTATAAAGGATCTGCGTACTCTGGCTACCCCTTCCTCATGCTCTCAGACCCCTATCTGCCAAACGGATCTATGTCACCTCTGGTGAGTGCATCCTCTCCTTACGGAGACCTTTGGTGGCCTCTCACTGCCCAGCTGTGCTGCAGGTACCACGCAGGCACCTACGCGTGCTTTTTTCTGACAAATTGTGTCTAAAATGCCCAGTGCTGTTCCATGGAAAGGGGAGTGATGCAAGCGCTGCTTCTCCCCGAATTACTGGGGGAGCTTCTTCACAGACCCTGTTTTCTAGGCTTGCCTTTGTGCTGCCAACAGTCAGATCCTAAGCTCTAATGTGGAAATGCTTCCTTTATCTGGGTCTGGAGGTGAGCAGCTGCTGGTGTTGGTGTCCAGAGCTGTGTCCCGTGGCTCAGCTTCAGTTTGACATATCTGCTTGTGAGATGGCCAGCCTGGGGCCTGCTGCCAGTTGGGGCTCTGCTGTGGGTGATGACCCGGAAGGAGGATCTTCAACTTAAATCTTAAACTCTGAAATGGCAATGGAGGTTTTTCAGTCTCGTGCAGCTGAACGGCTGTTCCAGTCTTCCCATAAAGTTTTTCCTTCTCGTGTCAAATCACCTTTAGCATCTCTCTGTCATTTAATGCTTACAAAAAGTTTTGCTATATGAATAATTGAATTAAACACTTCTGTACGAGAGCTGTCTTTGCCCATTGCCATTTTCCACCAGGACTTTAGAATTTCCCGATGCTGCAGCACACAGAGGCTGTGCTCGTGACATTTCAGGGGAGCCAGCATTGCCGCATTCATTTCAGGTGTTATTCCGTATTTACAGTAGGCTGATGAGATCAGAACATCGTTCAGTGTATTTTAGTTTTTAAGCTACGAAGAATCTAGAATGCCCTCCTCAATGTAAGCACTTGGTTTGCTAAGAGGGGTAGGGATTTCAGATTGGTGTTATGAGAAATAGATGGATCGTGGCATGGGGAATGAAGTGTGATAAAATGCTGCTCGTGGCAATCAGTGCCGTGTCCTCCCACCCCAGCTTGCTCACCGGTCAGGCAGGAGGAGACTGGTCCTCTGGTAGCTGTACCCCTGCATTGCCCCGCTGACACAGGAGGTGCAGCTCCTGCTGAGATCAGGGGCAGTTTGGGGGGATCTCTGCATCTTGGAGTTGCCTTCATCTTCCAGCATGAAAAGGTGTTGGCAAGACACAGCCTCGCTGCTCTCAGAACAAGCAGCTCTTCAGTTGTTTCCCATCTTGTGTCCCTTCTTCAGGGATCCAGGTGTTCCCTCCACCCCTCGGAAATACAAAGCTGCTCCACTGATGAATTGTAATTGATGATACGAAATTTGTCTCATTGAAACGCGTTTAATTTGCTCTCTGGTGTAGAATCTGTTCAAGTTCAAAGTTGCATTAATCTATTCATTGTAGCAGGATATTTCTTTTAATCTTAAACCCTTACTAGTTGGGCAACAAAGTCCAATAGCCTATTTATTAGCAACTAAGCTGAAAAGTAGATTGTGGTTTGTGAATTGCCTTTCCCCTTGAGAGTGTAAAAAATCCAGGAGGTTACTGTTGGAGCAACAGATAGATGTGAATAGGCTGCGCGGAACTTACGGAGGAGAAAACTGAGCAGCAGAGAGGGAATGATTCCCTGAGAGCCACCGAAATCACCTACGGCCTTAGTGAGCGTTGGTTGGGTCTGCTGGGATCCTGCGGTGTTTCTTAGCAATGTTGCTTAAAAAGCCAATTCAGTGTTTTGTGCTAAAAAATGTGTTACTGGAGACGGGGGGAGAAATCTTCCCCTTTCTCAAGGCTGGCCATTCCTTTGGTTTTTGATGTTGGTACAATAATTCTTCCAGCCTATATTTCCGAGCCGTTTTTTCTTGTGTTTATGTTGACGGTGTACATCTTACCATCACCGTACAGTGTACTGCCCTCATCTGTATTGCTGCTGTGTGCATTGCGAGCTGTGATCTGGCGACCGCTTCAGTAATTGAGGAGGTCAGATCTGTGACCAGAGATCCCAGATATTAACCCTCCACAGAAGTGCATTTAATTAATGTTCCAGCGTGAGTTGGAGGGAAGGTTGTGTGAGTGGATGGGATTATGGATTGCAGTCATGCGTGCGTTTGATGGTTGGTATTTTTGGTTAATGGGGCTTCCTGGAAACAGTTGTTTGCTGTTAGGATTAATTTCAGAGTCCTGAAAAACAAAAAATGAAAAACGTGAACCCAGGTGTGTGCTTTTGCACGATACCGAGGTTTTGCACTTAAGGGCAGAGGGCACTCAGCCCTGAGGCTGCAGGCTGAGCCCCTGCCCAGCCCTACACCAGCAAGCCCCATTATTGCTGCAGTGCTCGGGGTGCTGTGAGGGTGCTGGAGCCGTCCCAGAGCGCTGCTGCCGTCGCTGTAGTGCTGCTGGCTGTTCTGCAGTTTTAGTTGCTTGGTAGCATCGGTTTGGTTTTGTTTTGCTCAGGTTGGCCCTGCCCTGGTGATGCTCACCCGGCATCCTGCTGGGCTCCCTCCATCTCCATAACCCAAACTGCATTTTCTGTCAAAACAAACCCACTGGTGTTATTTACACGTGCTGCTGTTGCTCCTGTGTGATGCGCTGAGCACGTCTGGGTACCTGACATCAGCAGCAGCGCGGAGCCAGCTGATGTGCTGGGCCCTCACCTAGTGCAGGATGTGGCCAGAGCCAGCCTGCAGCAGCATCCAGCTCGGCTGGCAGCAGGCTGCCAACACAGGCTGCTTTTTAGGGCAGCTCGGCTAGATGGGCACCATTCTGAGCATGCACAGGTATCCATCAGTGGCTGCAGAGATGGCAAAGAGAGAAGGGAGGGCAGCAGGGCGGCTGGGAAAGCTGGAATTGGGGATAGAACAGCCGGAGCTCGGGTTTCCAGTGTTCTGGGAGCACAAATAGCCATTGGCTGCTCTGGGCACAACGGGTCAGGAGCATCTCAGCATAGACTGCGAACACACCTGAAATCTTGATGTTTTTCAAGGCACCAGGAGAACCGTTTCTCACTCGGCTCTCAGCTGTCACATGCGTGTGGCACGAGTCTGCTTTTGCTCTCCTGATGCTTGGAAGAAGTTCAGCGTTTCCCAGGGCAGAATTATATGGGATTTTCGGGTTAGAAATCTGCAAGAAACTTCCAAAGAACATTAATGCACTGAGGAACTGTTTTTCTAAATGAAATACAAAATCATAAAACTATATCCTTTTTTAAATAGTACAAATGACTTTAAATCAAATTAAGGTACATCCTTAGTAAGAACATCAGCCTTTTAGGTGGTTACAAACATTAGAGGTCAGACATGGTCAAACATGTTAACACTTTGATCAGATTAAAATATTTTTCTTGCTACAGTTGTATAATTGAGTTGAGACCCGAGGGGGTTTTCTGAGCATTGTTACATCTTGTACCATGTGGTAGTTAAATCTTAGAAGGAGCATTTATAAGTTCCTTCTGTGCATAGGTTTGTGAAGCAGGGGCTGCACGGCCCCATCCCATGCCCAGCAGTTGGTCTCTGCTCCGTGCACTGCCTGGGTTGTGGGGGGTTCTGTCCTCCCACCTTCACTGCACCCCTCTTGTGTTCAGGCACCAGTGGGGTTTGGGCTGGTGGGATGTAAATGTTCTGTGTAGGAAGCTGAGGCACTGGGCTATGTCCTGTTCTTCTGGGAGAAACACAGGGCCTCCATTTCTTTGGAAAATCATTTTCTTCACTATTAAGCTCTCTAACTGGAGCTCATGTAGGAGCAAAAGGGTGGCGGTACCTTCTAAATCTCTGCACACTGACAGCCCCCACGTGAGACAGCTGGCCTAGGAAATAATGCAGATGTTCCCGAGATCTGCCCAGCTCCTCAAGTTTGCTTTCTATTCAGTGGGCTTGAAATGTCCCCTTGGGCAGGGCAAGATCAAAGTGCAGCCACTGCACTTTGCCACAGGTCCCAAATGTGTATCATGAGGTCAAAAAGCACAGAGCTGGAAGTCTCCTTCAGTGGTTAGAAGGAGAGGATTGGTCCCAGGGGCAAAGCTTTAATGCTGCCCTATGCTGGACAGGCGCTGAAGAAGCATGAACTGGGACTGGCTGCTGCTGCTGCTACAGCCCCTTCCCCAGATCTGCTCCATCCTTTGGAGGGAGGCTGTTGTCCTCTCAGCATTTCATGAAAGAAATCTGCAGCTCAGCTGCTTCTTTATACAGGTCTTTTTATGCTGGCTTTCTCTGTCGGAGCAATGGTTTTAACGTTCTTTTTTCCTGTGTGATGTTCTGATTCTGTTGAAATGAGTGGCAAAAGGCCCCCATGTCCACTCAGCTGGGGTTTGTCCCTGTGAGGAGCTGATGCATCCCTCTCCAGGTGTGGTGCCCCATTTGACAGAGGCTGGCAGCTGCAGCCCTGTGCAGATCCAGCAGTACAAGAGCAATACCAGCACCAGGCAGGCTTCCTGGTAGCAGGATCTGTGCTATGGGACCTGCCCATGACAGTGCCCTGTCCCCATGAGTGGTTATGTTCCTGGCAGAGGACGTTAGGAGTGCAGCGACTGATGATGGATAAGTCTTTTAGCAGACAGACACATGAATAAATAAAACAGCAAATCCACTTTTTCCAGCTCTTCTACCTAGCTTGAGACGGGATAATGGTGAAAATAATATTTTATGTTAAAGCGTGCTGTTGGATAGGTGGATGTACTGAGGTGCAGGGCTTCCGAGGTCGTTTATTGCATGTCTGATTCAGTCTTGGTTCCCCCCAAGGAAAATTCTTGCGTTAATTTCTGAGTTCATATCACACCCTCAATTTTGAAGCAGAACTTCCCTTTGAAATAAATTAGAGAGCTCTGCTTAAGAAGCAGCGACATGATACAGCGCTGCGTGTGTGTGGTCTAATATAACCTTATTTTTAAAGTTGTTTGGAACGAAAAAAAGAGAGAGAAAAATGTCACAGGGAAACAAAAGCGAGTTTTATGTAAATCCTTGCCTGTGAATAACTCTGCACGTGATTTAGATGGCCCAACAGTATCTGCTCTCCTCCTGGCATTCCTTCACAGGAGCTGAGCTGGCTGCTGATGAGGAGCTGCTCCGGTGCTGTGCAATGTGAGGGCACTGCTCCTGCAAGCTCCCAGCTGTTGCAGTTCACAAGATGTTCTTAGCTCAACTGGTTGAGAATTAGGAGAGAAGAGCAAAACACAGCATAAACTCGAGCTCCCAAAGCTCATCCATGTTAATGATTAATATTTTTGAAACTTTAACTGGGAAGAACAAAGTGGTTTGGGGGTTAGTGGCACACGGCGTGTCCGAGATGAAAGCAGAGCCGCTCAGCCTGCTATCCCGAGCCGTAATGGAGTGAACAGGGAGGGAAGCGGCAGCTCTGGGAAGCAGAGCATGTCACAGCATCTCACGGCCAGTTTTCTGCGATAAGTCTGTAGGCCCCGCTCCATTCCCACGTTTGGGTGAAAAATCTGACAAATTTGGGTTTGTTTGCATTTGCTGTTCCAGGGTTCCCGTCTGAGTAACCACACGGGCACTTCCGTGGCTGGGCGAGACGTGGCGAGGGCTGTAGGGATGACTCGGGCTGCTCTCACAGATCATCTGTGAAGGGTCAGATCCCGATCTCGGATTGTATCCCTCTCTATCTGCAGTGTGATCTGCAGGATCAGCAGGTTTCGGGGTAGAGGTGGTGTGAGCTGCAGACCTGAGATTGCAGTCTGCTCCGGATGGTGTCTGTATGCCATGGCAGTCAGTGGCAGATCACAGTTGAACAGTGAGAAACATCAACAGTTTTGAGGGAACATCTATGCTTTGACATTAATTTCACACCCGCGCCGCCTTGTCTGCCCTTTGGCTCTGAGTGATACAGAGAGAACGAATTTAGTGTTCATTTTGGATGGTTTGGCCTTTGACCCCCCCCTCACTAATTCACCACAAGGAAGGTAAAGGGAGGACCTGGCTCAGTGCAGCCTCTGTTGTGGGGAGGCTGTGCTGCACAGGGCAGGCCTGGAGGAACAGCAGCCCAGCACGTGCTGCTGTGCAGCTGCTAAAAGCCCTGCTCCGTGTGTGTGTCGGGAATTCCTGATGCAGACCCTCAAGGATCATCTCCTGCCTGTCTGAGGAGGAACCACCTCGCTTCCCAGCACAGACCTCTCCCATCCCAGCCCTCCGATGCTTTGCACAATCCTGTAATGCACATCACGCATCTCCTTCCAGTTGCTGCTGCTTTTCCTCGTTTTCCCATGCCTTTCCCACTCCAGCTCACTGCTGCCTGTGCTGGGAGATAGCTGGCATCAGCATCTCTCCCAGCCTGATGCATCTGTGCTCTTACCTCATTCACCCACAGTGGGTGGAGGGCACAGAAATAGGAGAGCAGGTTCACACCGCTTCCTGGACTCTCTGCAGAGCTGCTGCAGCAAGGAGAGCTCCTCAGCCTGACAAAATCCCATCGTGCTGCCAAGCCGGGAGGTGTCAGTACCCCCGCACAGGCTCTTTCATGTGCTGTTCTTCCAAAGATCTCTTTAAAAATACACACAACATGATACTCGCTTGTTAATCTCTGTGTCTGGAGGCAGGAGCGAAGGTTTGGTAGGACTAGGTGACTCAGAGGGTTGGTAACAGGAGACAGAGCTGCTCGCTTCCCAGTTTTAATCCCGCTGATTCAGGGACAGCCTCACACCCATCCCTGGCGGTCCAGCAGCCTGGGCAAGGCTCCGGCCGGCTCCTGGGCACCTCGCAGTGTGGATGAGGATTCAGCCTTGGCCCAGCCCGGCCACACCGACCCATCTGCTCACGTAAGCCGTGGGCCTCGTCCTTGCCCTGGGGTTGCCACTTCAGCACATGCTGCTGGCTCAAACCCACCTGCTTGGCTTCTCAGAGGAAGTGATTGCAACACCATGTGCCTCTACGTCTTGATTACAGCAAGATCTTTTTCTTGGTCACCTCCAAATGATCTTGGAAAACAGCTCTCTCCTTCATGAGCGCCTACCTGCATGATGACATTTTTGCTAATATCTGCCCTTGAATGTTGATAAACCAAGACCCTCCCCAAGGTTATGAAGGCCTGTTCTGCCTTTGCCAAGTGAGGTCAGGGCTGAGATAAGAAAGGTGAGGAAAACCCATCCAACAGAGCAGTACCTGGTTGAGCATCCCACGGCTGGGCACAATGTGCTGCCATGGCTTCCTGCTGCCATCCTGTCCTCTGTGCTGCTCACCACAGCTCAGCTGCAGCTAGAGGAATCTGCTTCATTGTGTTTCGTGGGGTCCCAGAGTTAGTATTTTGTTAAACGAAACAATAAGCACCACAATGCTGTGGGAAGTTTTCAAAACCAAAGTAAAGCTGGATGCTAGAATCTAGGGCACTTTTTCCCTGTGGTTATAAGAGCTTTACACTTGATTAAATGATAGGCAAAAAAAAAAAAATCTCAACAGTATCTCCTTTGTTCCATTGAGCTATAACATACAAAGTACACGTCTGTCTTGTAGAGCTATGTAGTAATCTGGACTGACCAAGAAAGACCTTTATTTTAAAAGTAATTCCACTTCTGTGCTGTATGTTGGGTTTGTTTTCTGCTGTGGTTTGCTCTGAGGAGCGTAAACTGGGGTTCTCTGCTGGGACTAAGCGAAGGGAAGACACAAAGGCTTGAGGTCATCAGGTGGGTCTGGGGTTGTGAGGTGAGCCTGTCTCAGCACAAGGGGGAAATTATAAACACGCTTATAGAATAATTGGTTAGGTGACAGTCTTCCCAGTAAAGAGCTTAAAGGGATCGGGAATGCGGAATGTCTGAAGAGATGACTCCATGGGGAAACACTGACCCTCTTTGCTAATAGACCCTTGTAAATTTTCCATGTGAGAGGTGCAGGTCCCAGCATGGCCAGGCTGGTGGTCTGCTGTCGTGGCAGTGGGAGCTGGGACAGACAGCGAGGAGGAGTATTCTTCATCTACAAATTATGCTTTGTGTGACTTTGCCCTTCAAGAAGAAAGGCCCATTCCAGCGTGGGAGACGGCACGCAGCCCCTGACACCAGCATAACCCAGGCTGAGGGCTGCCCTTTGAGCTCCGACTTCCTGCTGTATCTCATGCAGCGTGGCAGTGTGAGCTTTGAAATCTGACCGTGGGGGGTGATGGGGGCTGTGGGCATCCAGGTGACTCTCGTGGGAGCGCATCGTGCCGTGCTCGTGTTTCCATGTGGCGTTGGACAGCCCATGTAGGAGAAATGGAAATATGCATATTCGCCTTAAATCCAAGACAGAAGCAGTCATACAAAGTGAGAAGTGAAAAGAGAAAAACGACCCCAAACCTTTCTGTTTAACTTTCTCTGATACAAAGCAATTTCTCTAGGGCTGTGCACCATATGAAACACATTATAAATGCTCTTGTAAAATCCACATCGTTATACCACATGAAAGGCTGGCTCCTAAAAATAGCCATTTGGAGAGGATGCAGGCTAGTAGCAATTTTGGTGATCGTGAAATAGTTGTGTTGACATCTCAATGCATGCACACCCACAGAAAGCTTTGACTTTTGAATATTCTTAGCAACAGTTGTGCTTTGTGGAATTTTCCACGTTCTGGTCCCATAAGTAAGAATAGTTGCTTACCCAGCGGTGTTCCTTTTTGATCGTATCCATTGATTTATAAACCTTATTATATTGAGAAAATTGGTCGATGGCTTTTTCTTTGGTGTGACAGTGTTCCTAGCCGTCAGTGTGGCAGTGGTTGATGGTATCAGCTGGATTTTCCCAATCTTACCCATAGAATATTTTCTTTTTCCTCCAATAGACACACTGATGTTCAGTAGGCTGTTGAACCTGGAGCATCAGTGATTACACGAGGAGCAGCGCATCTGCCCGGCCTTTGTATCTGCTGTAGTATTCAGAAGAAAGTAAATGAGATCTGCAGTAATTATGCAGTAATATATCCACAACAAAAATTTCTTCCTCATCCCAGCCATCAGAATTTGGCTTTGGTTTTGAAGAATGGAAGGGTATAGCCTGCTGCCTTTGGTGTGTGTGCAGCAAAGCCCTGGCTGGTGCACACCGCTGTAGCTCTGGGATAGACAACGGGGCCGTGCCAGCTGATATCACTCAGGATCTTTTTGAAGAGCTGGCCAGATTTTATTTTATTGCTGCTGTGTTTTGTTTTTGGCCTGTTGTTTGTTTGAAATCATCACTATAGGGATAGCTTTCCGAAAACTGGTGGAGTCTTCAGTGCTGATCTCTGTTTGCGTTTGTCTTTTGTAAGCAGGGATGGGGATGCCGGAGCCACGCGCCTGCAGACATCCAAGTGTTTGAAGGTTGGGGTTTGGGTTTGTCCAAGGTTTTAAGTGCATAGCTCCTCTAAGGCTGACTGGAAACAGTTTGCTTCAAAATCAGTTTGCTCTTGTAATTGGAGTCAACTCTTTGGTAATCTTGAATGAAATAACAAGGTGTTAAAGAAAATTACATTGCTCCAAAAATAGCTGGCGTGAAAATCATTTAGGCTGAAGTCTCGTGTAAGTCAGATATAGCCGTGATGCTAATGGGGCAGAACAAAAACTCTTCAAGAAATGCAGCTCAAAGTGGTTCATTGTGAGGGCTGCAGTCATACTACAGTTTGGTTTAACATAGAGGGCAGCTCTTGTTCTTTTTTCAGCCCTGGAGTCCTTTTCCAATGGCAGCCTTCTCTTGAGGACTTTAATCCGTCTGTTGAGTTCTTGCAGGCTGCTAGTAGCTCTGAAGGTTTAAATGCTGTACAAGATGTGTTTCCTGTTGCTTAGCTCCCTGAAACAGATGGATGTGGGAACACCTCCACAAGACAGTGATTTTAGTTCTTCCAGACATCGCAGAATAAATGCATTCAATTCTAAATACAACCAGCGTCTTTCCAGCTAAATGCTAAGAAATGTTGACTCGTACGTTGGCATACACGCTCTGTATAATGCAACAGGTACATTTGGAAAGAGCCCCCAGAAGTTTTGAACACTTCTACCTTAAAGTTGACGTCATGCCTGGATCCTAAGTCTGTTTTCTGTAACTGATTGGATGGCTGAAACCAGGGTTACATCTGACAGGTTTCCTGCTATTCTGATGGAGTCTGGGCTTTTCCTGCTGGGAGCAGAATGCAGTTCAAACAATAGATGTGCACTGCTAGGATGGAGCTCTGCGATTCTTAGCAGCACTGAACAAAAGCATTGTAAAGATTCCATTTCTTCACTCCAGTGGGCAGCAAGTTACCTGCTATCATCAGTGCTGGACATTTGGTTATTGGCACTGACTGAAAATGGTAAATAACTACATACAGATATTTAGGCTTTGCATAAATAACGTTTTCTCAAACAGCAATCTGCTACTCCTACCCATGCAGTATGTGGATCTGTATGGGAATGCATGCGGAGGGATGAGGCAGGCTGCAGTGCTGGAAGTGAGTCTGTGAAAGATGAGCATCCACTTCGAAAAGCATCACTGTTGGCCAACTGTTATTTCTTTGTAGCTATTTCTTTGTAAATCTGTGTCTCTCCTGGTGGGTGCACTGCTGGTGCCATGGCTGGGAGCTGCTCCTCTGCCTGTGCCCTGCACTTTGTTTGATTCGGAGCCCAGCGATCCTGTTACCAGAGAGCACCAGGTGCCACGTAAACAGCCAGCTACACAGACATTAGTAATGCCAGTTGTTTGTGTGTTAACACAGGATGTTCTCAAAATCAGGTAAGAAGTGAGGCATGCTACCAAGTTTTACAGCAGAGGAACCGGATAGTCTTGTACCCTGCGTGCAGGGATGCAATGGAGGAAGCACGGTTTTATCCCAGCTTCTGCTCCGGGTCCCCCAGCAGCTCTTCTGTCTGGGGCTCAGTTTCCCCCTGGAGTGTTTTGAAGCGTTATCATTTTATGTGCAAGTGAGCTTTGAAGAGCACTGCAGGCAAAGCCACATCCATGCAGAATAATTGTCCCCAAATCGAAGCAGGCTGCTGCAATGGGAGGTGTTTCAAAAGTGATCAGAGTAAGACTGACTAAAAGAAAGTGAGCTGTGCTGCTTGTGAGACCATTAGCTTTCAGATATTAAACAAATTGTGATTTCATAATCTATTATTAAGTCGCAGGTGACCCTGAAACCACAGCTCCTTTAAGGCGATTGGCACGTTCTCATGCTTTAAAACCTTTTCCAGCCTAAATGGTAATTTCATGGATGACATTTGTTAGGTGGAAGCATTGGTTGGACGGTCCAGTATGTTGCCCCAAACACCCAGAGTGCACAGATCCCTGCTGTGAAACCCAGGACAAAATATCATTCCTATTTACCCACTTGTAATGCGCTGATGAGTACAACCTCTGGGATTGCACTGCATACTTTTTGGACACATGTACCAAACCCCTGGATGCATAATTCACGTTCCTTGTCATGAGGAATGAGTCTGTTTATCTTGGAACTCTTTTGGCTTCAACCATAATCTCTAGGAAATCATTTGTTAGCAGTCGTTAGCTGCCAGTTTGTCAGTGAATGGCTGGAGGCGAAGTCAGAAGCGAATGAAATCTTTTGCAGGCAGATGTCACATGTGGCACAGAGAGGTTTGTAACCCAAAGATGACTTGATGACTTCAGCCCAGCTGTTAGGAACACGGGGAACATGGGCACGAGCGGGTGCAGCCGACTGCTGGGTGCCCAGTGAGCAGGAGAGCCTGCAGCCCCTGCACTGGGCTGCTCCTTCCCGGGGCCATGGGTGCTGAGCTGTGGGGTGATGGGGGGTGGGCAGCCGAGCTCCAGCCCGGCTCTCCAACGTTATCGCTTCTAAATAAAAGTCTAGCAGCAAGTTTCAGTCAGGTAATGAGGGTTATCTGATTTCTCTTTAATCCGAGAAGCATCACGGGGTGTTGCAGACGGAATGATAACCTCAGATTGCTGTTTATCTCGAGCTCGGTGCTGCATGGAGGGAAGTGGCAAAAATGGGTGAAAATTCACAGGAAAAGGAGCTGAGAACGGTCTCCTTAGCCCGCACCAGATCCCTCCTTCTTGCAGGAGGAGTGAGCGAGAAATGACTGCCCCGAGTAGAAACTCTCCCATGAAGCCGCAAAATCCAGCTGAAATAAATACCACTTCCCTGCAGCATTATCTCCCACTCTGTGCTGTCTGCCCACAGAGGATGGTAGGGTGTATGAACTGGCAGGGGATTAATGGCTGCGTGGTTCATAAAAAACATTGCTGCCAGAAGGACGTGGGACCCAGACAGAAGCAAAGAGGGGCTGGTTCTCTCTGCAGATGCCCCCAAGTGCTATTTGTCTGAGAGCAGATTTTCCCACAGATCTCTGGCCTTCATATTATTTGAAGAACCCCCTCTGCAGCTGCAATCCTTCCCTCCCCGGAGGGAAAAACAGGGTGGTAACTTTGTGAACTGAATGGTGTGGAGGTTTAGGAGTGCTGCCATGGGAGGGGAAGATTTGGCTCATTAGCGTGGAACATTGTGTTGCCAGGAACAGAGTTTTGGGGCAGAACTAATAACATGGAAGCAGATGCAGTCAGCTTTTATTAAACTGGTTTGTAGAAGACTTTAAATAGGCAGCAGTTCTACATGGGTCTCTCCTTGAGCAAAGCGGAGCAGCAGACCCCAGCAGCAGCTCCTGGAATCTAGATTCTGGTTTGCAGGTGCAGAGCAGCCAGCCAACCTTTGCACACCAGGAAAGAAATCCTCTCAAATGCATTTAGAAACATCATCAACAACAGAAGTTTGTGGTTCTGTTGCATTTTTGAAGTTCTTATAGTTCACATATCTCACTTGGAACAAGGAAAAGCTGTAGAGCCACCGAGATTATGGTCTGAAGGAACCAACGTTATATCATCTTCTCTTTTATCATCGTTTATCATCTCTGTGTCACAGACTACTGGAGTTCACCCGGCCACCCCAATGGCTGCATTTACCATCAGCTGCTTGGCAGTGCGTTGCAGGTAGGGATGGATAAATCCCTCTCCAAGCCCAGTTTTGGAGCGCTTCTCCCTTGAATCACCCTTTCTGTAGCACCAATTATGTCCGGAACGCTTATCTGCATTGGTGATGATCAGATGCCGTTTCCTGACACATGGCATTCCGTGGCCACCAGTAATGATGGGCTAAGCTCACTCTGTAATTGCTTTACACAAGCACACAGGCTGCAGCCATCATCAGCCAAACACAAATTACCCTTTTCCACTGGCTCCCAGCACTGAGCCATTGACACCTCCAGGATGTCACCACGAAGATGGTCCATCCTCTGCCAGCTATGAATATTACTGTGCATCCTTGCGATGTATTTCTGTTCCGCAGTCTGGACTTCCATGAGCATATCAGTCAGGAGCAGCCGGCCACTTCAATGCAGCAAGCCTGCAAATCTCTTCACTGAGTTCCTGATATCCCCTCAGATCGTTCGGTGCCACTGGCTCCAGCCACCATTTCATAGAGCAGAGAGCACCTCCAGAAATCATGGAGTCAATCATAGAGACATTAAGGTTGGAAAAGCCCACTGAGATCAGCTATTCCAATCATCAGGTCCTTTCTTTGTGCATGCGAAAGCATCCATCCGTGTGCTCCTTGCATCTCGTCATCCTGGTCTGGCTGAATAAGGCTCGAAGAATCCCATTTGAATGCTGCACTCCATCCTACCTTTGTTGTGCAATGCTTTTTTCTCAGGCGGTTTCTAATCTACAGATTTTCTGGGCTCTGTGCATAGCATGAAGGGAAGTCTCCTCATCACCTCGGGTTCTGTCTTTCAGTATCAAGTGTTTAAGACATAATTCTAGGCGTCCAGGGCTTGCTTTCTCTTTGTGTCTCCTTTGCTGTTGCTTTCATTTACTAACATGTTGAACTTCAAAGTCTATTCTTTCTCCTTCCTAATTTTTATGGAAAAAATGGTCTGAACCCCATTTGCATTTCCTCCCTGAGGATACTGGCAATCCTTAATCCTATATATTAAAGAATCTCAGTTTTCCCAGCAGCCTTTTATTCCGGGACTACGCTGCCACACTTTTCTCCTTGAAATTCTCTCCTGTGGTTCCAAATTGCTCGTCATGGTGCCCCTGACCACTGTCACATTCTGTTCTTAGCTAATTGCATGGATGTTTGATCATTTTTGCGTCCTTTTCCTCCCCTTCCCAGCCTGTCCTTTTGCAGCTGGTTGGTGCGGGTTCTGCTCTCTCAGCATCACACACACATTTGCACTCAGTGTTGCAGTATGCATTGCTGGGCTGGGGGCACCGAGACCTGCTGCTGCCCAAGGACTGATGGGGATAGCTATTTGTAGAGCCGAGAGACAGCAGGTTGGCATCAAGGGTGCTGAATAACCAGGTGTGAATGTATTACACGTGGTGCTCACTTTGCACTTACAGGCTCCATACTCCAGTTGTGGACCAGGCAAAGGCTCTTGGCAGTACCAGGAGCCAGATGGCAGCGAAGGCTCCAGGCCTCCCCATCCCTTGTCCTTCTTGCTGCTCCCATGAGCATGCACCAGGACAGCTCTGATGGCAGTGGGAGCTGTGGGAAGCAGGCGCGATGTCGGCCGGGCCTTCCGGATCCAGGGGCTGAGATCACACAAAGCCAGGCTTCTCTCCTATAAGTCATTCTCAGCTATGTGCGCGGGTAATTAGCATGTGCATAAACACTTTGTAATCTTGTGATCATGGCTTGCAGATTAGCTCTTTTGCCAGCTTTGCGATTTCTTTGCCAGTTTTAGTTTTAATTGCAAATCCATTACTGCCAGCTCCCTTGCATATTGTAGCAATAGGCAAATTAAAACACTTGGACACAGTTGGGCGGGTTTCAGTTAAGAAATTAATTGTTACTGCCAACCAGAGCTTTTTAATGTGAGGGTGGCATTCGAGCTTGTTTTTGAGGGCATAATCTCCGAGACTTTCTTTTTTCCCTTCTCCTCCCCCCCACCCAGACTGCGTGGCCCTGTCGAGCAGCTCTGCAGATGGCACGAAGCAAATGCTCGCCTCTTTGATCTCCTAGTCAAGAAAGTTGGAAGTCGTTCTGAATTTATGAGAATCCTGTCTGAAATAAATCTGTCTGCGCGCAGGGCCGCGCCGAGCTGCAGGCAGGGCTCACCTGCACCACGCAGGATGCGTCCCACAGGAGCGGGCCGATGGCGTAACGATAAAGGGAAAACATTATGTGTGTTGTTGAACACGAAGAAGTCTAGACAATCTACAATTTACCAGTCAGGGTAATTGGCTAAAGGCTTAATCCGCCCTGATAATCCAGTAATGGCACTGCTGGCAGGACACTGATGGAAACGTCGCTCAGCAGCGCTGGCTGCCGCTGCCTCCTGCAATTGCAGCTGTTCCTGTTCCCGTTGGGGCTGATCGGGTGTTTGTGGAATTCTTCAAACTTTTCCTTTGGCTTTCTCCAAAACTTCTCATGCTCCCTTGATGCCGTTTTGTGCTCGGTTTGTTGTTGAGCAAGCACCTCTTGCTCCCAGCTCTTTTGCTCCTGACGGACAGCTCTTCACATGTCCCTTTCCAGTCTGCTGCTGCTGCCATTACCCCGAGTGCAAACAGCCCCACGTTTGGGGATGTGCTGTGTGTCACCTCCAGACCTGGGGCACTCATTGGGGCTCAGCAGTGATTGCAGGGAAGGATGGATGGGCGAGATCCCCTCCCAGAGGGTTCTCCATCCGTTGGAGCTCCCATCCCCATGTGTTGCCTTTGTGGCCCATTGCTGTATTAGAGCATAGCTCAGCTTTGAAAGCAGACTATAAGACTATCACCTGTCCCTGTTAGATTTTTCCCTTTCACCCATTCCCTCCATTTGCCTTGGAAAATGTGATGTGCTCAGCTCTCTCTGTACCCTTCCCAGAGATGAAGGTGTGCAGTGCTGTGTCTGCACAGCACTAAGCCCGCATGAACACAGCCAGGTGCTGGCAGCTCTCATCTGTGAGAATACCCATCATTTATAATGCAATCATATTTGCTCACTGGACAGCCACTTCCGTGCACCTAATTGCTGCCCTTTCTCTCTGTTCTCCGTGCCCACACAGCGCCCTGAGTGCTGGCTGTAAATCCCACTGCCTTCAGTGCCTTTGCAGACGTGTAATGGGTTGGAACTCAGCAAACAGCTCCTGTGAAGGCAGTGGAGGGGCAGCTCAGGGCTGGCACTGCTGCTCAGGGCGGGCTCCAGCTGTCAGCAGGGGCTTTAAAAGCCATAGATAATAGCATATAGAAACTCACTTTGGTCACTGGCTGCCTGAAATCAAACCGACACCGTTTTTAGAGCAGCTTTTTTTTGAACGTTGTTTCTTCTATTTCTTTTTATTTTTTTTTCTGCTCAGAAAACAATGGAAGAAGTACAGTTCCGCTGCAAACAAAACCTGAACATGCTCTTAACTCACATGCAGAATATCAAAGGGTGCTTATTCAGTACACATTACCACCCTTCCGCTTTACAGCAAACACCTCGTCACAGCTGAGAGGCTTCGGGAGAGCTGAGCATCGTGCATTCTGCAGAACGTCCCCCTGCAGTTGCCCCGCAGCTCGGGCTGACAAATCCCACTTTAATTGTTGGTGATCTCTATCAGAACAGACATCGGGGTTGAGTTCAGGGGGAACAAACACGAACCTACAGTAAGATCAAAGCGGCGGCGAGGTGCGCATGTGCTAATAATAATAGCTTATGAAAGCTCATATTTTCCTTCAACAACATCCTGTCATTTGTGTATTGGCTTTGAAAAGGGGTAAAAAAAAAAAAAAAAAAATTCAGTGTAATTTACTTCAGCAAAAAAAAAAAAAAGAGATGAGGCTGATAGTCGGTGTGCGGTTTGCTGCGAGGGTTGCGCGTGAACCGCGTCCCCGTGTGCATGTGTGAGCCGGGTGTGCAGGGCTGTGCGCCGTTATCTGATGCCTGCATACAGTCTGTGACAGTGTGATGCCGAACGGAGGGTGAGGTAAACAGTCACCAGGCTGGTAACCGCATCCACACCTGGCCCACCTCGATAAATGTCTGTAAACAGTTTGCATGGAGGGAGGTTACTGCGAGGCCGGGGATGTCTAACGGCTGCTGTGAGCTGGGTGGGCTCGGCAGGGGGGTGAGGGTTTGGGGGGATTCAGGGTGGCATCTTGCTGGGGTGGAGCTGCCAGCGGGGCTGGGGCCAGGAGCCAGCTGTAGGATGTGGGGATGCGGGGATCAGGGTTGCACGCAGTGTGGTCAGTGTGACTGGGGCATTTTGGGGCTGCTCAGCCACACGCTGGGTCCAGCGGCCGTGATTTCCCCTCTGCAGGACGTGACCTACTTGGGGAGCACTGCTCAGCCCGCAGAGCCAGGCACTGCACTGACCATTTCCTCTGCCCTCTTCACATATTCTCTGCCAACTTTTAAGCCTAGGGCACGGGGTTGAAGCCTCTGTTCCCCATCCCAGAGCGGAGTAACCGTGACACTGTGAACCTGCAGAGGAGGGCTGTGCACAGGGGATGCTCTGTGCTGGGAAGGGCACGGAGAGTGTTTTCAGCTGCATGCTGTGGTTGTTGACATTCAGCTGTGCCTGTAGTTCTGTGTGCAAGCAGGAAAGGGTTTGGGGTTTTTGTGATACAGAGGAAGGCTGACTGTAAAAGGTGACAGAGTGGCCCAATAAGTGCTGAAGATGGGCTGGCTGAGGAAGGAGAGGGCTGTTTAGAAAAGCAAGGGGAAGAGGACAAACAGAGCAGATGCATGGTCCCAGACTTTCTGGTCTCTCTGCAGAGGTGCTCCCCACTCACTGGGCACGGTGTGACTGCAGCCACACACCAATGCCAACACAAGCAGCTGCAGTGCCGGGGAGATGCTTTGCAGAGCTGTGCAACTGAGCTCGAGTCTATCCAAACTGCAGCACTGAATAGCAGCAAACAGGGACTCGTTAAGAAAGTGGAGCAAATAATAATGATCTGTCTGTTTAATGCGGCTGAAAGGCGTACTTCAAAGATAGTGTTATCCTAAAAAAGCCCGAGCATGGAGGGGAGAATACTTGATCGCTACTTCCAAGTTTTGATGGTAGTTGTAAGTAGGTCAGCAAACGGTAATATTTAAATTAACTCCTCTTTCTGGCAACTAGATGGGAATGTAGGTCTGGAAATGTGGAGATGTAGATTTCTTCCCAGCACTGCCACTCTGACAAGTCACTTCATCTCCTTGTGCCTAAGGGAAGAATACACCTTTGGGCTCTGCCCAGTAATCATCATCCAAATGCTTCCCCACCTATCTGAAGGGGTTTAGAATATGTGATTGAAAAGTGCAAAGTATTATTAACGTTGAATTAATGTCTGCCATTACAATATGTAATGGAGTATTTCTGCACACACCCCATTTCCTCCTGCTTGAATGTTTTGTCAGACGAGTCCAAGTGTTTACCAGCTTTATAGCCGCCCTAAAAGGGAGCGTGAGCTGTGGCCATGGTAGTGAGTGGGGCTGTGGGGCCGGAAGGGACAACTGGGAGCCAGCATAGGGGAGCGTTTCGGGAGCCGGCAGCGGAGCAGGGTCGGGGCGGGGGGCTGCCCCATGGCCAGCTGCCCTGTGTCATGCAGAGCCCACTGTGATGTGCTCACTGCACTGTGCTGAAGGTGCATGAGGGGCGGGCAAGCTGTGAGTTCCCATCCTTCTCCCACTGCCCCGTCCCCACGCATCCCCCAAGTGCGTTGGCCTGTCCATGCACGCTGCAGCTCTCCTGGCACACTGCTGCGTTGGAGGACCCAAGCCCAGACCTCTCCAAGCAGCACATCTTCATCCCAGCCATTTGCTCTCCTGCTCAGACCAGGCTGTCCCCAGCCCTCACCCCCTGCAGCTTGGCCCAGCAAAGCTGGGCAGCCCCATGCTGTGCTGCCTTCTCATTGCTGCGTGCTGCTTTCTGAGCTACCTGACCACACCATGTGGGTTACTGTCTAGACTGCCTCGCTTTAACAAAGTGTATTCACTAATGTACTATTAGAGCTCGCTAAAAGTAACAAACAAAGTACATTTCTTTCTTTGCTCCTTAATTGTTTGTTCATTAGCTTGCTCGCTGATTCATAAAATATGAAAACCTCCAATAGGGTATCTAGTCACTAGTGCAAATTAGCTAGTTTCTAATGTACATAAATGAATTATAACCCCGCACTTACAGTTTGTCTTTAATACAAGCACTGCACAGAAGTGCTTTATCTTATCAGGAAAGAATTTGGTCTGCTGCTATGCACACGAAATTACAAGTAAAGGCAGAGGCTGGGAGTGCTGTATCCTACACCCTCAAAACATGTTAGTGGCTAAAACAGTCTCTTTTCTGCTGGGTAATCTGTTTTCTTCAGTTTTGAAACAGGAATATGGCATCCTTGGACATGTGCATTCATAGGTAGGGTGGGATGTGAACACTGGGCATGGTCTGCAGGCTGACAGCAGCAGGGGAAGCCATGAGGCTTTCGTTCTCTTGGGACTCCTTTTCCCTAGTATTTCTTATCCAGTTTTGCTCTTCCACTCTACATCTTGGTTATTCCTGTTGCTTGAGAAATTATTCACAAAAAGAGCCATGTCCTCAAATTCCCATGAGCCTTGTTTCCAGGTAGGATGTGCTCATGTGCAAACTCCTGGGAAGCTCATCTCTAGCTGTTCTCCAGCCTACAGTTTTGTGCTGGGAAGGGTAATTCTATAACACAATCCATATATACAACTCTTTACTCTTCTCCGTACCACTGCTAGCATGCTCAGCACAAAGGGTCTCATTCTGTAAAAACACTGCGGGATTTTAGATACAATTCTAAGGATGGCTGTTTCAAGTCTGTGTATTTTATTGGCTTAATCCTTATTCAGTTCTGTAATTCTCTCAAATAATGAGCACGGGCTGCCTGGTGTAAGCTTTTGATACAAGCTGTGGCTTTCACCACACAGTCTGCCTACAGGAGAGGTTTGCACTGACAGTGGCCAAAGTCCCATGGCAAGAGGCTGGTGTTCCACGTAGAACAACCCACAGATGAGGTACTAAAAACTCAGATCTTGTCATATTTGTATGGAAATAAAGATTTCTGGTGGAGATTGAGTACTCAGATGTCTTTTGTTCCCCAATTGATATTACAGCCTTTTCCGTGGGCATCGTTCCCAAAGCCTTTGCTGTGTGTAAGGCTCAGACCTGAGAGCGCTCACGTAGGGAAATGATTTCCCACGTGTGGATGGCTTTGTTGAAATCAGCCTGACAATTTGTGCATAACATTATTTGGATGCATTTGTGAGTGTTGGGCTTATGCGTACAGGATCAAGGACTTAGTAAATGTTTTTTTGTCTTGATACATAAAAGCTTTGTTGGTTGGATACTGAGGTCTCTGCTGCCTAAGCCCCATTCAGTTTCAATGGCAACCATTCACATGCCTGTCCTGAGCACACCTAAGTATCCATACTGTGAAAGAACGTAGGACAAACTGAAGGACATTCCCACAGGTCAGCTTGCTGTGGGCTGCGACATTTAACATGGTGTTTGGACTCAGAGCATGTATTTTGTACAGAATGAAGTGTACACTTCTTTATCAGCCTCTTTCAGTGCAATTGATTCAAGAGAGATTAGGATAACGTGGGGTGCGTATCTTCGGTTATTTTAGCTCATTACTATACCATGACTTTAACTGACTTTACCTCAAAGCCAGCCAAACTTCCTTTTCTTTGCTAAATTTGCTCACAAAGGCTGCTCCCGCTCACACAGCCAGCGCCTCTTCGTCGGATGGATGCAGCAACACCTGAACCATGAGGGAGAAGTGCCACGGCGCGTCTGAGCTGGCACCAGGCATGGCCCACGGGGGGCATTTCACCAGCAGGCAGGGAAGCAAAGCCATATCCACATCCTGAAGCCATTTTAGGACCTCCGTGGTATCCAAGGGGGTAATTTTTCTTGGATGTTTTGAATTTGAAAATCTCAGCGTGTGATTCATGTGGTCTGGGAGCTGGCAGCGCTCGAGTCGTGCTCTCCAGCTTCCCCTGGAGCCTGCAATCTGCTCGGGCTCTAAATGCAGACCAGTTATGCCACCGAGCTGAGGGAAAGCTGCTCCAGAAAGTCGGGGGCCTTGGTCTCCCAGTGTGACTCTGCTCACATTTCCAATAGTTGGGTTTTCTCTTGTTTGACCAGTTGCTGGTTTCTGTCTTTTTGCTTCAGTGAAAAGGAGAGTTACCTCTGATAATTAATCCAAAATCTTTTGTCAACGAAGGCAAAGCCCAGAACTGGAAACATCTCATGTCCTGCCATCAGAGCTGACCAACCAGTACATGGCGCTCTTCAGGGCTGAACAAAGGCTCCAGAAGGCGTCGTTCAGAAATTCTCTTTCATCTTCATCTGTTTCTGCCTGGATTTCTTCATTTAATTGTTCAAATCATCAGCTGTGCTCGAGTTCTTAGATTTTGGGTTTCCGTGTGGGTAATGCCATCCATCTCTTTGCATATGACCAAATTAGGTGAAAGAAAATGAATTATGCTTATTTCTGTGCTTTAGGTGCTTGTTTAAGTGTACTGTCCTATGCAAAACGAGGAGTGTGGTTCTTTAATGTTTTCTTTAGATCCCAGCTCTAATCCAGCCTCCCCAGCTCCACCTGAGCTATGTGTGGACATAATTTTCCTCTCTGTACAGATCTTCTGCACTGGTAAATGCAGAGGTTATTACAGAAGCTATGGGAAGCTGTAGACGAACAGCTTTTGTCAGGTTGCAGAATGGTTACTTTTCCCACCCATTCAGTTCTCTGTCTCCCTCTTGGTACATTGCTGAGGTTTTCTGTTGGTGGTTTTTGTGACCCATGGCAATTGATTTCAGGGGCCACTGCACAGCTCCTCGATAAACACAACTTCTGTTCGTGGCAGGTCCTGTCTGCTCCAGGATCGCAATTGGGAGGCAACATATTTTACTGCAGATACCAAGAGTTTTAAAGTCCTCAAGCAGGTTTGCATTTAAAAGAAAGAGTTGCCAAATTCAACGTACATAATTGACATATAATTTGAAATAATAGCTTCACAGGAGTGACTGTGTAGAATTTGACCTATATATTCCTTAGAATTGTGAGTGTGTGGAGGAAGGAGAGAGCTTGACCCAGCATGACATTCAGATCTGAGAGGAAGGTTGCATGACTAACCAATAAAAAAAGCAGTCATTTAATTTCAATCTGAGAATTGCATCATGAAATCGTGAGCTGAGAACCATGGAATCCAGCATGGGTTTGTGTGTGCCATTTTTTTGTGTGCCATTTACTTATGCTCATCTGCCTGGATGAAGAAAATGAAGTTAATTACTTTATTTTGGAAAGCAGAAGTAAATGCATCTCTTCTGACCTCTCCTGAAGCCAAAGAGGGCTTCAGCTACACCTTCAGTTCACGTTGTTGCCAGGTGGTGGTGATCCTGCTCATTCAAAATACCTCTACAGAAAATTATCCCAATCCCACAAACCACTCCTTATTATCCCATTGATACTCTGCAGGCAGGGAGACCTCTAAGGTTTTAGAGACTGGAATGGAGGCAAGTGCCTTTCTTGTCCTCCAGCCTTCCCCTGGAGGGGGATGATGCAGCATTTCCCCAGCCCTCAGTGGTAGATACAGGTGAGGGGGCAGTTTGGGTCTCTGCTTCTGTCTCTTCCTGGAGCAGAAAGCTGTTCCCCCATACCATCCTTCTCCCACACTATCTGGGGCTGAGCTCCATCCTCCCCAGCTCCTCTACTTTCCCATTCCTGCTGCCATGGCAGGACTCGTGGAGGGAGGATGCTGCACGTGGGGGTGCTTTCGAAACAGGGAATGAAGGTGGTGTCAGCAGCAGCCCCAGACCAAGGTCAGCACGTGAGGTCAGTGCTGAAGGGCAGCCCTGCACTTTGGTCCCACTGTTTTCTACAACTGCACAGGTGCCCTTCATCAGCTTTATGGGCAGGATGGTTTTATGTCAGCTGTTTCAGTCTCTCTGTCTCCTTGTGGAGCTTCACGACTTCCACATGTAGTTGCAGGGTTTGCCGGTGTGGTTGTATGACACAACGAGCTGTTTGGGGTGACTCACCTGGCACCGTGCTCTGCTCCGTGCTGTGTTTGGTTAAGGCATGACACGTTCCACGAGCAGTGGATCAGGAGGGAGGAGAACAGGAGCAAATTGTTGCTACCGTGATGTGTTTTGTCAAACTGTGATTGCAGTGCATACTGAGCTGCTAGAGATCAGTCCTTGCTCTCCTGCTCCCTTCAGCAAGCAGTGCCCACAGCTCTGGGTTTTCCCTGGCAAAGCGGATGGGTGCAAGCAGCTGGAAGCACAGCAGGGCAAGCTCTGGTGGGGCCAGCCGCAGTTCTGGAGCTCCCAGCAGCTGTTGGGTCACCAACTCATGGCCAGAGCGCAGATCGCTTTGCTTTGCAGCCTAGTAAACTGTCTCAACACCAACATGCACAGATACATGTGACACCTCTTGCCATGTTCCTGTTCCAAGCCTGCACTCCTGGCCCTGCGTGTGAGTAATGCCTGACTCGCGGGGATGGTGCTCATTACTCACGGGGAGGTGCTTGCATCCCATCCCTGAGCACCAGGTGCTGCCGATGCCGGGAGATGGAAATCTGATTATTTGGCCCTGTTTTTCACGCTGTTTGTCATGATAAACCAAAACTCTGCTGTATCTCATAGAGCAAATCAGCCATAAAGTCAAGTTCTCCAAATTCTGCCTTCGCTGCTCTTTGTGGAAGGAAGGTAACAAGCGACGTGTGATAGCCACAGACTCTCTTTTACATGAGAATTACATTACCTACAAAGAATGTAGGCAAGCCAGCTTCAGTGGTGCAACTTGCTGAAGAAAAAATGGGCAGCCAGCACTAATAGGAGGATCTGGGCATTCACAAATGGATTAATTTTCTTTTCTCTCAGTCAAATGTTTCTCTTTAAAGCACCTGCTAAGAAGGGAGTGAGATAATGAGGTGTCTGGATGGTAGGAGGTGTTTTTAGAGCTCTGCTTTTGCTTTCTGTTCTTTAGTTCTTGTGTAGAGCAAAGGAAAGGCTCCCGTGGCACGGGGACGCAGCAGTGGTATGGAATGAGGATCCGGGCCCTGAAATACCCACCCTGAGAGGCCTTGTGCTGCGGGCTTGTTGGAAAATAAGAGGGATAAATGAAGCGGAGAGTCTGCACGTAGGGACAGAGCAGAACAAATGAACGTGTGGGCCCAGAGGGCAGCCATTCCCAGTTCTGTACACGGATTGGTGCCATATCATGGGGATGCACAGGGAGGGAGGGAAGGATGGGCCACCACTGCTGCTCCAAGTGCAGCCCAGAGCAGCCCCAGACAGACCAGAAAGACAACGTGGCATGGAAATCAAAACACGGCTCCTGTTTGGCTAATGGTGCACAGGATGCAGTGGGGCCAGCGTGAGGTTTTGTGCTTGTGGTCAAGAATTTAACTTTTCCTTTTTCTGAACGCGCTCTAACGTAAGACACTTCGGGGGTGAGGGTTTCAAATGAAACAGGGTTCTGTGTATGCAGAAGTTGCTTGTTTGCAAATACAATTTAAACCCCTTGTGGTTTACCATGGAAAATACAGAGTTGGTGTTTTTCACCCGAACTATGCTACACACACACTGCAGGCAGAGGGGACCGCACAGCCCGCGCAGGGGAGAATGTGAAACTAAAATTAACTTCCCCCATACGCGCATGGACAGATGCAGATAAACGCACACCCAAGAGCTCTGTCAGGGTGATTTCCTTGTGACATTTCTGTCTGTGGAGAGGATATGTTGGTGGGGAGAAGGCTGTGGCCGCCCAAGTGGTGCCTGGGCTGCGCCCCAAGGGCACATGGCACTGAGCCCCAGCTGAGGAGTGGGTTTGTAGGGCAAGAGTCGATGGGAGGGGAGCAGTGCCTTGGGGAGGATGCCTTGGCCATGCTCTTCGCAGACATAAATGGATAGTTAACCTCCATGAAGCTCTGTAGGCAAGTTTGAGTATTTATACATCTTGAATTTGTGTTTTCCCAGAAGTTGAGCATAAAGCTCTTGCTTTTCAGCATGTGGATGGCAGTGTATTCCCAGCAAGAAGCAAAGGTGGTTCTTCATGGGAGCTACGAGAGCCAGGAGGAAGCTTGTTCCCTCCTGGTGACATCTCACCTGGTCTGCTGCTCCTCTGCTCTAAATGGGCGGAGGGTCAGCATCCAGGGAGCAAGCCCCAGACTGCAGGCACGTGGAAGAGTCCTTTCACATCACATCCCTCAGTTGCGTGGCACAGCTGCTGCCTGCTTCCCAGTGACTTCTGTCTGTGAAGAAAGGCAGGATGCAAATCTCAGTGGTGTCATTATTTGTGAAATCACTGATTCTCATAAAGGCAGGGAAAGGGTACGGTTTGGTATAATGAAGAGAAATCATTTGAAATGGAAACTTACCACTCTGGTACTGGAACAAAAAAATATCCCAGTATGTGCCCTATGCAAAGGGTGCTTAGATGCTCTTACTACTATGCATTAATGGGGTGGTGCAAAAATTGCCCTAAACATACAGAACTGCTTTTACTTTTGATTCCTCCCTCAGTGTTGAGGTTTACAGTCTGTAACACAACATGTGTGGGTTTCATAGGTCAGTCAGTCTGCCTTGGAGGACATGGATTTCACATGTAGTTTCTCACTCTCATTTACTCTGCGTTCTTCATTGGTGCAGAGATCCACAGTGATCCGAATGAAGAGCATCAGCTGCTCTTGGAGAACCAGAACATGATTGTTTTCACCAGGCAACAATTTTGGGAGGATTTTCCTTGAATGTACAATGTAGTAAAAGTGGGAAATTGGTTTTTGAGTTAAGATAAGGTGCGTGTTTGGCTTAAGGTTTGTCTGGTAGAGACCTACAGACAGAATGAGCACAGCTATGTCTGAGGGTGATCTGGGGCCGAGGGCAGAGTGCTGAGGCTGGGGCTGCTCGGAGACTCTAAATAGGAGGGAAATATTTTAGGATGAAGTTTTGACTGGGAAGAGAACAGCTGTTCTCTGCTGCTCCTGCATTCCTGAGATATGTTGTTTAGTTGGCTCTTTCCCTCTGAGCTTCATGTGCTGCCTTGAGCCTTGGTTGCCTTGTTGGCCATGGGTGGAAACATCATCCAGGGGCATGCAGCAGCTGGCAGGTCGCTTCAGTGAGCTCCCCTGTAGTGCAGTCCCATGGGCTCAAAGCACTGCTTCTACAGGCAGTGCCAGCCCAGCTCCAGGAACGTCTCCCTGTTCCCAGATAATCATTAATCTGAAATGAATGATGGCTCCCAATGCAGCAGCATGTTCTGCCATACAACCTGCTGAAATCAAACGCCAGCCTCACCCCTTTCACTGCTCCTGGGACTCCCAGTGACCCCAATTTTCAAAGGAGTCACAGATTCACTCAACACAGGCTTTCAGTTTTGGTGCAGTCTCCCCTCCAGGACAGCACCCTTTACAATCACGTCTTGGGAAAAAATGAGCTCGGAGAGCTCCGTGTCCTCTCCCCTTTTTTTGCTCATGAGCCTCTGCTGAGCCTTCCTGTGACACGATTTCATCCTGAGTTCACTTGGATTACAACCCCAACACCTACTCCACTCCCAAAACCATCGTTCTCTCCTTGTCGGATACTAACCTTAACCAAAAGTCTCACCCAAGCCATGAAGACAAGAGCTGTGTTCCAGCTGCCTCCAACAAGACCTGGAGTCCCCAGGGGACTGGGTTTGGGGTGAGCTGTGGCCAAGGTTCCTGGAGGGGTTTACAGCCAGAGTAAGGGCTGGAGCAAGTTGTGAGATGGCAAATGGAGGTGGCCGAGAGCAAGGAGTGCATGCAGGGCCTGAAGGATATGTGCTGTTATATTTGATCATGGAAAAATATTGGTTGGGTGTGGGGTTCTCCAGATTCAGTGTTTAATTCGAGCTGGTGTTTCACCATGAGGCGGGACAGAAGGCAAAGTGCTGTGGTCACGGGGAGAAGCTTTCCCAAGCAGTGGGTGCTGCCCACATTGCCTGGGCTGCCATCATGGGGATAAAGCAATGATGGTACTGTAGCTGCGTGGTCTGACAAAAGTCTTCCTTGGAAAAAACAGGCTTCAGGGAAGCGTATCTGATGTCGTCACCGTGAGGAGACTGAGCTAGAACAGTTTCCTTAATTAACCTTCTCTAAATGAGGTGCTTTGATGGGTTGCAGCTCAGCAGTGGAGCAGAGATCTATTTCTGAGGAAATTCTTCTGGATTCCAGCAGAGGTAAAAATGTCTTGAGTGAGGAGGTACGGTATCCAATAATAGCTCTAAAGCTGGCAGATAACTCTTTGATCTCTTCTGTATCATGACTCCGCGTTGCTTTTGAAAGATAGCTGAGTCTTTCGGAGCAGAAAGCGGCTTTTTCCTCGCCCTGCATTCAGTGCAGGCAGCCAGCAGGTGCTGGGAGCACAGGAGGTGACCTCTCCTTATTTGCAGCTTGGTGACAAACACTGGAGAAATCTGGGTATGACAGCTACTCCTGTTTTACATATAAAAAGGAGCTTTGGGATTTATGTAATCAGCAGTTCAAAACCTATCAGTAGAACACGAGCAGCTCCAGGCTGTTTGCATGCAGCCGAACACAAAGCCACGCAAGGCATGGCCCACCCAGACCTGAATGTCCCCATGCCACAGCTCTCGAGCAAAAACTCCACGAGGAAATGCTGCTCTGCCTTTCCAGAGCCATGCATGCAGGGGAGCAGCCATCCCTGCACATCTGGATGGAGGCACAGCTGGCAGAGCATCCTCCCAACCCGACATCACAGAGCATCCTCCTGCCCCTGCTGTGCCCACAGCTGCTGGGCTGCAGAGCCCTGTCCCGTTGCTCCAACGCAGAGCAGCACTCACAGCTTCTCCCATCCATCCCCATTCAGGCTCCCAAAGGTGCTCTTTCTTTTCGCTGTGTTTTATGAAGCGCCGTGTACACCTACTTTCAGCTATAAATAAAAAATAATCATGTGCATTTAACACTGATTAAAATTCTTTTTAAATTTATATGCAAACGAGGAGCAGCCACAGGCTGCTGGCAGGGTGCCCATAGGGCCCTTTGTTCTGGAGAGATTGTACACCACTGATGAGCAGATAAATTCGTCTTCAGTGCCATCGTCTTGTCTTCGTTCTGCATCTTTTTTATAACTACTGGAAGGTGTAGGTTGAGAAACGCTGGTTTGATTAGCTGGGCTTGTGGTTGGTCCCTTTTCATGCCAAAATCATTTAAGTGTTCCAGACATGGCATACACCCATGGAATCTACAAATATATCTCTCCCCAGTGCGTCATAATTCCTAGGGTAGTAAGTGATGAATCATCAGGATCTAATGTGAAGATAAGCTAATTAGCATTAATCAGAGCTCCTGCCTGAGGTGGGAAAATGCTAGGTGAGCAGTCTGTTGGCTGCCATTTGTGTTGTTTAATTATTTTATTTCTATTTCTTTCCATTTTACAAATGGGCCCCTTCAGATCTCCCAAGCTTGCAGGAGGTTTCCTTTAGTGCCCTGCGAAATATGGAACCCTGCTGGTGACCCCGAGCACCCCACCTGATCCCACCCACCATCCCACTCCTTGCTATGGGCTGGAAGTCCACTGGCTGCTCTTGGTCACCTTGGGACTCAGACTGCCTCCGTGTTGAATTTATAAATCGTTACTGCATTATTTTCCTTCTTGTGCCATCCCTCCTGGCGCAGCTCCCATGCAGCAGGGTGCGCGCACCCCTGGGTGCTGCCTGCCTCGTGCTGGGTGCCATAACCCGGTCGTGCTGCAGGATCACGTGGAATTCAGCTTCAGCAAACAGCATGAGCAAGCACCACCCTGCACGGCTGGGCTGAAGGATTGTTTGTGACAAATTCCTTTACGACTACATTGTGCATCTGCAGCGTGCATCCAGAATCTGAAAGGAACGGGCTTTGCTTGCGCAGCTCCTGCTCTGTGTGCCCTGCACACATTGGGTTTGGGAGCAGGAATTCTGTGCTGAGCTCAGGCTTGGCCATAAGCATACAGCTAATTAGCTGCCAGTGAGACCTGAGCCCTACAAGGAAATGCTGTGAAGATGCTTTGGGAGCCTCCTGTGGGCTTGGTGTGTTTTGGGAGGTGAAGCCCAATGCGGGGACAGCGGCGTGGCTGCAGGGCTCCCTGTGCCATGGGATGCCCACGATGAGAAGAAGGCAGAGTGTGTTCTGCTCCATGGGATGGGGTCCAGCACAACCCCGGCTGGTCACTGTATGCATGCAGCTGTTGGCCATCACCCTTTGCCACCCATGCACAGAGTGGAGGTTGCTATTCCCTGCTGCTGGAACTGCCTTTCCCTACCCTGAATCTGCTGCCATCCCATAATTACACAGCCTCTTCCATTGCGGCAAAACCCGCCCCTTCCTTTTGGAACTGCGGCACACAGGCTGTGTGCAGGCACCAGCACTGCTCAGCTCCTCCTGAGCACATGGCTCCTATTCACTTCAGCTGTGCTCCATAGCTCAGCACTGGGCTGAAAGCAAACCTGAACCACAGCTCATGGTGCTTACAGCAGGGAGCAAGCACCAGAGAAGGTTTGCAGCCACTGACAAAGTCATTGCAGTCAGTCCTGGGACACTGTGAGAGCACTGCAGGGATCCAGAGGGCACCCATGGGAAAGGAGAGCAACACATCAGTCCTGTGGGTCTGATGGCTGGGGAGGCTCTGCCATCACCGGGAGCTGGTTACAGTAGATAGAGTAGATAGGAAGGATTAAATCCCAGACTACAATTTGTTTTTGGCTGAATAATTATGATTCATTAGTCCCAAGCACAAATTATAGTAATTTAAAATATTAATACTTCTTTTTATATATATATAAAAAAAGGAGGAGGCAGGTGGATTGTGTCCGATAGGTCTGACCCCCATGGCCAGGCTGCCCTCCTTGGTTTTGTTCCACATCCCCAGCCTGGCAGTGGCAGTGATAGCTCCATGCTCATTGGATCTCATGGCACAACTCCCCTCCACCTGCATCCCCAGACCTGCCACACAGCACGGCCCTTCTTCCCCAAAACTGCACAGGCACAAATGGGACCCTAGGACGTGGAGGTCTTTCTTGAGGCCACTCCTGGAATGGGGCAGTGGGCACAGTGGGATGGGCTGGGGATGGGTTTGGTGATCATAGAGGTCTTTTCCAACCTGAATGATTCTATGGTTCTGTGAAATTGTACATAAATGTTTTATGCATAATTTGGTATACATTTTCCATAAATATATACACTTTGTGTATATGGTGGCTATATATTTAGGAATAGTTGTGGTGTTTTTTTTAATATGAAACGTGTAAAATAGGTCTTTATTTTATACAAAATGCCCTGCTTTAAGCTCTGTTTACAGTGTGCATTGTGAGCATCACAGCAGCAGTGAGCCTGCTCAGACGCAGGAGATAACAGGGCTCCACCCTTGCAGGCACCTTTCAGTTAAACACTGTCACTGTTAAATGCTAGGGCTGAACACAGCCTGGTGCGAATGCAGGGAGGCAGTGAGATGGATGCAGAGATAAGAGAGCACCAAGCACTGCTTTCATGGACACCCCAGGTGATGCATGGCAGTGGGATGTGTCCTGCACCCCAACAGCTGTGCCAACATCTGCATGGGCCCGGCAGCAAGTGGGCTCCTGACATGAGTAAGTGAGAGCCTGAAACACTGCAGCGCGTGGCAGATGTGGTCGTCATGCTGGTGTTATCTGCTGGCTCAGGAGCTGTGCTCTGCTCCATCTAGAGGCTGTGCTTCTGCCCCGCACCTCACTATGCACCCGGAGCACCAAAAGTGCTGTGAGTTTATGTGCGTTTATGCACAGAATGCTGCAGATCAAATACCTACAGGCTGCCAGGCTGCCAGCATAGGGTGTTCTCCCTATTTTTCCTAGAAACCTGAATGAACATGTGCTGGAGAAAATCATAGCAGAATGACTTGGTTTGGAAGGGTCCTTAAAGATCACAGAACTGGAGACTCACAGTGTGGTTGGGCTGGAAGGGACCTGACAGCCCCCCAGCTCCACTCTGCATGTGCCCAGAGCCCACCCATGGCTGCGGGCACCTCCAGGGCTGGGGCAGCACAGCTCTGCCTGCAGTACCAGCCCCTCACCACGTCTTCCTGATATCCGATCCAAATCCCCCCTCTGCACTCAGAAGTGCGTGTCCCTCAGAGAGACAGAGCAGTGGAAAATGTCTCATTGACCCTGATGAGAACTGCTGTAGAGAAGTGTCCTGTATGCTTCGATATCTTGTTGCTGTTCTGCTGAAGCCCTGCATTCAGTGTCCCCAGCTGCTGGCTTGCCTTGGGCTTCATGTCACCCAGCACTGCAGCTGAGGTCTGCTGTGTGCTGGGGACACTCACAGGGACAGTGTTATGGGAATGGTGTGCTTTACAAACTGCTTTCTCTGCGTAGCAGCACAGTGAGAACCAAAAAAAAAGGTGTGAAAACGTGTAATCCTCTGTAATCTGTATGGTTTTAACTTGGTGTGTTCTCAGCAGCTTAGATGACTAGTGTGCGATAGACGGGTTTATTTCTGAATTGCAGACTTTACAGGGAAGAATATAAATCCTGAAGCAATTGGAACAGTGCTTTAATTGGACACAGCATTGGTTGCGAAGGGAGGTTCTATTGCAGGTTGGGTTGGACAGTGCGGGGTCCTTTGACAGAACACTTCTGTGCAGGCTCCTGTCCCGGTAGCAGCAGCAGTTTTTCATTCCCAGCTGCCAGAAAGCAGATGTGGGACACGAGACATCCTGCAGGACCTGGGTCGTTCCTGCACTACGATATTGCAGTGCAGGCGTGCGGAGGCTGCGTGCACAGAGGTGTGGCGGCTGTGTTTTGTAGTGTAATTGATGCTCTGCGTAACCTGGGTTTCATCATTCAGCAAATGCTGCTGTCAATTATCATAATGAGGCAGAGGACGTTGCGAGGGAGTGAAACATGGGGGCTGTGCTGCAGAACGGCTGCGGTTGGGCAGCTGCGTGGGTCAGGGGCTGGCTGGGAAGGGTCTCTGCCAGGAGCTCGTGCCTTTTGGCAGCTGCAGGCATGGAGCAGGACCCAAACCATCGTGCTTGGGCAAAACTGCATCCCACCAAGAGCTGTGGTCTCCACAAGTTGCATTTTTTGATGAAAATGAATAATTTTGCATAAATTTCCTGGCAAATCCCGTGGTGAGATCCAGCATTACATCTGTGTCCTCGTGTCTCACAGATCTTCTCTTTTCGGAAGCAGACGAAGCCCAAACTCAAAGCAAAACCGAGTTGAAAGAGCAAAGTTTCATCCATTATTTTTCTCATCAAAACCATATGAAATTGTGAGTTTCTCATTCTTTCAGCACAAAGCCTTTGATCACTGCTGCCTCGTGAGCATTTGATCACTGGCTTGAAGCTCGACCCAGTGCTGGGCACGCTCTGCCTGCTCTCTGGTTTCCAAGTGAACGTTTTTGGTATCTGTCTCGACCGTGTTATCCCAAGCTGCCATTCACATCAAGCTGTGGCCAAATGCTTCCTTGGAGGTGTTGGAAGAAGTAGGCTGAGATGCTCACCTAGCTGCAGCAGCATTCCTTTGTGTTTTATTACGTAGCACAGCACGAGGAGGAGCTGCAGTTTGCTGCATTTCATTGCTGGTTTGAGTGGCCTTTGATGGCATCACCTCGTGCTGTATGTAGCCACAGCACCAGAAATAGAGCACAAGACCTCCAGCCAGGGTCTGAAGTCCAAAGTCTGGTTTCCACAGTGGAGACCCAAAGATGAAAATAATCACGTGAGCATCCAGTCACGTAGTAAAATCTGATGCAATGGGCTGCGCATCTCAAAAAAGCCTGAAAAACAGGCTGTGACAAGAGCTGAGAGCCAAGCTGGGCTGTGCACGGCTCCGTTCCACCCATGACAATCTGTGCCATCGCACAGCACAGCACAGCGTTGAGGCGTGGGGCTGAGGTGTCCTCGTGTGTCCCTGCCCTGTATTGCAGTGCTGTGCTGAAAAGCCCTTGGGCCACGTGTCCCTTCGTCCCACCACCCTTGGCCAGGCAACCTGGGGGAGAGAGCTGCTCCCCAGGCTCCGTTTTGTTGGAGGTAACAGTTAAGGAACTTCCAGAAGTCAAGTGGCAAGATGAGATTAATTAGGATTCCTGTCTAATCCTAATTACAGTGATATTTTCTTCCCACGATAGGAGGCATTCATTACCGTATGGATCAGTTTGTTTCTTCTCCCTGTCTGCTTCCCTCCCCCCAACAAAAAAAGGTTAAATAATATTTAATGTATCTTCGCAGTAATTAAAAAAAAAATCACTTCTTTTTAATCTCATATAAACATGAGATGGGCAGAGGAGAAACCCATTCAATTCCCTATTAATTTTCCCTGTTGCCTAATCATATGCAAATCCACCAAGGCCAGGTTTTAACGCAGCCATGCACACGAAGAGATCAGAGAAAGACCCAAATGGGGCAGCAGGCTGTGGTGTGGGTCAGGGGCTCTCCAGAACCCTGCTGGAAGATAAATGCCACATTAGAATTAAAATGTTTATTTCGCCCTGCGCTATGACACTTGCTGGCTGTCAGAGGGAGAAGGGGCATTAAGCATTATGGAACTAATTCCTCCTATTGAGAACAGTGGGATTTTTCCCAGCCAGACACGCAGCATCATCCCGGATTAGTGGCTCTGGCATTCTTTGTCAACACGTCACCCTCGAGAGCGAGCAGTGAGCAGCACCACTATCACTGTATGGCTGCGGGTGTCCTTGGGAGCTCCTTTTGGCTCTGGGGAGGATTATTTCCCTCTGCGTCCTCCCAAGAAGATGCTTCGTAGAGAAGAAGGGAAATGAATGTTAGTCCAGATCTGCAGACCTGGCACGGGGCAGCTGCCCAGCGTGGGGTCCTTCATCTCATCCAAGGAGTTTTTGTCCCCCTCCAAAAAACCTATTTGGCTTCAGCAGCAGCAATGTGAGAACGAGGACGGCAGCCAGCCCTGGGCCTGCCCATCTTGGAGATGCATTTGCCATCCCTGTAAATATCGAAGGATTTCACCGCAGCGGTGATATGTGTAGCAAAGAGAGATGGCAACTTTTACAAATGATCATCCCTGCTTACACCGTGTTATCTGCTAATTAGCCATTGTACACACGTGGGCACAGCCATGTCAGTCCCACAGCATCTGCCCCACGAGCGCTGCGGCAGCCGCATGCAGTGGGAGCAATCAGTGTTTGTAAGCAGTGCCGCAGTGCTGCGATGGCTGTCGTTCTCTGCAGTGCAGTTGCTGAGTTGGGGACTCACTTTCAGACAGCATGAGGGACTTCTGAGTTGTTGTCTCTTTGTGATCAGTGACCACCCCACCGCCAGGCTTTGAGAATGGAGGGGGACTGAAAGAAAATGTAGTTTAGCGCAGCATAGCATGGTGTGGTACAGCTCAGCATAGCGTGATGTCATGCATTACATACTGCATCACACAGCATATGAATTGTAGAATCACAGAATGGCCTGGGTTGAAAAGAACCACAATGGTCATCCAGTTTCAACCTATGTGCAGGGTCACCAACCAGCAGCCCAGGCTGCCCAGAGCCACATCCAGCCTGGCCTCGAATGCCTGCAGGGATGGGGCATCCACAGCCTCCTTGGGCAACCTGTTCCAGTGCCTCACCACCCTGTGTGTGAAAAACTTCCTCCTAACATCCAACCTAAACCTCCCCTGTCTCAGTTTGAAACCATTCCCCCTTGTCCTATCACTGCAGAGCAGTGTAGCAGCACACCACCACCCAACAGCACAGCACCCAGCACAAGGACCCAGACAGGCGGTGAGGGCGCAGGGTGACGCGGTGACAGCAGCACGGCCACTCAGTGCGGAGGGGCAGGTTTCAACCCTCTGATCTTGGGGGAATTGAAACGCCTTCAGTCACATCCGAGTTTTTTTTTTTCTGTGTGTGTTTTGTTTTCTCTTCTTAATTCCCCTCTTTCAAGTAAATGTTTTTTGTTTTCACCTTCAAGTGGAAAGGAAGCAAAAAGCCGTGCAGCTGCAGTCCTGTGGGAGAGCCCAGGGGATGGCAGCGGGCAGCTGCTGCATGGCTGGCACTTTGGGGCCGTGCATTCCCCCACTGGGGCCATGCTTCCCCGGTCTGGCCCACCTTGGGCACTGCTGCAGCACACGGATGCCTTTGGGTCCGGGTTTTGCCAATGCTTTGTCACAAACACTTGTGCTGCACTCCCCTCCCTCACCCCCCTTGGACATTTTCCTGATTAATTCTGGGTATCGGCGCTGCTGCTTGCCTTTGAGAAGCTAAAGGAGGTCAGATGGTATCAGCATGGGGCTCAGGGCCGTGCCTTCACTTCTGCAGCCATGGTGGGTTACTGGTAACACCGGCCCTGCTGCACCCGGCCCCATTCGCAGAACTGCATTGTGGAGAGCAGCAGAATGGGGCCCTGTGTGGATGTGTCCCAGGGCTGGGGGGGGGGAGTCAATGGCAGGGACATTGTGATGTGTTTGGTGCCGGCTGGTGTCCCGTGCAGCCGAATGCTGGGGGCTCTCAGGCATCGCTGCAGCAGTGCCCAGGAGCAGGGCAGCCCGCAGGGGTGGGGACCAGCTCTGGGCAGAGGTGTCTCTCTGACGTGGGATGGCATCCTCAGGCAGTGATGCCACACGTTCATTTTTTGGGGGATTTCTCTGCTTTGGGGCATTATTGCCTCCACGCTTGTCCTCTGTCACCCCAAGAGCACTTTTAATTTTATTTTTCCATGCCTTCATTTTTTTCATGAAGAACCACCTACATTTTTCTCTTAGAAGATAAATACTTGAGAAGCGAAACGGCTCTTCCTGTGCCCGTAAACGGTGCAAAGCTCAGCCATTTCCCCACAGAGCTGAACTTAAAAACAATAAGCCATGCTGCTGAAAGCCAGCAGCAGCAGTGGGACCCGGTGCTGAGCATCTGCAGCTCTTCTAGGGATCATGAGGCTCTCATACCAACAGAGCACCAGGCCACATCCCAGATCTGCAACCATCAGTTCGTCGAGGCTTCTAAAATTATTGAAGTCATTTCCCTGTATTTGTCCTCCCTTGTTGCTATTTGCATGCAGCTTTCTCTGGGAGTATGGATACTCCCCTCCATAGGCAATGCAGGATGAGGAATAACTGCATCAATGTAGGCTGGGGGCTGCTGGAGAAGGACCTGGGTGTTCTGGTAGCCAGTGATTGACCAGCAGTTCACCAGTGGTTGACCAACAATTGACCATGAGTGAACAGTGTGCCCTTGTGGCCAAGAAGGCCAATGGTGCCCTGGGATGCATGGCATAGAGCATGGCCAGCAAGGGAGGGGGGTGGTCTGCACAGGTTGGCACATCTGGAGCACTGGGCTCCCCAGCTGCAGGCAGGTGGGGAACTGCTGGAGAGAGTCCAGAGACTCTGAGGTGAGGGTTGGACTGAGGGGATGTGCAGATGTCCCTTCCTGCCCCTGTGGTTCTGTGACTCTGTGATGCTGTGTGTGCCATGAGATGGGGACAGGATTGGGGCAGTCCCCACGGGCGCCAACCCGCATGGGGCGACATGGCCCTGCTGACACCAAAGCTGCCGGGGTGAGGGCAATGCTGACGTGGGTGTCTTTAACTTTCCCTTCTTCCTTTCTGTCGTGGCAGTGGTGACTGCAGCAAAAGTGAGAAAAGAGAAAAAAAAGCAGCGCTGTGAGGAGAAATGAGCAGATGCTGCTGGCCCCAGCGCTTGCAGAACAGGGTCTCATTGCAAAGTCTGCCCCCCGATGGAGGCTGGGTTAGGTTTATTCACATTGCCCCAAACTGGGAGGTTTGCTCAGGATGCAGAGGTGCCCTGAAGCTGTGCAGAGCTCTCCAGGTCCCATACCTGAAAGCCCCGAAACACAGCCCTGAGCCCCACATCAATGATCCCACCCTGCAGGATGCTCCCAGCCCCGTTTGCTGATTTGAGCAGATGTTTGGATACGGGGCAGAAGGCAGAGCAGTGCTGGCTCGCTGCAGCCTGACCTGCTGCCTCTGGCTCTGCGGCACAGTGACTAATTCTGCAGAGAAAAGGAATTAATTCCTCATTGAATCAGCAGCAGCGAACTCCGTAGGTTTTGTTTTGCATAGCCAAGGCGTAGACTCATCTCTCTCTCTGAGAAGTGACGTTGAAGCCAACACACAGGGCTGCTCCCGGCTGCAGCCCTCAGCGCTGCTCCCCCCATTGCTTTGCTGGGAGCGGTTTCTTGGTGCTGATGCACATAGCCGGGGATGCCCAGACCCCGGTGCACCCCAAGCACCAGGCCCTGGCCAGGCCCCACACTGCACAGCTTTGTCATTTCACTCTTTTTGGGGCCAGCAGTGTGGGACTGTTTGAAAGTGCTGTGAGTGATCTGGCCCCGCTGTGGCTCCGCTCCCCCCCGGTGCTGCAAACCACAGCACTCCGGGTGCTGCGCTGCCGGGTCGGGTCCTGTGCACCCCTGGGTGCTGCCAGCCGGGTGAGCAGGGGCACCGTGGGGGGTCAGCCCCCTCCTGCAGCTCCCAAAGTGTGTGTGGTCCCCAATATGAACAGGGTCCACTGTGTACCTGTGTGCATAGAGCACCTTGTGCTTTTGCAGCCCCTGCATCAGTGTTGTCCCCCAGTGTTCACAGCGTCCTCTCCATGCACTGGGTCTATTAAGAGCACATCTTCCCCACTGCACATGGAGTCCACGGTGTCTCCCTTGTGTTTCAGGTCCCCTTTGTGTAAGGGTCCCCCATGCCTGTGAGGTTCCCTATATTCCCAATGGGAGGGGTCGTTCCTAGGAAGGATGCTTTGTGCCTTTGTGCAGCAGCGCCGATCAAGATCGGCCTTGTGAGATGAGCTCCTGTGTTTGGTCTGTGTGATCTGCTCCTCTTTAACACACTCACTCCGAGCGCTGTCTGCTCTTTTCTCTCTTTCTATTTTAACAAACGATGGGAAGGGAGCACTGGGGACACCTCTGTGCAGTGCAGTGCCAGACTGAGACCTGGCTGCTCAGTGGGCGACCACCAAAGTCCATCCAGAGCTCTTCATTCCTTTGGCACCACATGGTGGGAGATCACCGGGTTGTGCTGCTTTGGTTTAGTTCTGATTTGTCTTCTATCCAAAAATCAACCCAAAATCTTGCCCAGTGCCAGCCCTGAGGCAGCAGATGCTGGGATGCTTACAGCGGTAGCAAGGTGTGCTTTACCCAGCTTCACCAAAAATTCACTTCTTCTTTTCTTCTCCTAAACTAACCCAAGCAGAAAACCATCTGTGTATTTTTTCTAATATTTTCACAGCTAAAACCAATATTCTTTGTATTATAGCCCATGAAAATTCTCAGTATTGGCCATTTCCCACTAATTCTGGGTTTTAATCATATAACCATAGAATCATGGCTTGGTTTGGGTTGGAAGAGCCCTGCAAAAGCCACCTGGTCTCTCTGCCCACTATGAGCAATGAGCACCCACAGCAATGAGCCCCCCAGTCTGACCTGGGCTGTCAGCAGGGATGGGGACCACTGCCTCTCCGGGCAGCCTGTGCCTCACTGCCCTTATGTAACAAACATATTCCTTATATCCAATATAAATCTTCCCTTTCCTAGTCTGAAACCGTTTCCTATTTGATCTCTGCTGCATTTTTCTGGCATTAGCTCCAAACTTTAAATTCTTGCAAGGCAGCAAAGTGTTCATTCCTGTGTGCTGTGGTGAAACATCTCCATCTTAAACAATGAGTCAAAACACCTGCTGCCATGAGGTGCTTTCCAGAAAACTTCTGGTTACAACAAATCACCATTTGTCTAATGAAAAAGCTTCATTTTATTAAAAAAAAAGATGAATTCTGAATAGTTCTGCTCAGCCAGAAGCGAGTTCTTCCACTCACCTCGAGCCTCCATCACAATCAGATATCTGCATGTAAGCAGTGAGGTCTCCTCATTTTGCCTTGCCAGCAATTAGTCCCTCTTAACAATTAGCACGGCTGCGTTGTCTCCTTGCTCATCAGATACTGAAGCCACTTTTCTGCTGCAAAGTGGGAGCTGCCTCCTCACGGCCCTTCCTCTTTGCATTCAGTGAGTCCCACCAGGGCGATGGGCAGCAGCTCCATGCCTGCACAGTGCTGGGTAATGTGAGGAGCCTGGGCACCTCAGGGACTTGCTGGTACCTTGGGTACCTGGTGGTACCACAGTGACCTGGTGGCACTGCAGGACCAGGTGGCTTGTGCTGGGAGGGGCACAGTCACTGCTGTATCCCAGCACATGCAGGCAACATGCACCTGGTTCACATCAGGAGTTGGGGTTCTCATGCACTCTTAAATACCTCCAAACCTGCAGCTCTTGATTTTTATTTGCACGAGCAAAGCCAGGTGGAGGATGGCATCCCCAACCCGCCCCGTCCTTCCCATTGCAGGGTTCCTCCTGGTGCCAGCAGGGCTGCACACTGCTCTGTGTGAGCAAAATCATGACCCTAGTGAAAGGCAGCGGTGAATCAACCCAGAGGTCTGAGATGAGCTGTCAGAAAGCAGGAGTGGTGCTCTGGAGGTGCCCCAATGGGACAAGAACTGAGCTGAACGGCTGCCAGCCTCCTCTCATCTCCCCCCAGTGCAGTGCTGCCATTCCTGGTTCTCCTTCTGGAGTTATCTGGGACAAATGGTATAGTTGTGCTACCAGGGTGAAGACAGTCTGGGTTTAAAGGCACTCCTGGGCAAAATGGGGCATGCAGGGAGCAGTGTGGGGTGCTGCAAGTGAGACAGCTGTGTGCACATGTGTGCATGGCTGTGTGCAGGGGTGTGCGTACAGCTGTGTGCACACGTGTGTGCATGGATAGGGGTGTGCATGGGTGTGCATGGGTGTGCATGGGTGTGTGCATGGATTTGTGCCTGGATGTGTGTGTGGATAGGTGTGCCCATGGGTGTGTGCATAGATAGGTTAGTGTGTGAGTGTGTGCACAGGATTTGTGCAGGATTTGCATACAGTTGTGTGCATAGGTGTGGGCATGGATTTGTGCATGGGTACATGTGTGGATGTGTGCACTGATAAGTGCATGTGTGTGCACAGGTGTGTGTGCATGTGTGTGCACAGTGCTCACAGCTATGCAGCCCTTCGGGCTGGGTCACTGCTGTGTCACACAGTGGTACCACATCGTGCAGCATGCAGGGGCTGCTGGCCCCCTTGGCCCTGTCCTGCTAGCAGGAGCAGCTGCAAAGGCCTGAGCACAGTTTTCAGAGTGAATGTGCAGGATGTGAAAGTCCAGCTTCAGACCAAAGCAACACATGGGACTGTGTGGGGGGGGAGAGGGGGAGAGGGCAGAAAACTGGAGCAGTGCATTAGGTGACACGCTGTTAGCATTCGTCCAGGGATAAATGATACTGGAGAAGGATTAGAAAGAAGTGACAATTCTTGATCTTGATGGCTTCGTGTTATTTGGGCTGATCTGCAGTCACCATCAGCTGTTGCTGCCGCTTAATTCGGGGCTTCTCTTGCAGGATGTGTCTGTTTGAGTAAAGAAGGGCAGTGGCTGCCCTGGGGTTGCTGCAGCCCTCTTTCCAGCAGCACAGCCCTGAGCCTCACCCCCTCCTTCTCTTTGCAGTCCAACAAAGTTCCTGTCGTGCAGCCGTCCCATGGAGTGCACCCGCTCACGCCACTCATCCCCTACAGCAACGACCACTTCAGCCACGGTTCCCACTCACCCCATCTGCCCGCTGACATCAGCCAGAAGCAAGGTAACCCAAATTGCTCATCAGTGGGTTCAGAGCACCGGGCACTGCTCAGGGTAGGGCTCATGGAGCTCCATCTGGGGCTGACACTGCAGCAGGACGGCCACAGCGGCCGCACGAGCCGAAAGCCGGAGCGGAGCCCACAGGGCGATGTGTGAGAGTCAACCAGAAAATGGAAAGTTGTCTTTCCTTTGACTCATACCCAAACTGCTGTCAGGTTGTCATTTTGAGAAAATAAATGCTTGAAACAGGAAATATTTTGACTAAATATGATCGGTGTCTGAGCGCTGGGTGGACCTGAGTGTGCGTGTCCGGCACGCGCCAACCCCCAGCGGGGCTGCAGAGGAAAGTACAGCACGGATAGGGCAGACCTGAGCTGTGCACTGGGGAGCTCGCCCCTCACCACCTCTTCTTCTGGGCTGCAGGCCGAGAGTGAAATCAAACCTTCCTCAGCCTCCTGCCAGAACAGAATCCCTGCAGGTCTGCTTGAATCATTCAGATGTTTGCAGAGAGCTGGTCTGGGGTTCAGGTGGCAGTGAGGGCGTTGACAGCGCTGGGTCTGTGTATTCTAGGAGGGATGGGGGGCTCATCAGAGCCCACAGTGCTGCTGAGTCCAACACCTGAGTGTCATAAATACGGCAGGAAAGCACAAGGAGTTAACAGATCTATTGGCAATTTGCTCAGCAAATAGCAGATTTCAGCACCTGGAAAGGAAGCCTGCAGATTTCCAGGTTAGCAGAGGCAGAGATCCCACAGGTGGGAGAGGACCGGAGGTTTGGGCTTTGTTCCTCTCTGGGCTGTGTCCTAACCAAGTGCAGCTATGGGTCAATTCTCACACTAAGTCACATTTTCCCTTTGGCTCAGTTATATATCAAGTTCAGTTAGCACCTATTGAGATATTTGGAACCCAGTGATGTAATTCCTAAATACTTATTTATCATCAATTCTGTGAATATCCCAGATCTCTGGGTCTGTGCTTTGCTGCAGCTCTTCACCCATGCAGTGAATACAGGGTGGTGCCCAAGCAGCTGCTGGGCAGCCCCAGCACAGGGTTGGTTTCAGCTGCTCCAGGCTGGAAAGATGAGACATGGGGTTGGCCCCAGAGCAGGGCAGAGAGCAGCAAGACTGCAGAAAAATTAAACTGTGAAGTATCCCCGCTAGATATCAGAGCTAGCACTGATGCTGCTGGAGCATCCCCCAGTGGAAGGGCCTCAATGGAGCATCCCCGCTGGTTGCTTTTGGGCTCCTGGGGCTGACTGATTGGCCGGGGGCTGTAGGAACAGCATTGCATTTCCATGTGCATTCCCCACTGCCCAGCAGTGCCCGCAGAGGAGCAGATGGGGCTGGGAGGGCTCATTTCAGTGCTGTCTCCATCTCACCTCCTTCTCCCTTCTCCCAGCAGTGCATCGGCCTTCCCAGACCTCCGACATTCCCGGCTTTTACCCGCTCCCCCCGGCTGGGGTCAGCCAGATCACGCCCTCCATGGGATGGTGAGTGCAGGGATGCGCGGGGTCAGCTCTGAGAGCCCCCCTGTACCCCTTTCACGTGCTGAGCAATGGGGAGGGGGCTTCACTCCATGTGGGATGGGGGGCTGCGGTGCTGCAGGACAGCTGTGAGGTTGTGCTGTGGCTCTGTGTGCAACTGGGATGGTGCTGCCTCTGCCTGCATGAGGAGGTGGGCAGAAAGCGGGCGGCCTCCGTGCAGCTGGTGATGGAGGGTGCCATGGAGACGTCAGGTTGGATGTTAGGAACAGTTTCTTCTTCAAAAGAGTGGTCAGACACTGGCACAGGCTGCCTGGGGAGTGGAGGTGTTCCAGAACTGTGGCACTTGGGGACAGCCAGTGGTGGTCAGTGGTATGGTGGGGTGGGGTTGGACTTGGGGATCTGAGAGATCTTTTCCAACTTGAATGATCCTATGGTTCTGGAGACGTCCAGGTGTGAAAGCATGTTGCCAAATGTGAAAACACAAAGTGAAATCTTTTTTTTTTTTTTCTTTTTGGTTAGTTTATGAATTTCATATTCCAGTTATTTAACCACAAGGAAACAGAGGCTGAGGCTTCTGATACAGAGTTCGGCTTCAAAGAGATGGCATTTTGCTTTCTGTGCTAAATGTGCTCCTCTTGGGTGATGACTTAACGCCTCGTACGATGTGATTCATCCTCAGGAGGAACAGGCACTGCTGTGAGTGTGCTGTACAAAGCATGCATGTGGCTGGAGTGAGGCAGGAGCAAAGTCTCTGTGCAGAGCTGGGTGCTGAGGACATGGCAGCTGCAGCAGGAGCTGCTTGCTGGCAGCACACGCTGTGCCTGGCGCCTGCAGCAGGTGTGCTGGTGTTAGCTGATAGGGACAGGGAGCAGCAAAAGGCAGCCAGCCTGGTGAAGCAGCAGTGCATCCCAAAGTGTGCTGTCTAGAAGAGCTTTTCCCCTTACTCTTGCCTGCCCAAAATTCAGGGAGGAGCCCCAGAGCACTCAGAGCCAGGGCTGAGATGTGGACAGGAGGGAAGCACACACAGCCAGGGGCTTCTGTCCTACCCTTCACCCCCAGTGGGGACAAGAGCCTGGTGACAGTCTCCTGAGGACAGTGGGATGCGGGCAAGCTACTACATCCCATACATCCCACTCCATTTCCCAAGCACTGCTCCCACCACCAGGGCATCCTGTGCTGTGGCTGCAGCTCTTCAGGGCAGAAACCCTGTGAAGCCCCTCTATAGTGCATCAGGGCCATGATTACAACCCACCCCATGACACCAGGAAGCTCTGGGTTCTTTGGGCTGGAAGGAGCTGGTGCCATTTGTAGGGCAGTGCTGCATGCCACAGCAGAGCAACACCGGTGTGGCTGCACTTCGGGGTTCAGCGCTTTGGGGTTCAGCCATCCCGTCTCGCCCTCCCCAGGTGTCTGGGTTTCCACGTGTGGTTTTGGGCTGGGAGCATCTCCTGGCAGCCCGACAGAGCACACCGAGGTGTGTTGGAGCTATCTCCATATGAAAACATGGGGGCTTTCCCCTGCTGAGAGCAACCAGGAACTTCCTTCAGGTTTATTTGACTATCTTCAAAACAATTCCCAGCTCCAGGTCTGGTGCGTGCCCGATTCCCACTACGAAACAACTTTAAAAAGAAGCACAGGACCCGGCTTTGGGCTTGTTTGCAAACAGAAGCAAACTTCTGGGGGCAGTGCGGGGTGGAGGAGCTGCATCCCCTTGGGGCCAAGGCAGAGAGGTGCTGAGCAGCCTTCGGCTTTTTGGCCGAACGGTGCTTTCTTATTTTTTAAGCAGTTTATTCTGTGCGATAGCAGTATTTGTTCTGCCCACCTCCGTGTTCAGCACTGCAACAGGATACAAGCTAGTTTCTGAAAGAGGGGGGTGGAGGGGAGTCAGGTGTGGATCCAACCTCGACAGGGAGCTCCCTAAGCAAACCCCAAACCCCACAGTGCCCGGAGCAGCGCAGAGCGAGGGCACCGAGCCCCCACCGGGACCCCACTGCTCCGAGCCCCGCTAGCAAAGGGGATCTTTAGGAAACAGCCACGCAGCTGTGGATACTTGATAGACTCTTTCTTCCCGATCCCAGGCAGAGCCAGTCTGTCTATCCGCTCCCGTCATGTGGATTTAGACAGCCGTATTCGTCAGCGCTTTCTGCTGGGGCTTCTTTCTCCAGGTGAGTATGTGGGGCCGGGAGCGGCTCGACGCCCGCAGCTTGCAGTGTGTGCGGGAGCAGCTTGCAGCCCAGCGAGTCAGGGCAGTGCCCGGATGCCCCCGGGAGCAGCGAGCGGCCAGTGAGGATGCTCAGCAACTGGGTTGTCATCAGCACAGGTCAAAAAAGCAAAGCCAGAGAGCCCTGCCTTCAGTGCAGCACTGGAAAAAGGGGTGAAGCCCATCGCTCCTCGTCTCTGACCATGGTGTTGTGTGCACCGCCGAGTTTTGCTTTGCAGAGAGCAGTGCATTTTCCTTGATTTCAGCCTCAGAAGCAGGACAGGCAGCAGGCAGCTGCTGGCATCGCATCTAAACAAGTCTGAAGTCTGCAGCTGATACGCAGCCCATGCCTGCCCCGTGCTGCCCTGTTCCCACTCCAGTCCCACACAGGGTTGGGGCTGCTTTGTGCTCCTGCAGCATCGCCAGCTCCGAGGAGCGAGCGCAATCCTGCACCGTCTGCATCTCTGCTGCTCTGTTCTCCATAGTTTGTCTGCTTTGTGGTTACATGTACCCCAGCCCCACTGATGTCCCAGGGAGCAAAATGCATCTCATAACTGGGGATCTCAGAGCCTGGTACCTTGGGGTTTGCTGATGGGCAGGGCGATGGCGTGCCCCTGCTCCGGCTGCTCCCGCACCAGCTTTGCTTCTGCTTCATGTTGTCCTGAAGTCAGCAAAGGATTCCCACAGAAAAACTATGCAAGCCGTCTATCCACACAAACCTCTATCTGTGCAGCAGGGGCAGGAGGGTGCTGCCAGCCCACCTCGCTCTTGGGGCGCTGGTTTTTGCAGCCCCAAAGGCTCAGGGTAGGGATGTGCTCACGGTTCCCTTTGGGGCCCTGCAGCCCCCAGGTGTGGCACAGGGGTTCCCACTCACACGGGGCTGGGTTTTGCAGCGCTGCTGCAGACAGGCAGTACACCTGGCCAGATAAGGATCAGACTGTGCTAGTGGATTAAATTAAACAGCTTTTCTTTCTGTGCCAGCATATCTAACGAGCAGTTCACCTCCCATGGGCGATTCTGCCCTCTTGAGCTGCAGTCAGAGCGTGGCAGGCCTGGCAGAGCCGGCGGCTCTGGCTTTACCATCAGCAGCTTGAGGGAGCTAATGAGGCCTGAAAGGCATCGAGACCTCTGATGATCTCATCCTGTGTTGGTGGAGAGCATTGCTCGGGCAAGGTGCACCTCCTAGAGTTGCAGTTAGTTCATGTTCAGACTTATGCTTTTTCTGTGGGGTGGTCCTAATCTCTCAAATCCAAACGTTGGGTTGAGTTTGTTGTTTCTTCCTACAGCACTAATAAGATATTGCAGCAACAGAGATCTGAGTGTCTGAAACACAGGTTGAAAGCACCCTTGATCTGGGCCCTGCTGGCAGGGCACCGGGGAGCGGCACGGCAGCATTGCTGGGAACAGCAAACTGATGCCAAAGCCCCACTCCCATCCTGCGCAGCCCCCCTGGGTCCGTTCTGCCCTTGTTCTGCTTTCTGTGCCCTCTGCTTGCCGTCTGCTTCCGCCGCTCCAGAGAGCCACCAAGGGACGGCCCCCCCAGCGCCCCGCTGCCCCGTGAGCGCAGCTCACCCCCTCTCCATTGCAGGTTCACTCACCCGCTGATGCTGGGCTCCAGCATGCACACCACTGGCATCCCACACCCCGCCATCGTGCCCCACTCTGGCAAGCAGGAGATGGAGCACTACGACCGCAACATGTGAGTTCTGCTCAGGGCTCCTGATCTGTGCTATCGCTGTGGAGTCTCACTGGGTGATGCCCATGAATCACTCAGTGACACCGAGTGGTTCTGACACTGACTGCTCCTTTTGTCCCTGCCAAGGAAACCTCAGCCAGAACCAAAGAGAGAGAAGGAAGCCAAGAAGCCCACTATCAAGAAGCCCCTGAATGCTTTCATGTTGTATATGAAAGAGATGCGGGCGAAGGTCATCGCTGAATGCACGCTGAAGGAGAGCGCGGCCATCAACCAGATCCTGGGAAGGAGGGTAAGGGCAGGTGGAGTCCCCAGGGGTTTTGGGGATTGGGGGGACATGCAGACATCTTCGGACGTGAGGGGAGCTGGGAAGAGTTTCTCTCATCACCCTGATGGAGACCAGGATTTTGGGGGTGTTGGAGGCATTGCATGTCCTCGGGCTGTGAGCAGCTGGTAGGGAGCCCCAAAAGTGGGAGAAAAGGGAAATCTTGTACTACAACAGCAACACAGTGGCTGCAAGGTGCCCTACAAGACCTGTAGCAGCTCCAGTACAGCATCCCCATCCCCACACCTGCCCTGGGATGCTCTCCCCTCACAGCCTGCAGGGCAGTGTCCCCATGGCAGGGCAGGCTCAGTGCTGTGCTTGTCCCCACAGTGGCACGCGCTGTCCCGGGAGGAGCAGGCCAAGTACTACGAGCTGGCACGCAAGGAACGGCAGCTCCACATGCAGCTCTACCCCGGCTGGTCCGCGCGGGACAACTACGTGAGTGATGCTGCGCCTCGAGTCCCATAGATGTGACCCAAAAATAGCCCAGAAATGACCCACGGGGGGAAGAAGTGGGTGCTGGTTGTCCCTGGTAATGCTGTTTTGGAGGGGATGGTTTGTATAGAAATACGTGTTTTGGCATTGGTTTGAACATCCCTTTGGCTGCTCCTCGTGGCACGTCTGTGGCATGAATGTCGTAACTGCAGCTGCCACTGTTGCTTAGTGCCCAAGGAAACAGAAGCAGAAAAAAAAGAGAACTTCTAGGTGATGTGAGTGATGTTTGGAAAACTCCGTCTGTTGACAGGAGCATAATAATCATGGAAAATAAGATTTAAAAATGCTAAATAGGAGAAAAGAAGCTGCTTTGCATGAGACGAGTGCTGAGCTCAGCCTGGCGGGGACTCGGTCCAACTCTGGGACCTCTCATAGGGCTGCATCCCTGGCACTGGGGTCCCTGTGCTGTCCTGCAGGGTGACGGTCACCGAGCCACCGCCTGCCCTGCTGGGACATTGGACCCATGGGGCCACCACGACTGAGCAAACCAAGCACACCACGTTCAAAGTATTCAAATGCAGCTGTAGCAAATGCAGACAGCAGCACTGCTTGCTCCGCCGGTTTGCGAGCTGGCCCCAGCTCCTCAGAGAGGCTGATTCCCAAGTAAGGGTGCTGTTAAGAAAATGAGAAATCCACGTTCAAAAGGGGAGAAAAAGGAAAGCTCCTGCATAGGTAGAGAGGGACAGCAGATCGAGGTGCATGCTCTGCCCTTTCTCTGTGCCATGTCCCACCTAGAGAAGCAGGGCTGGGCTCCCCAGTGCAGTGCTGAGAAGTCTGCTTCAAGAGATTTCCTCTTTGCTATGTTAATGGTAGAATAACAAGGCAATAAGCGAGCTTCCAGTGCTGCAGAAGCATGGGATGCAGCCTTTTCTAGTGGCTTTCTAACTGTTTTGATCTCACATGCAACAAGCCCTGCCTAACAAGCTCGTTGGAGACCTGAGGCAGGGTGCAGAGGGCTGTCAAATATCCACCTGCCGCTGGGCTCTGCTGCTCCGTGCAGGGTTCCAGTGGTTCCCTCGCAGCCACATTCTTTGTCTTGGAGCTGTGCTTGGAGCTCTCCTTCAAGCACTGTTCAGAAAGCCCAAAATCCCACAAAACATCCTCAAATAGCCAGAAATCATAATCAATAATGTCCTTGCGTAATAACTAGCAATAAGTAAATTGCTGGGAGCTCGGCTTCCACGTGCAGCTTTGCAGGGTCAGTATTGGCTGAGACCTGGGTTGGCCGTGGAGAATCTGGGGCAGCACCCAAGAATGCTCTTCTGTGGGTATCCCTGGGGGGCAGCAGCAGAGCTGAGAGCCGGGCATCATTGTCCTTCAAGCCAAGTACGTCCTCCATGGAAATCCCATCCCTCCTGCTTCTCTCCTCTTGGCAAGCACCAGGAGGTCTCCTCTCCCGGCCAGCACACACCAGGCTCAGAGCACAGCAGCTCTCCCTCCAGCATTCATGAGCAGCTGCTCCAGGCCGTGGTCGCTGTAGGAGCTGCTGTTCTCTCTGGAGCCCCGGCGAGGAGGAGGAGGAGGAATGTAGGTCACCTCCGCCGCACGTGACTCGGTTATTAGGCAGGAAATGCAGTTGCTCCCACGCCGAAGAAAGAGCTCACCGCAGTGCAGAGCTTTCCACCTTCACTCAAACCACAAGAAGTCATACAAAAAGACAGAGGGCCTGTGAGCCCTGTGAGCCACGCTCCCCACGCTGGCCAGATTTGCTCCAGCCCCTCTGTGCCCCGACAATCTCAGGGAGGAAATCCGGGGCTAGCACTGTTTTGCTGTTAGGGAGTGAAGAAAATGTGAGAACAAGAAATGAATCCACAGCTGCAGAAGGGCTGAGGTGGGGAGATGGGTATTATAAAAAAAATGGCAGTGGAGGCGTGGGTATTTTTTAAAAGTGCCCAGGGATTTATGAAGCTTCCCCACGTGAGGTCGGGGTGCTCTCCTGATGAGGACCTCTGATGACAGCAGGGATCACAGTTCTGCGTTGTGCAGATGTGACCTCCTGCAGTGCTTCGAATGGAGCAGGAGAGCTGGGTGATGTTCAAACCAACGTCCTGCAAGGAGGAGCTGTGGTGTAACTGCATTCAGTAGGCAGGCTGCAGGGTAAATGGGGGGCTCAGCTGGGGGAGGAAAGCTGAGAAGGCAGTGATGTGGCTCCATCTCTGAGTTCCTGCAGATGTATGCATGTGAGCCCTACTGCCTGCAGTGCTGGATGTGGGGACACTCACCCTGGCGGTGGCTTCAAGACTCCCCCGGGTGCATTTCCCAGAGCTCAGACCAGCTCTGCTCAAGGCCCCCTCCGTCCCCCAGCACTGGGAGCACAAACTGATGGGCTTTTCCTTGGCCTTCCTAGGGGAAAAAGAAGAGGCGGACACGGGAGAAGCAGCAGGACTCCAACTCAGGTAAATCCTGCGGTGCTGAGCCATGCAGCCCTCGGTGCTGGACACTTTGGTGCAGAATGGATGATCCCACACAGTTGTTGTTTTACCACTCTTTGCCATATTTCCTTTTATTCTTAACCAATGATCTGTGCATTTCATGAGACAGAAAATTAGCATTTCTGTGAGTTTTTCATAGATCAGCTTGCATTAGAATACTAGTAGTTCATGGAAACTGAAAATATGAGATATTGTCAAGTGCTTATCTGCATGTATATATTACTGCTAATTATGCAGAGCATCCAGGTGGGTGCCCCCTGCAGCCTGCCCTGGGCTGTCCCTTTGCTGGCTGTGAGCTGGGACCAGCCCTGCCTGTGCTGCTGGGATTGCTGGGATGACACAGCTCAGCTCACACAGCTCCAGTAGTGGCTGTGTGATGCCCTCTTTGAGCTGCCCATAAAAAGCAGTTCCAAAAATGTGTCCCAGTAATGGCTTCAGTTTAGTTAGTGCTGTAGATCGCATTCAGTGCCTAGGATGTTGAGAATGCAAGCATTTCAGTGTACATGCAGTGTGTATCTATCATATAAACATACAGCCCGTGTGTGATAGAAAAATCCTGATTTCACCCTCTGTGGATGGGAATGCTGCTGCTGATGCCCCACAGCACGCACTGCTGCTGGTGCAGGCGGGAAGGTGCCCTTCTGCAGTGCTGCAATAGGGCTGGAAAAGCAGCGTGTGCCTGAAGGCAGGGCTGCAGGGCACAGCTGTGCAGCCGGGGCTCATCTCTGCAGTGCCACCTCCGCTTTCCTGCGCTTCTGCAACGTTTCCTCTCCTCTCTGCTGCCCACAGCCCCATTCGCTGGCACCCGGATAGGCATTGCTGGGAGCAGGTAAGGAGCAGGCAACAGCTCTGTCGCCTGGCAGCTTTCCCAGCCTTTAGGAATGTGGAGGTGTCACAAAAAGATGTGAATTTCCTGGTAGCGTCCTGCAGCCGAGCCGGGTGCTGCTTCTCAACCCCCTTTCCCTGCTGCGATCACTGATTTCATTCATTTATGTATTTATTTCCCTAACGATCACTTTTTTTACAGGAGAAATGGTGCCACCACCATTCTGTTGCAGAAACAAAACTTGGGATTGTAGTCTGTTAGTGGTGTGTTAAGCGGCTGAAATGATGTTGCCTCTTTTCTTCCTCCTGCTCCTCCTCCTCTTTGTGCCTCTGCCTTGCCCATTCTCCGCCACGCATGCTTCTGTGTTCAGATCCTGCCTCTCCTAAGAAATGCAGAGCTCGCTTTGGCCTCAACCAACAAACGGACTGGTGCGGCCCGTGCAGGTGTGTATCACATCTCCACCTCGCGGGGTTCTCCTGGGCTGCGGGTCTGGCCCTGCTTTCTGCTCCTCCGCACACCAGGGATGCTCCTGCAGGGCCCTGTCTGAGCACCCTGGTGGCTGTTGTCCCTGAGCTGCCGTGGGCAATGTCCGTGTGATGCTGATGAGCATCTCTGGTGTCAAAAGCTTCTTTGCAGGTCTGCCTCTGTGACCGTGGTGTGGGGCTTTCCACCCATTTACAAACACCCCTTGAGGGCTAGTTGTGAGTAGTGAAGGTCCTTGCTAATTTTCCTGAGGTTTTTCCTATTTATCCTAGAGGTAACCATGTATGTTGAGATGCAACTTGTTGGTTTGCAGCACCCAGCATGGAGTGGGAAAACCCCAAGCAAGGAGCTGGTTTGTAAACGTTCCACACCTTGGGTTTCTAGGGCATGACCCCAGAATCAGTGTGCTTATTGCAGCTTGAAGCAGGGGAAATCATTCAGTCCACCCAAATCGGAATCCTGGAGCAAATCCCCAGCAGTGTGGGGTCACTGGGTCCCTCATGGCTGATGTGGGCTGAGTGAGGACTGTGCCTCCCAAACCCAGCAGATCACAAAGCCCCACGTATGAGCAAGGAGGTTTAGCTTAGGAATCCTTAGGTTTCCCGTCCCTGCAAACAAGCCCAGGTCAGGCTGAGGTTCTCTGAGCATTGACAGAGCTGTGGGTTTCCCTGCTTATTGTGGGGAGGGGACCGGATAGCCTTAAAAGTCCCTTCCAACCCAGACAATTCCAGTTCTGTGACTTCATTTGAACTCCCCTCATTCAGCTTTGGCGCTAACCCTCTGCATTGCTTCCAGTTAACACAGCCTGCTGAGTTTGTAGACCTTAGCATGCTTTTTTATTTAACTTTTGCCTTTCAAATGCTACTCAGTCACATCTTTTCTCCAATTGCTTGTACTAACGGGCTGCTGCCAGTTCAAGGGCTTCTGTCCTCCCTGCAGTGGTCGCAAACACCTGTAGAGAGCAGCTCCCACCTGAGGTTCCCACTCCACAGGACAACAGTAACTGGTGAAAAATGGGTGTTGCAGGTTGGAGGTTTCACCCTTTCACCAGGACAACTACAGCAAGGTGCTGTAGTTCCTAAAGGACAGGGATACATCCTTTTAGCTGTATAGGAGCCATGCAGGCTGTAGTATCAAATCTGCTGCTTCTCCATCATTTTAAATCAAATTGAATCAACGAATCGATGAATCAACTGATAGGTTTCTGTCATCCTACAAGGATGTCATGGAGACCCTCCGTCCTGCAGCTGCTCCTGAATTGCCTGTAGGAAGCCCGGCTCATCCTGGGGCTTGGCTGCTCTGGGAGCTGCAGCCCATGAAGCATTCTGTGTGCCTTTCAGCAGCGCTGTCGTGTTTCATACCGTGTTAATTGGGTCACCCCAGCTAACGATGCCACTGACAGCAGTAATGCCATTTCTCTTGTTCGCAGCCAGTGCAAAGTCGTGTTTAATACTGGGCTACTTAATGCATATTCCATCAGTGTGTAGTTTTTCATTAGTGAGATCAAAGAGAGGTGTGTGCCTGATCAGCCAGCTCTCCATTTGATCCGTTTTCCTCAGCTGAGGCAGCCGAGGCAGGGAGCTGAGCAGAAGGAAGGGGTTTTTTGCCTGTTGTAGCTGTGCTGTTGTTATCACGAGCAGGGGATTGCTCCCTCACCACTGCTAGGTGACATCCTCAGAGCTCTGTGCTTTGGAATTTCCCTGAGCCGCTGCAGAGGATGCAGAGCACCTGATGTGAGGGGCGCTGGGAGTCACTGCCCCCGGCTGGGCGCTTCTGCAGGAAACCCCGGGCAGCAGAACCCTGCTGCAGGGCTGTGCCAGGGCTTCCTCTCCCACGTGTGCGGGTGGCATTTTGTGCTTGTGTCTCAGCTTCTGAAGGGGCAGATCACAGCAAGCACGTCAGCCCACAGAAGCCATGGATGGCTTTCTGGATGGGTGGAGGTCAGAGGCTTTTTGCCGCAAAGAAAAGCAGCCGAGCAGAGGGCCGGGGTAGGAAATGTGCTGCAGGTAGAAACGCTCAGAAGAGTTCGGGCTTCTCCTTAGGAAGACAACTAACAGACGATGCGGAGCGCAGCGTGGCGGCACGGCCTGACCGGGCACCGCTCCACGGCCGCGTCCCGCAACGCGGCAGCCGGCGCAGCCAACGGCGGGATGGCGGCGCGGCCGGAGCGCTGCTGCCGCCGCCGTTATGGCGCCCCCTCGCGGGCGCCGCCGGTTCGCACCCACAGGCGGCCGATCTCCGCGCTGCGGCTCCGCGCCGTTCCGCTCCCCGCCCCCCCGCGCTCTGCTCGGCGTTTTGTGTGTGACCGTAAACTCACCCTTCATTTACAGATAACTCTCTTCACTGTTCATAGGAGGAAAAAGAAGTGCATTCGGTACTTACAAGGAGAAGGACGCTGTGCCAGCCCAGTTTCTTCCGATGGAAGTGCTATAGACTCCCCTCCCTCCCCCCTGGATGCACTCCAATGCATATCCTCTGCTTTCCCTTCAGACAAGCTTGCAGCCCCCGCAGACTCCACACACAGAGAACGCACCGACCCCCTCCCGGTCTCTGCTCCCATCACAGCTGCTGCCTGCTCCTCCAGACCCAGCACCAGGTGCTCTCCCGCGCCCGCAGAGCCCTCAGCCTGCAGCGTGGCTTCCACGGGGACGTAGTCCCACCCCCACCCGTGTTTGCTGAGACACTGTGGGCACTTTGCTCTCCCGCTGAAAAGGACCAGAGGCCCGGCCCAATTCCCCCGCAGTTAGGCAACAGAACGATTGGAGGATGCTGGAAAACATTTGACCCTTTGGGGGGAGGGTGGTGGTTAAAGATAGCAAAGTGATTTTTAAAAAGGTTAAGGAAAAAAAAAAAACACACAACAAAACTTGCCAAAATTTGAAGTCTGATGAGTAAATAAGCCTTTTGTCCCTGCCCTGTGCTGCTTTCTTGTTTGTTGGGGGCTTTTCTTTTTTTACTGCGTTATCTGAGTGTGGCAGAAAGCAAAGAGAGATCCCCAGCTTGCTGCAGTAGGTGGTAGGTGCTCTAAATCTGACACTGGCTTCCGTGTCCTGCCTTCTGAGCTGCTTTAGACTGTAGTCCTCCTGTAGCTGTTATACCACAGAGCTGGAAAAGCTGGAATAGGAGCCTTTTGTAAAAGCCCTTGTGTCTGAAAATGAAATGTAGCGATGCTAGCTTTCTGATCCGACTGGATGATAGGGAAATATTTAAACTAATGAGATGTATTTTTTAAACTTCTTGTTTGAGAACAGGAAGGCACTGTTTACAGGTAATAGTCTCTGTGCAGACACGTTGAATCCCATCAGTGTATGGCAGGGCAGAGCATTGCTCCCCACGTCAGCCCGGCGCAGGGTCTCCCTTCTGTTTTGCTTTGGGTGCTGCAGATTCAGACAGCAGGAATTGCCCTGCAGTGGGCTGGGAGAGCCTCAAAAAGCCTCCCCTTAACTCAGCACACATGAGGAGCACATAGGGCAACCACACAGCCTGACTGAGGCACTCAGGAGCGCAGTGCTCCATCTCAGGAGCCAGGCTGAGGCCGGGCTGCAGGAAGGAGCTGAGCCCCGCGCTCTGCTGTGCAGCCCGGAGCAGCAGCGCCCTGCCTGCCCCCTGCTCACAGGCTCTGCTCACCTCTGCAACATCAAAAACGTTCCTTACTGATTTGGTGTCTAACTTTTTAAAGAACTCACCTGAGCTTTTTCTAACAGATCTCCCTCAGCCCTCGCAACGAGGCCAAACGTGCAGGCAATCCCTCCAGCCTGAGAACGTTTACCAGGTTCTGGTATCTTGTGATTTGTGGACAGATTCTGATCTCCATAAGCTGACGTAAATCCCAACTGAACCAAATGCATTGATTTTCTCTATGTTTACACACTTGGCACACAGACCAGAGCCCGGTCCGGTGCATATTTTTTCCTGCTTGAAAGAAATGTATTTTAGACTGCTGAAGAGAAAAAGAACACCAGGCTGAGGGGGAGAGGGGTCTATTTTTTTCTACTTTACAGAATAGGTTTTAGAGTACTGACTACAAATTATGTAGTCATATTATTGTAGAACTGCAAGAAATTTAAGATGACCTTTATAATGTAAAAAAATATTTTTATATTTTTTTTTCTTAAAGCAAAAACCTGGATTTTTTTACATTGGACTCAACTTTTTAAAACAAGTTTATGCATCAAAGATTGAAAATTAAAAAAAAAAAAAAAAAAAAAAAGACCACTGATTAGTCTATAGAGCATCTCTGGGTTTATTCTCCTAATTTAGGTACTTTTGCTTATAGTAGTGTAGGCCTTTGACTCGTTTTAGTTTAGAAGACCCAAACTTACTGCTTTATTCCTCTTGTGTAAATGTAACTTGAGAAGCACTGACTGGAAGCGACGTGCACAGAGCTGTGCTGACCCTTGGAGAAGCAGCATCACCTGCAGCGCCCGCCAGCTGCACACGCTGCACTCAGGGTTCGCGATGCAGCCCTTGCTCACACACCATCCGCTCGTCTTTAAGTTATTTCAGCAAGCACAGCAACTCAGCCAGCCATTCCCAGACCTGGCACAGACTCTTCTGACCAGCCATTATAAATATAAACCTTAAAAAAAGCTTTGTCTCAGCTCGCCGTCCTTCACTGATCTGATCACCCTCTGCTGTAAGGCCAAGTGACAACAGCCTCAGCTGACAAAAGGGCCGCGCTGCGCCCAGCAGTGGGCAGAACTGGGTGTAAAGCTGGCACAACGTAATACCTGGTTGGTGTTCGTGGTTGGATGAAATGTAGCTTAGCAGCAAAGATGGGTATAAAGAAAAACCAGGCGCCTCTAAGTAACACCAGAGGAAATCTAAGGGAAAGTCCTGACCAGCATTAAACTGCGTGTTGTGACCAAGGACCGAGTAGCACTAAGCAGCCCTCATTCATTTCAGGCTCGTTAGGACTTCCTTCCTCTATTTCAAGGCTGCTCACAGCCCCCCGTGGTGCCCGCGCCTCGCTCAGGGCACGCTGACAGGAAAAGGCCCACCTGTGTCACAGCCTCCTCTCAGCAACGCCATTCCATCCGGTCCTGCAGTCTTGGTGAAACCTGCCTTCCCTCCTGCAGAGCCTTCCCTCGTGCAGCACACAGCACAAAGCACAGCACACAGCACACAGCACAGCACAAAGCACACAGCACACAGCACAAAGCACACAGCACACAGCACAAAGCACACAGCACACAGCACAGCACACAGCACACAGCACACAGCACACAGCACACAGCACACAGCACAGCACACAGCACACAGCACACACCTGACCAAAGCTCCTCACCAGCTCTCACACCAACACGGCATGGTTTTGCCTTTGCTGTTACCTGAATGCTTATGTGGCACAACTGAGGAAATGCCTTCCTTTCCCCAAAACACGCAGGAGAGCTCAGAGCTGCCCACTGCTGGGACAGAGCAGCGAGCTGAACTGATGGCTGCCCTATGGTTACCAATGCCAAAACAGAGTTACTTTTATTAACGCCAAAAGAAATCTTCAAAATGCCATATGAAGTGTTGTTATTTCGTGTCAATGTGCTTTTTTAACAGAAGGAAAACATCGCCCTGAAGTTTTTAATCCCAAGAAGATTTTTTTTTTCAGTTTTTACAGCAATTTCAACTTCTCTTGAAATACGCATTTGATTTCCTGAAACCAGTTTGAATGTAGAAGTCATGGAAACACCACTTCATTAAACCAAGTACAACCACTGTATGTATGTAGCAGGGATAAATGTTTTGCAGCTGTACTTTCATTTGTCCAATGATTATCCATCATTTGTTGTAATTTTTTTTACTTCACCAAGTTTGTATTTTTTGGCTTTTATGTTCAAAATATGTTTATAGCTTTATAAATAAAGTAATTGCCAGTCTGGCTGTTCAAAATAGGCCACTGGAAATTATAATCCTATCAAAGTGTCAATTAATTATTCCTTAGAACTGAAGTTTTCTCGTACTTTGATGTTCAAGCATTTCAGCATAATTTCCAGTAGCCTTCGATAGTAAGGCTGCAGCCGTGAGCCAGACAGAGCACTTCCTGCCACATGAGCCCATCACTGCTGCTGGTTCCTCCTCCCCCACTGTGCCCCCATTTCATCACTTCAGCCGAGAGCAGCTCTCCCTGATCAGGCCACGACCTGGGAAAGAAGTGATTATGCAGCACCAGGCCAGTTCATGATTAACATCAAGTTGAGCAATGGAAACAGCGCAGTGCCTGCATCCCAGGTGTTGGTGTTACACGGCTGCCTGCTGACACAGGAGACACAGCAGGCTCAGCTGAAGAGGAAAAGCCACGCAGCAGCTGCTCTGTACCCACAGCACCCTTGTGCAGAAGGTCCCTCTCGACAGCTTGTGCCAGCAGATGCACACAGGTGTTTTCTTGCACTGCCACACACATCAGGTACTGGGACAAAGCCTGAGCCAGCACTACAGGGAATTTCAGCCAGAGGAGGCAAGTTGTATGGATTCCTAATGAACAAGGCCACTAACATCAACATCTGCCACAACACCATCATGCTCTGAGCACACAGCCAGCCCTTTTGCACAGAGCCATACTGCCACAGCAGCATCAGCTTTGGGCAAACTACTCATGCCAGCAGCCAACTGGCACGATTCCGGAGCAGAAGCCAGAGGCATTTAGTTCACCATTGAAGCATTTGACCACAAAGGGTTATTTCTTAGGCAAGCTGTTTTAAGAATTAGCAATTCTTGCCACAGGTGCTTTATGCAAACAGCAGAAGTAAGGCTACAAGGAAGACAAGCTAAACTGCCTCTGTCTGTTCCTCACCTACAGCCCAGGGAGGCACCACGTGAGGCAGCAGCTGCTGCTGACCAGCACCTCAAGGAAGCAGCTGGAGGCTTCTGCCATTGAGCACAACTACAGCTTCTGTATTGGAGTGGTCACTTCGAGATGAAACCAGTGTTAACCTGAACGCTTACTTGGTGCACAGAGATGGATTTATTTCTTGTAGGAATGCAGGGTGAGCTGAACACTGAACTACAAGAACTGTTATCAGCAGCTTTTCACTAGGGGCACTTTAACAGAGTAGTACTGTTTACAATACAGGATGCTTGGCAGGCTTGGAACGTCCCAGTCTGTAACACTGGAGCATTTTGTGCCCACTGACAATGCTATCAGCAGCACAAGGGCAGCCCAGCAGCCTTATGAATAAGCATCTGTGACCAGCAGCTGCCTCTAAAGCACAGATCTGAGTGCTGCTTTAGAACGAGTTATGAATGCTCTCATTAATGGTTACATCAAAGCAACATTACCTCAAAGCTGGTAAGCCATCAAAAAAACCCATCTGGATTTAGCTTCAGACTTCACCTGAGGAGCTGCTGACTGACTGAGCAGCAGCTTGCACTCTAATTGTTTACAACAGATACAGATTTCACTCCAGTTAAGCATCCCTCGGTGCTATGGATCACACACTCAGTGAGGAGGGCAGGCTGTCCAGTTTCAGGCCATTAGAACCGTTTGTAAATACAAGTTTGAAAGCCCTTTATTAACTCAGAAGTGAAACACTGATGTTTAAAGTGAGATAAGTATGTTTATTAAGGTTCATTCTACTCTAAGATTTATACAGAGAATGGAATGCAATACAAGCTAAGAGCACACCTCAGATCTACCACAAAACCACCCCCTACTCCCTATAAGGGAACTGTAAAAAAAATTAAAATAAAAATCAGGAAACCAGTTACTGTTTAACTAGTTGCAAGTGGCTTTGTCCAAAGAAGTCAAGCTCAATATTGCATTAGCTTTGTATGCAATAAGAAGTCTCTACAAGCAGAAGTTTCACATACATAGGCAAAAAGATCTCCCGTGGATACATGAAACCCATGTTTTAAAGAGCTACATCACAAGGGTAGTTTAAAATTGCCTAAAAAACAGCCACTAATGGCATGCACAGGTCAATAATATTAACTTTGGTAATGTCAGTCGTTTTTTTGGTCAAACCTGGGTTCTACTTTTGCCAAAAAAGAAGTATAAAAACACACCTGTCCTGTGCAGAAAGCAACACACGTCCCACCTGCTGGCAGCCAGAGGCACAGCTGCAGGACATGGTAGAAGTCTGCCAAGTTTGCTGTCAGAAGCTTGCTAAGCCCTAGCTCACATCTTTCACTACTCACTGGCCTATCAGGCAAGGCCAACAGGACAAGGAAGTGGACAGATCTTTTCTTTAAATGCAGAACAAGAACCTTCCTTGGAGTTATATAGCTGTAATAACACCAATTTTTCCAAATGTCTCTGTAAGAAATCCAACAAATTTCTTTTTTTTTTTAAGCTTCATGTAGCTCCCCAAGACACATTTAATTTTCCTTTCTGAAGCCATCAATACCCTGTAAATAAGTGTTTTGTTCTTCCTGAGGAAGAAAGCAAAGGTGGTTTTATTTACAATGGTGGAGTCAACACTTAAGATTGTAACTGGACTGGGAACAGATAAAAAAGTATAACGAAAATGACAACCTTAAGTGCTGCTTTCCATACAGGATCCACACTTGGTTCAGCTTTATTCGTTGCAGAGTAAAGTAAAAAGACACCCCATTACACTAGTAAAAACGCAGATTTAAATTTATACTCAAAAAAAAACAACACTACACATGCAAAGGGAACAATATCTTGCTAACACAACTTCATTTGCTGCTGCATTTGTCTAATATTAACAATTATGAACAGAGCAGTGCAACTAGTATTCGGAACAATCCTTACAGTGTTCGAGTGTCAGGCACAGCGCTTCACTTCTCTTCACACCACTGGTTCTCCTTACGTACCTGGAAGAACAACGTAACTGGTAACAATGCAGTAAGCTTCCAAAGCTCAAGGGGAAGCAAACTCCTACAAGCATTGGAGTTCACTTACTGTAGAAAGGCACAGCATCATGAAATTATGAAGCATCACATGTTAATGCAGCAGAAAAGCAGCTACATTATAATTAAACCCAGATCGAGTACCTGTGCTTCTTCCTCTTCAGTGAAGTCATTCTTAATGTTGAATGTCTTGCGAATTTCTTCTGGAGTTTTCCCCTTGATCATGTTGGCAACTGTCTTGCATGTGACATCAAGCAAACCTTTGATGTCCAAGTAATTTGCAGCCTGTAAAACAGTTTCCAAATTTAAAGCTTCCAGATCAATGTTCTGCCTCTGCAGATGGACCACTACAGTTCTGCTCCCAGCACTGCAGAATGCTGTAACCACTAAGAGCCAAATCGCTCTGAGAAGCTTCCAGCTACAACCCTGAATTAACAACTGAAGTTCACCTGCCAAACTGGAGTCATTTCTACCATGAAAGCCCCATCTCCTTTCATACAAGGCTTTCAGAACCTCGCACACACCTCTGAGACGTTGAATACTTGAGTGCTGTTAGCTAGCTAAGACAGGAGCCACGAGGTAGATTTCATGTAAGACAGTAATTAGCTTTTTAAAAATGTGTATTTATGCAGGTCTCTAAAACACCACTTAAAGTAATAAGACATCAGCTAAGACTCGAAAGCGAAAAGGGGCCACAACTACAGACAAGTACAGGAACTGACAGATGAGCAAGCACTGATTAGTGCCTAGCATGATATTAACAAGCATCTACCATTCACCAGATTCAGCCAACTAGTTGCCCTCCCCATGTTTCCTACATTAAGAAGTTCTTCAAGAAGCATCAAGACTTGCTGGTAAAACAAACAGAGGTCACTGTGCAGGCACAGCCTTTATGCTTCCACAACATAAACTTACCAGGATGAGCTCAAAAAGTGTTCCTTGGTCTACTTTCAGAAATTCTTGATCCCACACAGGGATGTCATCCGTTCTTTTCTCCTTGTTCTCATCATCCTCAGGAGGAGGTGGATCATCTTTGTGATGGGTGCACCACTGAATCACCTAATTACAGTTTTGATAATACACTTTTACCCAAGTGACTTTCCCATTAGGCCCCAACTCTAACATTACTTTGTTTTAGGAGCACTGTACTTTTCCTTCTGGACTGATATTAGAATCACCTGTTCATGTTTCATCATCTTATGTTTTCCTCTTAGAAGAACTAATCCCCAATCCTGGAACCCAACAGTCTTCACAAAGCTCAACTGAGACAGCAGCCAGTCAATTAAATACTCTGGATTCTGAAGAGCAGCTCCTAGCAGTCCAAGCAAACAATAAATCCTGTGCTAACACACACAGGACCATACAGAAGTAACACAGGCCTCATTTTGAGGAGCTGGAACACTCGCTGGCTGTGACTCTCATTGCTGCCTGCCCTTTAACCTTTCTCCTTACATTCTGAACTCATTAAGAGCCACCTCAGCTCACACAACCCAGTTACAATCAGTGCTTTAAAACCACGAGATGCTAGTGAGCACAGATGTCCAGCACCAGCCCTATGCCTTAGGAGCCCTGCCCAGCCTCCACCTGCCATTCCAGAAGGTCATTCGTGTAGCTCTTTAACCATGAGCTGTGAGCCTCAGCCCAGTTCTGAGATAAACTGTGCTCACACACCTCACGACGGTGCTACACTTGTAGCCAACACCTGGGAAATATTTTCAATAGTAACACTTAACTGCAGCATTAATTTCCCATCTCATTACTGATACACAACGCCATCACTTCCCAGTGCCTTACCTTTTTTAAAATAGCTGCGTTGACGTTTGGAAGAGGGACTGGGTCATCATCGCCTTCATCATCCATTCCCAAGTCTACAAATGGAAAGATGACCTGCAGCCAGCAGCCTAAAGCTTTGTTCTCCAGCCTGGGCTGCTTCATCAGTTCTCCACTATTCTAACAATACTGAGCTGAACAGACAAACAGCAAATGATGTCAAAGCAAAGGCAGAAACTTGAGGGTGGTTTTGCAGAGCACGGCTGCGTTACACATGCTGGGTTCCACTAACTGGAGCTGAGCAGCTTAACAGTGCTGCCTCCAAAGAGATGCTGACATGTTTGAGCACGAACAACCCGCTAAGGCAGTTACTTGTCCCAGCAGAAGGGGACAGTTCCATGTTCTGGGAACAGAATGCTTAAGAAGATTTATGAATGCTCACCACTTCCAATCCGCAAGTTAAACCTCATTGTTTCAACCAAGGTCTGCCATTCTTTTATCAAATAAGAACTCAGACCCAACGTGGCGAGTACAGACAACGTTTTGTCTTGCACAGGAGCAGTAAATGCTGAAGCTGTTGCATTTAGACAGGTCAACTGCTGTCGTTGGTGGGATATCAATTAGTGCTACCTTTTGTCCAGAACATCTGATTTTGTAGATTCTGAAACCAAAATACTGACATTGTAAAAAAGTCTTTTTGCATATGTTACCAATTACTGGAAACCCCAATTGCATCCTTTGAAGATACTAACAGATATTGGTGTAAGACATCACCAGACAGTCTATACTAAGTTGCTGGCACAGGGAAGTAACTCAAGTACCCCATCATCAGCCAGCTCTGCTCAGCTCATCCCCACCCCTCCTAAACTGGAGTTTCACCTCTCATCAGAAAATCAGTGCTGCATTGGTGAGGCCTGATGCAACTTCACTTTTTACCTCCTCCCCTTCACTGACATCAAACAAAGCAGCAGGTATTGACTGATGGTGCTTAAACATCTGTACAGCAGAATGGCTTTTCTCTATGCTGCTTAGCAGACTGGATCTTGGTCAGCTCACTAAGAGGCCAGCTGGTGGTGCCCAGCTTACAATACCTTCAGCACAGGCATTCTCATCAATACCTGTTTGTCACCAAACGCTGCCAGTGACACAGCCTGTGTGTGAGAAAATGGAGAGGAATTACATTCCCACTGATTGCCAGTTTCCTGCTCACGTTGCTCATCGTGTTTGAAAGCATCTCAGTACCAGAACTGGAGTGGTCCAATGGTTGGTGTGTTTCAACCTTATTTCTGTTACTGTTCTTACGTCTGAGGAGTCACAACCAAAGATACACAGCCAAGGACTTCATTTTAACTAGATCTACAAGAAGATATTTTCTAATATGCCCAAACTTGTGAATATGCTCAAAAACTGGAAAGAAAACAGTAAACAATGAGGATTTGCACCAGACAGATTAGACACAGTTTGCTCTGTATCTCAGCCATCTGGCAACTCCCCTCCCCCACCACGAGCTCTTTTGTTTCAAATTCACGTCAGCAAGAGATCAGAACCAACTATTTATCAAATAATTTCACTGCATAAACGCAGATCTCCCTCCAACTTTTCATTCATGGCATTAATTCATGTTTCCCTTCTCCATTTAAGACAGTTAGAGAGCAACGACGACTTGCACGATTAAAAGAAAAGCTCAGCTTAACATAAACTAGAAGCGTTTATTAAACTTCACTTTGCCTAACTTTTACAGAGCTGAAGCAAGCCGTAGGCAAAGCAGTGGGGGATTTATATTTTGCCAGCCTGCTGGGAACTGCATTTAAGAAGAGGGCTGCAGTTCAAGGTTTGAGAGAAAATGTTTATCCCAAACAACGCTCAAGCCGCGCTGGCAATTGTTCCAGCTGCTCCAACAGGAGACAGCAAGTCAGGCCCAGGCCTGTGCTCAGCACCAGCTCGCCCCCTTGGTCGCAGATCCTGCCCACACGCCGCTCCCTCAGCTCCCATTCTTACCTTCCAGCATCGTCTTTATGGTCACGGACTGTTTTGCGATTTCAACATCGACTTCAAAAATCTCTCCATCTGAACTCTGCAGCTTAATTGAAGGCATCTACAGGAGAAGGACAGTTATTTTCACACAATATCCATCAGATTTCACAAGTTCAGCTGATTCAAATACGTAGTTCCCTTCACTATTTATACTGCCTCTGAACAGCCCGTGTCACCTGCGGCACACTTCAATTATTTGCTGCTTGAATCAACAGTCCTAAGGTCACTAATCCGGATGCTTAAGAAGGATTGATACAAATACACCAACCAATCATTTAAAATAGAAGGAACCTGGATTTTTTTCCTTAAGTTGAAAGCGAAATAGAATAGACAAAAGCACTATTTACTGATCAATTGATCTGTCTTTACGTACAGCACTGCACTACAGCTATCTTTCTCTTGAAACAGCCCCTCAACAACAATTCCGAAACGCTGCTTGTCTTCAAACTCAACCACTGCTCATTTTAACCATTCACTGAAGGCAAATCCCAAAAGTAGTTTCTAAATGACGGCGCCTGGACCAGAACAACAAAACAGAAGTCAGAAGGAACCTCCAGATGTGCTCCAGTCCGACTCCCCCCACCCCAAACAGAGCCAAACAAACCAGACTATCCAGGATCAAATGCTTCCTTCAGAAAGTGCTCTGCATTCTGAAGAGCCTGAGAAAGCAATCCAGCCCTAAGAGGAACACTATCAGCACTTACCACTGCTCTCACAGAGTAGGAAGTTACATCAGCACATCGTTATATTAGGAAAAGGTAGGATGACTCAGTATTTTCACCAAGTTTTTCAGACGCTGATAAGGCCTGCAGTGCAAGTGGCAGACTTGGAAAATTTCACTGATAAATAACATTTAAAAAACAACACTTCTCACACACATAACTCAGAGCCAGGAGTCGTGAAATGATACAGCAGCTACCAGGTTAGAGCTTCTGTCTGAAGCTGTGCTTGAGCTCTGCAGAGATACTAAAATGAAGGGACCTGAAAGACACAACAAACCTGACTGCAAAAACCTGTTAATCAGTGCTTAAACTCGTGGGATGCACTCCTTTACCATTCAAACATTCGTTTCCAGCAGACCAGTGCAACACTATTTTTCCTCAATACAACAGCTTGAAAATACCTACAGCACATAACTGTAAGTGCAGCCTGCAAGTTGTTTTAGAGGAAAACCCCAGAGACGATGAATTTCAAATTCATTTAATTTCAAATTCACTTCAATCCCTTTCCAGACATTCTTCCCCAGCCAAGTTTACCACCTAAGCATGCTGACTCCCTGCAGTCGTACCTGAAATACCCAAACTGGATCACCTGCACCACCTGAAGCAGAAATACATTATCCTTTTTCAAACGCCTCCTATAGCTCATCAGTATGGCTGAGCCTGACAGCACTGCAACAAACCGAGGCCAATGAAGGCCAGCCAGAGTACACGATTAAGCAGCTCACAGCAGCCCCAAGTCCTCACTGCTTTAATTTCCATTTGGCAGAGCAAGTAGCTAGTTAATGTTCACACAGCAGTGTAACCCTATATGACAGTGCTGCTCCTAATTAGGATTGGAGTTCTGGAAGGACACAGCCGTGGCCACTCTCAAGATACACACATATATGTGAGCACCCACAAAAATCAAGTGAGGGTTAAAGCACAACCCCACACCGTAGCTTGGACACGCTCTGAAAGAGGGGGAGGGGAAGGAACATCAAGGCACGCGTGTTGCGTACCGGGCTGGAAGCACTCAGCACAAGCCCAGCTCCACGCAGCAGCTCCCAGCCCCCTGCCCGTGCCTGGCGTTACATAACGCTGCTCAGCGCAGCCGGGATGCAGAACACCGCCTGCCTCGGGGCCGCTGCACCGCCCGCACTGCTTCCACCACGGCCTACCCTGCTCGGGAGGAGCCTTCATCAGCCGAAGCCAAAGCAGTTCAGCTGTTATCAGCGATAAAGCGGCGCATCGCATACACAAATGTCGCCGTTTGTTACGTTTTAGCCCCTTGTGGTGTAACAGAGCTCCGCACGCCGACAGGCCCAGGGAGCGGCACCGCTGTCACCGAACGGACCCGAAACCCCCCGGACCACCGGCCGGGGTGGAGGAGGGGCCGCTCGGCGCCCAGTCCCGCCCACAGCAGCGCCGCGCGGAGCCACCGTGCCCGCAGCGCCGCCAGGTGAGCGGGAAGGAGCGCCGGGAGGAGCCCCGCCTTGTTTACAGCGCGGCGCTTCCCTCGCCTCCCTTCTCACTCCCCCCGCAGCACCGCGAACTCCCGGCCCGGCCCTCTCCCCCTTCAGCCGCCCCGCGGTCTTGCCGCCGCCCTCCGCCCGCCCCCAGCCGGCCCCGCAGCCCCGCGGCCCGGTCCCACGGCTCAGCCCGCCCGGGGCCGCCTCAGACGCCGTTTCCCGCTCGGCCTCGACGCCTCCCGTCCGCGGAGGCCTCACCGTGAGGCGCGGGCGACGCCCAGCAGCTGCTGACGGCTCCCGATAGTGGCGGCGCTCGGAGCTCGACTGCGGCGGCGGCTTTGTGGGGGGGAGGGGCGCGGGGGGAGGGGCGGAGGACCCCGCCTCTCGCTGCCTCGCAGCCGGGCTGCCCGCCGAGAGCGCCTGATCGAAGCACTCCGCTTCTCGCTCCCGAGCCGCGCCGAGAGCGAGCGTAGTATGAAAAGCCCCGTATAGCACACACCGGGAAAGGGAAGGAGGGAAACGGAGCGGCGGCGCGGCAGGGAGATCCGCGGAAGCCGTCGGTTTTAGTCAGGCAGTGACGGGGTCATACGGCACGCCTCACAGTGGGCGGGGGAGCGGCGCGCGGGAACAACGGCTGCGGCGCCCCCACGCGGCGGGGCGGCGCTGAGCGCCTGCGTCTGCCGGGCCGCGTTGGGCTGCGGTGACCAGAGCGTGGTGAGGACGCCGTGTGCGTGACTTGTAAGCGGTTATTTGTCCGCCGGCAGCCGGTTGCTTCGCTCGGAATCCTGTTCGTGGTTTTAGCAAAGCAGCGCGGCTCCACGCGCCGATAAGCGACCTGCCGAGCACAGCTGGGGCTTCCCCTCTCCTCAGGTATTTCTTAGTTCTGCGCCCAGCGACAGCCGCTGAGGCAGCGGGCCTCGAGGCGTTCAGCAGGCAGCAGGCTGGGCAGGGAGAGGGAAGGCTGAGGGATTGCTGGCTGCAGGCAGCGTGCCGCCAGCCACACAGCTCAGGTGAGCGTGAAGCCATCTGTGTTGGTCACGTCCTGAAATGAGGCTCTCTAAAAACTCCAGAGCGCCGGTGGAGGTGGACGCCTGTCTTAAGAACCGCATTGCTCGGCGTCGGGGCGCTCAGCAGCCCATTAGGGACTCAGAAACTGATGTAGAGGGCACTTAACCCTGCTCAAATTATCGTCAGTTGAGCCTTCCAGTCTGTGCGTGGGACACCCAGCTGCGCAGCCCTTCACAGCAGGTGAGTGCTCAGCTGGAGGTGGCAGGTGCTGCTTACACACAGCACATCACCACTAACGTGGGCCTCAGGCGTCCTGCTGGTAGAAACCAGGTAAGCTGTTGTCTGAAATTCGTTAGGACCTAATTATCCTGTGTATATAATACGGATTTATATATACAGGGGCTTTACACACACATACGTACCACAAATATGCCTCAGCACATTTACCTCCTTCCTCTAAAATCCCTTCATCTCATGGCTTCACTGTGGGGAAAAAAAAAAAAAAAAAAAAAAAAAAAAGACTTTTGCTGCATTAAAATAAACAACAGTACCTTTATGTTCTTTAAATGTGCTTTTTAAATTATTTAACGCTCCTTGATTAGAGGATCAGATGGTGACAGAAAGCACAGAAAGCAGCCTACAGAAAATGTCTGCAAGTCCTAAGCACTTTTTCCTGACGCTGCCCAAGATCGAGGTTTCTAGTCAGTAAGCACAAATTCTCTCAGCCTGCAAATCAAAGTCAGTGGAAGGGTTTGCTCTCCGCACAAGGCAAATTAATAAAATCTAGAAACAGGCAGACAGCAAAATTCCATGTCTAAACAGGATCTGTGCTTGGTTTATAATTCAAAGGGATTAAGCATTACACTTGATAGGAGTCACTGAAGGTGCCAAAGAGAAAACTGAGTTTGCAGTGGATTTTGAATTTATCTGTTGAATTAGAAGGTCTGAGAAAGCTAAAGCAACAAAAACACCCAACTAAGAAGTGGCAGACAACTGTCACAGATAGGCTGTAATCACACGAAGGCCACCTCCCTGTGCCCTACATATCGTGTAGGGAATCTCTCAAAGCTAGTCTGAATGCTTTTTTGCTGTCTTTGTCGTGGTCAAAGTCCTGCAAGCCAGTGTTAGCACCACAGGAGACTCATCCTTCACTAAAGCTGCGAAGCAAAGAACAAGATTTAAAAAAATAAATACCAATCTCAATTGTTACGTGCACAGGTAATCATTCCAATGCAAATAATCCTAAGCCTCAGCATCACCATCCTGAGTTGCAAAGGCAATTGTACTAGGTATCAGTCACAGATAAATTACAATTAAGGACCTTGTACTACTGAGAATTCTGAAGAAGGGGGAAGATTAACACTATAGCAAATATGTGAAATGATTGGAGCAACCAAGATCAGTGTAAGCTTAATTGAACACTTATCAGATCCAGAAGAGATCTGACCTACATTCTTGCAGCATCACTGGGCTGTGGGCAGAAGCCAGCTGAGCAGCTGCGCAGCCATAGGGGGAAGGGAGATGTGACACTGAACATGACGTTAGCAACAGAGCAGCCTCCTGGACACAGCACTGGATTAGTCCAGAACCTTGGACTGTTTGCAGCTATTCCTCTTGGCTGTTTAGCTAAAAACAAGCATATTCTCTTATCTATGTCCTCTTCCTCCCCCCCCAAAAAAAAACCTAACTACTTCACACTGCATTTTCATAGACAGAGAAATGCTCTTTGTTAGCAGTGATTGCGATTTAGAGATTATGGAGATAACCTGATGTAAAAAGATGAGTACTTTCTTAATACAAGTGTTACATGGGATTATCAAAGCCTAGAGAGAACCAGGCTTGAAAGACCTTGAAAGGCTCTGCTCCACCAATCACAGGACTCAGTCTGCATTTACTGACCAAAGGGAAGGTGAGCCTGCAAGGACTGAACTTCAGGAGACCACAACTGCTGTGGCAGAGCCTGGTGTCACTGCTGGGAAGCAAGGTGTGACTGCTGAGCCTGGACAAGAGGCTGGTGTGTATGCACAGGCTGTCAGAATCACAGGAGTCTGTTTTATTCTTCAAGGAATGCAGAAGGTAGGGAACATTTTTGAGAGCAAGCAAGAAGCACTTTTTTTTTGTCTGATACAGATGCTGGAAAAATACTGCTGAGCTGCTTCTGCTTGTGCCAGTGTTATTTAAAGCAACGTTGCAACAACGCAGCAGAAAAGAAAGAAAATCCTTGTCTCCACTAAATTCCAGAAAAATTGTGTCTTCACTTCATCAAAACCTGTGAAACAGAAACATCCTTAGACGTTGCTTTCTGTGCAAGTTGTGCCCCAGGAAAGCAGGGCAGTGAGTAGGCACTGAGGGAAGCAGAGCCTGCAGTTGAGATGATGTAACAGCAGTAGGCGGATGAAACTCAACCAAATTGTCTCAGGCAATATCAACTGATTTTTTAATTTCTTTATCAGCTCCTGTTTCTCCCTCAAATGACATTTATGTGCTCTCCTTGCCTAACTGTGAGGATTTGAGACAGCATAAAAGATTAAAGATGAGGGGAAAGTTATTCAAAAGAAAGGCAAACATACCTCAAGCATATTTGCTGCTTTTCCTAACCTCATCTGCAGTCTGACTCCATGCACATACTGGGGTTTGTACCATTTTTGCCCTAGCGTCCACAGAAATAACTTGGACCACTCAAATCCTGCAGTCCCTGTTTCTACATAGGGAGGGAGATGCTGCTGGGTGGCAGCTCCCCCACTTCCAGCACGGTTAGCAGAAGGGTTCCTAATGCCACATGGCACACAAGTGGGGCCATGCTGCACTTGATGGTTTGTAAGGAATGCGTGGCTGCCAGAGCAAGAACAGAACAGGAGTGACTTACTGTAACTGGCCTTCAGAACAGCTTCCAGCAGCTATTTTGAATTTGTGAAGACCTCTGAGCAGTGACAGTGATATTTCAGTAAACTGATTTGACTTCACAGGGTTTTTCTTTACCGTGTGGGTGATGAAGCATGGACATATGGGTACCCAGACAGGTGCTGGGGTCTCCATGGAGACCTCCAAACACACCAGGACACAGTGCCAGGCTCTGGTGGAGCAGCAGGTGCCAGAGGTATCCAGAGGTGCCCTCAGCCCTAGTTCTGTGGCTGCACGGTGCTGTTACACAGCCTTGCAGCTGTTCAAAGTCCAAAAGGCAGATTCTGGGCTGGTACTGATGCCATGGATGATACAAAGCAGAGGCTTTAAGGTTTCAAAGTCCATGGGAATAAATGTAGTACATTTCACAAGTCAGGCTAATTGAAAACATTTTAAAAAGAGAACGTGGTGGAAAAGTGACAGTGCAGCGAAGTGCCGAGGTGGCTGAGCTAACACTGGACAAACCTCAAGAACACAGAATTGTCTGTTTGGAAAGGAGAAGCTGGAGCAGCCACTCGGAGCCAACACAGCTCACCCAGGGCAGGGCAGTGCCAGGCAGCATCCCATTTCCCTGAGGACAAAGGCGGTGGCAGAGCGTGAGCAAAGCCGACTGTAAAGTGGGTCAGGCACAGAATGAGCAGCAGAGGCTCCTTCCCAGCAGCCCTCCTCCAAGGCCTCCCTATTTCCACAGAATGTACACTGACAGCTACAATAAAGATGGGTTTTGACAGTCTTACATTTGACCAGCATGGTGGTGGTGGTCTCAAACCACCTGAGGACAGGCAGCAGGAAAACAGGCTGAAGTCTTTCCATCAAACATGATGGAAACTGGTTTAAAAAGTAGAGTCCTATTTGATAATTCAGCACATTGTATTTAAATGTATAATCCCATTTTAGACTGCTCCTGTTTTGTTTTGTTTTGTTTCTTTTTTAAGAGAACAGTTGCACTCAGGGGTGATCTGATGAGAAATACGGATAGAGAAGTCACTAAGAGGGCCAAGTTACAAATGTTTAGTTCCATTTATACCATCTTACAGAATGCTGCATTTATTTGCAGTGTTGATGGTTCTCATCAACAGCACCCAGCCCACAGCTTCCACCAGAGATGCTCAGCTCAGGTTGTGCTCCTCCTCTTCCATCACCCAGTGAAGGTGGCACAATGCAGGCATCGGAAAATCAGCAGCAATGAGCTGATGCCAATTTGAGACACTGCATACACCTACATCTGTCTTTAGTTCGTGTTGCAAACCAAAACCAAGGCCCTGACATCTTCACAGCAGTTTGACAATGAGGTAATGGGATAAAGTACTGTGGGTCTCATGTGCTGCAGCTAAGCGAGATGCTCTTTGAACACAAGAAGGTTGGAATGCATCTCAGTCTGAAGCAGCACCAGCACCAACAGCAGCTCACGTGTGTTTTTCTGGTCCAGTCCTGTAACCTTCCAAGAAGAGATGTTCTGGAGCCTCTCTAGTTCATCTTTTCCAGTACCACAGTACCCTCCTTCTCTAAAAGTGATGCTTTTATGTTTTCTGTATGTCAGCAGTATATATGTAAGCATTTAAATACTATTAGCAATCTGTGCTTTACGTACTAGAAGCTATCAGTTTTTCATCTATAAGCAGTTGCTTACTGTACAGTAATTGAGATCAGGCTCAACTCACCTTAAGGACTAATGCTTTTAAGCTACAGCACGGGTTTTAAAAGGCTAAAACATGTTGCACTGCTTAATTTAAAACCTGAAGTGTTGTCTCAGCCTTTCTTTTCCTGGATATATGCCCAAGAACTTGAGTCCCTTGCTCAAGAGAACACTTTGTCTTCATTCTCATCCAGAAGGAGCACAGCCAAATGAATGAGAGCACCAAAACTTTAAAAAACCACAGTGAGCTGACTCAGCTGCTTACTCTGCAGGGCTTTCTTAGTGTGCTCATGTGCCCTGGAAGATGTATGCCCTGTATGAAGTCCAATGTAATTTTTACTTAATGCTTAACCTGTTTCCAAACTACCCTGCCTGGAACATGCAGAGAACTGATACAGAGCAGGCATCCCTGTACAACCACAGCTAAGCAGACTGTACGTCTGGGCAGGACACTGCAACAACCTAGAGAGAATGGCAATGCAGAAGTTGTACAGACCAGAAATAAATGAAACAAATCCTACGTTACCACAAATTCTCAGCATACAGGTAAAGCAAGAAGCAATTAAAAAGTGTATGGCTGGTGTACAAGGAGGTAAGTGGGGCCACACCTTCAGTTAACCCAAGGTAGCGTCGCTCCATTTGAAATGCAGAGTGGTCACTTGATAACACTTGCCTCTTCCAGACCAGACTATTTTTCCAGAACAAACAGGTGCACTTTGCCTTCAGCCCTGTCCTGTTCATCATCACAGCTTCTCCTACTGCAGGAACTTGTGGTGTAACTAGTAAGGAAACGAAGGGGTAAGGAGGGAGGAGCACAGGGATGTATTTATTAAACTATGAAGATAAACTGAGCACTTCCATACCTTATTTTTGTGTTGTCCATGAGAAAACGGGCAGCTGGCCTTTAGAAATTCAGACTGAATTTTCAAATCGCCAGAGGAAAGACTTTGCCCCAGGCCCTCACCATACAGCCCTTATCAACGTGACTTTCAGCAAGTGTGAAAAAAAATTCCACGCTGACCTTTGATCCTAACCAGGGTGGTGCAGGCAGATGAAACGTCAAAGCTTTCATCAGCAGTGTGTACAGCTCCTCTTCTCCAAGGCAGAAGTACCATCCAAGCAGACAGAAAAGATACCCAGTTCTGTCCATCTTCACACTGTGCATCAAGAAACCTTACAGGTATCGTCAGATCTAAAGCAGCAGAGCAGTGATACCGAACTTGTGTGCAAAAACGTGGGCAACTGGAAACTATCCGGCTTCAGCCTGAGCCTAGCAGCACAAGCATCCATTCACCTTGGAGAAAACAGCACCTACACACAGGAGCCCACATCAGCCACGGCAGCAGGGCTGTGGGATGCACTGCAGGGCAGCTGAGGCCTGGGGATGCCAAGGGACAGGCAGCAGGCAGGGGCAGGCAGAGAAAGGCTACGAGAACGAAGGAAAGAAAACCTGCAAATCTGTATGTTCCAAACGCTTCCATCTTCTCCTTTCAGAAAGGAAATTACCAGAGGCTTTCCTGTGTTCTGCTGTATGCACCAATACTTCGATTCTGGCTTAATGATTCCTTAGTTCAAACAGGCCTCTACAAATGAGAGGCATTTACTTCAATCTGATATACAAATTCAAGTAAAAGCATGACTGAATGATGAAGATACAGGACTTTGAGCTACTCCTACATCACCTTTCCAAGGAATCTACCAGTCTCTGCAGAGCAGAAAGAAAGGTCAGTACTGGTGTGTGAAACAAACTGAAATCCTAATTACGTGCCAGCAGCATCACAGTTTGAAGCGAAGCTTGGGTGAACTTCTAGTCAGCCAGCTGCTGAAAAATTGGATGGCCATTATTTCCACTTCAAATTTTCTCTTGAATCTCACCTTCTAGCTGGCTGGCAAGCAGCAATACTAATCCCAGAGCAGTAATTCTTGTTCACAATGGGCTATTCTTAAAAAGAAAAGCCTGCAAATGGCCAGTCACAGCATAATTATGGAGAGAAGTGCAAAACCTGGAGTGACTGTCAACATACCGACTTTACTAACAACTGCCTGCGTGTGCATGCAGAAACAGAACAAATGAACTGCTTCCCACTGCAGCAGTGCCAAAGGTGTGGAATGGTGTCAGTGAAGGCAGGAGATCTATCTGCCAAAGCCCAAATACAGAGAATGGCAAGCAAGAGGAAAGGAGACTTAATGAACTCTCTCTAAAGCAAAGGAACTTTTTTTTTGTTAGTGGTCAAAGCAAAAGCTCCCAACATGCTATAAAGAAAGCAATAACAGAAGGAACTCCTCCACGTGAGCATTATTTCAGGACTGAGCTTTCCAGCAAGTGTGAAGGCAGGATTTTTGCTAAAGAAAGAAGTAACCCCTCCAGCCTTTCAGAAAAGGTGTGAATTAATGAATTTGAAAGGAAGCACCTTGCAAGCTTGATAGTTAAGCAGCCCTTCAAGAGAAAACCTCAGAAAAGCAAGGGAGTCCAAAACAGTGTGTGAAAGCAGGCCTGCACATCTGCAACACTTCTGTTTTCTCTCACAAGCCAGCAGTATTAAAAAAAAACCTCTATTTGGTCACACAGTCTTTATACTGAGCCCAAAATCCAGAGTCTCTTAAACAGTATGAAAGCAAGGGCCTTCCATCAGAACAGCCAGCAGCCATCTAAGTTCTTTTAAGATATGTCCAATAAGAAGCTGCAAGTGTGAGCCTTCATAATGCAAAACATCTGAATGTGCTTTGAACAAAATCATCATTGGATTCAGATTAGTAGAAAGGAAAGTTTTTAAACAGAAGTTAACACAGATCACACTTATTTTTGTAATGGAAGCTTGGGCAATACACATAGTACTGAATTTCAAGTTATTCCTTTAATATTTAGAAAACTGGTTTTATTCTCAGTCTTTCAGATTTCTTTCTGAAGTATTAGCACCTACAATGGAAATAACTCAAACTTGGATTTACACTTGAAAAAAAGCCATGCTTGATCAGTTAATTTATCCTGTATTTTTCTACTTTTGAATATTTCAGAGCACCAAGAGGGAAAAAAAGAGAGCAACATTTCAGTAATAAGTGAGCTCTGTTCTCAGCTACACGAGATCACAGGACCAGACATCTCCCTGCAATAGAATTCAGGTCACAGTTTTCCAGCACACTTCAATCACCTCATTTTTATCATTATTTACGGTAGAAACTTCTCTCCAGGTTTATAAAACCTATCCAGCCGTGCATTAGTTTATTAAACCAGAGCTGACCTGAGATGCAATTAGAATTTGACATTTTTCCATACTTAGTTCACAAGTTTATTATGAAAAACACTGCAGCTCTGTCCTGCAGTAACATTGTTTTACAGAAAAAAAACAGTTCTGTTCAAAGTAATTCACTATGCTCAGACATTACAAGGGACAATATGGTTGGGCAAAGAGTGGAAAAGGGAACTGAGTGCAGACAAAAAAAAAAAAAATCAATACAATTAAATTAAACAGTATTCCCTGAAAATAAAACAAACAAACAGTTTCAGAACAAATATGAAGCCTTGGTACTTATTTTAAAAATGTTCTTTAAGCTTCAATGATTGTTTGCTGCTATCCTTATCTACAGTCATGCTGAATAAAGCTATAGCTAAATGGAAAGTTAAATGTATTCACGAGGTGTTAATGTCTACATCTTATTATTTGCAGTCTCTCAGAGAAAGCAAAAGTAACTACAAATAGCGCTATGCCAGAAACTGGTTTCTCGACCAACAATGTTGCTTCAGCATGCAATGGACTGGTTCATTCTAAAGTGGTCACAGTTGTTGACGACAAGAGGCTTTGTATTTGAATATGGCACGTCTTTTGGTCCATGTGAAAACAAGTTTGAATGTTACATATTTTCTGACACTTTGGAGTTACTGTTGCTCTTCCCGTTTTCTTTAGGTCAACATATGGTTCATGGCAATACTGTACAGCTCTGTACTCTCTTTACAGGAAGTAGTCCGGGGTGCGACGAGTAACGTGCGGCTCACCTCTGCGCGGCGCTGGGTCGAACTGCAAACTGAAAAGCATCTGCATTAATGACAGCATTCCAGTCACGCGCAGGTATTTCTTCCAATTGCTTTAAACCCATCTTTGGATTACTTCTATGCACTTGAAAGAAACAGCTCTTGGCTTTAGGCTCAAACTGGTCAGATACCAGTCAGTACACATCTGGACATTAAAAGTCTCCTGTAATTATCGAAATTTACACAAAGCTTTGTGAATTCCTCATTTATTGCTAAAACTGCTGTAACAGCTTTGTAAAGTCAGTGTCCTAACCAGATTCAAAGTCTCTTCCCCTAGACTTACAGGTGGGCATAACTACCTCCCACCTGACAGTATTCTGACTTTCCAATTACTTACCTCTGTAGTATTTCATTACACTCTCACTTTATTGTATCTAATGAGCTTAATGACATGTCTAGATGTCAACAGCCATTCCCAATATGGAACTGCAACGCTTTTAGATATCAGCAGCTCAACAATTCCACCCTCACCTCACCTCCTGAATGTGCACAGGGTAAAACCATACCTCAAAACCATAAGTAGTTAATGTAGCAAAATACCACTGATCAAATCTTAAAATCATGTGCAACACGGATCTCATGTTTAAGCATACTTACAAGGAGTATTTTAAAGTATCATCAAGTTCCATAATTGCAGCCTGGTTGCCACAACGGTAGCAATAGTTTGGAGCACTGAAAATTGTGACTACATTCCGATCATGGCACCAGTTGTACCCCTGCAGAGGAAAATAAACTGTTTAGGAAAACCACGTTCATTTGTTGCACCCCATAACTGACTATGAAACTGAATTTCAACGTGCAAAACCCTACATTGGCTTTGCAGTTTTAAACAACATTAAGGCTGTATGTCTATTTCTCTTAACTGAAAAGGGAAAAAAGGAATTGCACCATAGCATATAACACCTTCCTAGTAAGCAGTAGATGAGCACACTGAAAAACAGCAGGAATTCTCCACTGCGTTGTTAAAAATTGAAATACCAACTCTGAATTAGACCATCTTTTAAAGCTAGGTGTGGGTTCTGGTTTTGATGACTAGAGGTTAACTTCTAGGGACAATCAGAGACTAAGAAGAAACCACACACATCCCTCTACCTTGTAAAGAGGCCAAGTCTGCATCTCAGGCACCACAACTCCACTACCAACAGCTTAAACACAGCCTTGGCTGCTTACCTCCATTACCAACTGATGAGCTCTTGAAACCAATGTAAGGCCATTAGCATGGTTAAAGGTTTCTGAAATATCCTGTCCAAATGTATAACCTGCACCTCGAGGAGAAATTCCCCAGCCACCACGATCATCTGGATCTGACCATAGCAAGTCACACATTGGACCCTGTAAGAGATTTGGAAAGTATTTCATGAACTGAACCAAAAAAAGGGAAAAAAAAGGAAGAACAAAAGCCACAACGTCCACTCTCATGACCCTGCACAGCTTACTGCAGCATCTCTTTAAGGCTTGGAAAGAAAATGTAAGCAAAACCCCACCTATCAGCTACAATATAGTGCAGTTAAAGCTTAAAATACTCACAAGGAAGTTAATTTTAATGGAATAAAATTTCACAGAAGCAGTTCTCACCTCTGAGATATTAAAATCTGCTTTGTAACATCAGGCAAGAATGTGTCCCTTAATTTTCCTGCAGAAGACTAGTAGGCAAGACAGGTATTTTCAAATTGCTACATCGTTTTGAACCTGATTTTCTGCCTTTGTATATATTAAAATGCCCAACATATGCTGAATCATGAATTGCACTGTGAGTTAAGATAATTAATCTTCAATATACCTCATGGGGAACTTCCTGCAAGCGATCCAGTGCTCTGATGTGATCCAGCGTATCTATTGATGGAGAGAGGCCACCATGTAGACAGAAAATCTGAAAGAGACATTATGAAATCTCAATTGTTTATTATAACTATTTAGTATAAACAATTAAGAAAAATTTCCAGGAGGTTATTTTCAAGCTGCGAGCTCACTGAATACAGTGTTAATAGCTCCCTTCACAACCAGCAACTTTTAACTTTGTCCAAGTTCAACCTACCTGGCCATCCACCAAGGCAGTTAGAGGAAGGTAATCAAAAAGGTCTGTAAAGTACTTCCAAACATTTGCATTCCCATATTTTCTTAAACATTCATCATAGAAACCATATACTTGTGTGATCTGCCTGCTTTCATGGTTCCCTCGAAGAATTGTGATACGTTCACGGTAACGGACCTGAACACAACAGTGGAAGACATGTTAGGGGCACAACATGCACTGCCCAAAACCACCATTTGCTTCTCTTCCCCTCCCCATAATGTGCCAATTAAGCAATAAGAACAAATTAAATTACAACCTTAAAGGAAAAAAAAAAAACCACCCAGCTAAATGACGCCAGTCTTCAGTTGCCTTGAGATGAAGTACAGGTTTTATCCACTGTCAGCAGTGGACTTCACTACCCTTTGTGCACTAAGCTGTTATCTCACATCTTTAAAGACTGCTGCTTCCACATTTAAAGATAGAAATAAATGCACAGCTCCCTTTAGACAAAGTTATCCAGGCCTTTCAGAAATACTACATCTTTACAGGTTTGTAAAAAATATTTTTGACAACACAGCCAACATTTCACTTTTTGTACCTATAAACCTTTGCAGTAAATTCATACTGATATCAAATGCAGTCAGGACAGTTACATTTTATACTGGATGGTACAGAGGAAAAATTACCTTAAGAGCTACAAGCAACGTGACTGTTTCAACTGAGTAATAGCCTCTGTCAACATAGTCCCCCATAAACAAATAATTTGTGTCTGGTGATTTGCCTCCAATTCTGAAGAGTTCCATGAGGTCGTGAAACTGCCCGTGCACATCTCCACACACTGTGACAGGACATCGCACTTCCTGTACGTTGGATTCTTTTGTCAGAATTTCTTTAGCCTAGAAACAAAAACAGAGAAGTCGTAAGATTGCCTGTGAGCAGTTTTCACTCACCATATGCTCCACTATCTGCAACGTTACATTACCTGCCCTTTTTATGAGCTCTCGTCCTTCTCTGAAGCACATGGAATAGGAGCTTATCTACCTGCAAAACTTGGCTTCATGCAAAGACTTTTTAAAACTTTTGGGTGTTTTTCTTTTGTTGTCTTTTAAGAATTGGGCTTTCTCCCCCCCACACAGCATCCAATGGGTATTTCAGAATTAGTTTCCAGTTTAGAAAAAACTGATAGGTATTATAAAGCAGCTCCAAGAAAGGTAGCACAACTGCCTTCAGATCAGTGACCATCATCTCTGGGACTGTAAAGTTTGCAGTAAGCCTACAGTCATGCAAGTAGCTTATTCCCAGCCCTTCCAAAGCCTGAACTCAGACACAGCTGTATCCAGGATGTGAACATGGCACTGTTAACCAGCCACAGCTGGGTCCCACACTTCAGATGTCTTGCTTCAGAAGCTGGATGACAGTTTGCTACGTGTGCATCTCTTTGTATACAGCAGAAGATCCTACCTGAAGCAAAAGCAAGAACTCAACCAACATTCACAGTTCCTACCAACCACGCAGTAACTTTGTGTGTGTTGTAAGTACACACAGATGTGCCCTTTATAAGCTGAAGAAAGAAGTGGATTTTTGCTCTCTTCATTTTCTCCCCCAAAGTTTTGCACACACAAGTTGCTGACAAGTTCCTACAAACAGCAAAACTAATTATAGCATCAAGAAGGTAATGCTGCCAGAATTCCTCAATCTTACCATCATGATGCCAGTTGCTGGTGACTGCTCTGACAACAATCTATAAATACACACAATTATTTTCTAAATCAAGGGAGTATTGGAGGCATTAGAAATATAAATAGCTGCAAGTTTACAAGTTGCCATCTATTAAGATTTACGCCTTTCAAGCACCAGTGTTCCTATTCAAAAAGGATACATTTAACCTCATTATATTACCAAGAAGAGAACATGAAAACTGCATTCTGCTCCACAGAACTGCATGATGCCCACGGAACTCACTGTAACAGCACTAAATACCACCTACACGTGGCCACACCAAATCCCAGATACCCTGAAACACACAGCAGCATGAGAGACGGGCGGAAGAGCAACACCACATTCATTTTAGGGTCATTTCTCTCACTGCTTTCTCAAACCTAACCCGGCAACTCAAACCTAAGCTGATATCTAAAGCTGCATACTTGTTTTGGAGACTTTCTGCTAAGCAGAGAAGTATTTTGAGACATTGTAGAAAGAAAAAAAAAAAAGTCACCACCATTTGAAAAGCAGATTTGGAAAGTTAGGAATGAAATATCTGAAATTAAAATCTAAACAAGAGGTTAAATACCTGGTCCAACAAGAACCAGGCTCGTTAAGGAGCATGCTGCTCCGTCCACATTCCCACTTAGCTGTGAAGCTATCAGCTGGGCAGTGATGGACACCCCCAGCCGTGGTCCCTCTGCTCCTGGTTGTTATCCAAGCTGCCCAGCCAGCAACCATTTCAAACACCAATGGCCAGCAACACACACTTTAATGACGGAGATGCAAAGATTCCATTCAACACTAGGAAGAAATGCAAAATGCAGTCATGGTTCAGCACCCTGCCCAACACTGCTTGAGATACTGAAAATGAGTAACAAAGTTAAATTACTCTGCAGACCTACTGACAACAGAAGTCAAGTCACACGAGTTTCCACTCACACTGTGCCTGGTGCCAAAGATGGCCGCTGGTGGCTCGTGGTGGATGCTAAAAACATCAATTTATTTTAAGATAGTCTGACTTAAGTTCATTTTAATGCAGTGACACTCACCGGGTGTTCTGGAGGTGTTCTAACAGCCCGAGCCTCCTCTAATACACCACTACAGTCAGAAGCATTACCCATCCCAGTTCTCCTTTGACAGAGAAAGTTACAGAGACGTATAGCACTTCAATACAAAAAAGCATTCTTTAATTAGAACACTTTCTACTGCCATAATGCCATTTCGTAATGCACTGGAAGCATCACACAAGGAATGCTGCATTCATTTTTCATCAAAGGGATGCAACTTTTATGCTGACTGAGATGAAAATGGCATCATTCTCTGTGGAGCTGTCACTTCCTCAGTTTTTGAAATATTAAATCACTCAGATATGCAGACGACTGAGCACACAGGTAAGTCAGACAGCCACGCTGATAGAAAAAGACGGTTCCAGGTCAACTTGCAAAACAGCAATCTCCATTTAAATCCTGCAGCAAAAGGATGCTGGTGTAGTCATCTACGTATTTTCATGTTCTTGAAGCAAGTTTAGTGAAATACCAACTTATGACCTGCTTAGCCCATTTACAGTCTCATGTCCCACAGCATTAGCAATGGCATACACTGAACTGCTTAAGCAGTATACGAGTGTTTAAAAAAGAGCTTCAGGAGAGTTGGAAGTGGAAAATAACACTGAAAAACCATCAGCTGTACCCTGTTTCTGCATTTTCAGTCACAACTGTTGGAATACACTGTGACATTACAGAAACACAGGCTGGCAAGACAAGAGTAGATGTAATACAATTTCACAACAAGGTTCACGAAGTCAAGCTGTTACTAATATCACTGAAGCATGGGTGACTCCAGCTTGGTACAGGACACACACCAGCCTGTGCAACCTTACTTGGTTTCATTCCCCACTGAATGATCCCTTCCCTCAGAGCCATGACGATGCTATTAGCTCAGTCACATTCTTCAGCAGAATGGAAGTGCCACCAGCAGCCACCACGCTTACAGCCAGCAGGGAGGCAGGTAGCAGCATCCAGCACAGCAGAGCCCTGCACCAGGCCACCTGATGAGGGAGGAGCAGGGCAGTGAAGGCAGCCCTGATTCCCACTTCAAGAACCCTGTGACCTATTGCCAGGGATGGCAGTGCAACACTTCACAGTATTTTGACACTAACATTTTCAAACATTCAGGTTTCACTGCCTATCTCTACATAAACAGGCAATGCCAAAATTCAAGATTTTCCTCAAGCACTTACCAGTGTTTTTGTTTCTTAGACATTTTTCATTTCTTAACAACTCTTAACATTAAGAGACCCCTGAGCTTCTGCGGGACTTCAGTTCTCATGACTCCACAGGAGGTTTAAGCTGTATTCTACATTCTAAAGGGTCAATACACTGAAGCAAATGCCCAATATCAGCAGCATGCAACTGCAATGGCAAGTCCCTACATGCAGCTGTAAGACACGAGGAAAAAAGTACCAGAACTCAGTCAAATCTGTCCCACACAACCGCTGTCAATGTGGAAAGTCATGTGCTACCTTAGGGCAACCTCAAAGTCCCAACCATCACCACGTACCAAACACACGTCGCTTCAGTCACGCTGCTGGAGTTCACTTCTCAGTATCTGCAGTATCTGCTTACTCAACTGTTTTTCTGGGGAAAAGGCAGCTTGTGCAAACTCAAGAGAGGCAGAAGACAGGACTGAAACTAAGGCTGGTTTAAAGGCACAAGAAAACAATTTCCACTTTACAGTAATAGGATTATTAGTGGATGAAAATAAAACCTCCAACTTCAGGATCCAAACCTTCCAGGACTGCTGCACATCTTTGAAAGTGATGAATGAACAGTAAAGCACTGTATTTTTCTTGTTTACAAAGCACCTCCTTATATGCCAAAAACAGCAAAAACTCATTCTTAAAATACAAACATTAGTTCCATTGTTTTAAAACAAAGATTCAAGCAAGCACCACATTTTATAACAGGCTGGGGTGCAAAAAATTCAAAAAAGATGTCTGACTACTGAAGTCATTGGGGTTGGATTTTCAGATCTGCAGGATTTTATTTAACGATAGGCAGGAGCTGCCTGCACTCTGGCTATCTCCCATCTCCCTTGTTCTCTGCCTGCATTTCTGCCCAACAAGACACAGATTACAGCTCACAGCTCGAGGGCTGCAACCCAGCCACTCTCATACTGCTGAGGGCAAGTCTGCTTCATAAGCAGAATACGTCATACCTGAGATAAAACACATCTGAACTGGTCCATTTCTGACAAATCTCTTCCATTCACCAGTATACAATTTCCCTTTTGTTTCTAGAACATGCAGTATTTCTTTTTCATGCCCAGCCCTGCTCAGATCATTGCCTTCTAGCAGAAGCTCTGATAGCTCAAACCAAGTACCTACTCTGTGAGGCACATAATACAGAAAAAATAAGAGCAGGAAACATTACTGTGGCTTCACTGAGCCATAAAAGCAGTATTTGAAACTGCTGTGCAATGCTGAATCAGCGCAATAAAGCACTTATCAAAAGATTAATACTAACTCAGTAAAGGAAATACAAGCATCACTTTAATGAGACAACAGCTCTGCAGTCGCTGTGGAAATCCGTAATGCATTCTTGGAAGACCAAAACTCACACCTGTAAGCCCCACGCTGTCTAATAAAGCTTGTATGGAAAGGCATCCACCGTAACCGAGACAAAGTCACGCACCTGTAGTTACCATACAGATATTTAGTAGAGATCGAAGACTTCAGCCACACCCACAGCTTCCTGCCATCAACATGCACAGGATGTGACTAAAGCCACAATGATCAGCTAATTGGGATGAAGGCTGGTTTTAGCCAGCCAGCATCACGGCCTGGAAGAGGTCCCAGTTCCGTGCAAAGTCAGCAGCTCTTCTACAAAATAAAGGCATTTCTGTTTCCTCCAAGTGTTCCCAGTCCCTACCTGCAGAGGAAAGATGCCCAAATCAAACGTGGGCCGCTTTTAGAGCAAAAGGGGTTTTCTTTTACAGTCTGACCTTTTAAACAAAAGTAGAGACATCAGGCCTCTGATATCATTCACCTCTGAAGATGCTATGACAGCAGTCAGACTACACAGCACAAAAGGGAACCTGCTTAATTCTGAACTTCAGAATCCACTAAGGAGTTCAATGTGAATGCACATGCAAAAATAAAATTAAAATTCAAAGCTCTCAATTAACATTTAACTACTTAGTATTCCACAGCAAGAAAAACAGAATTTCCATCCAACACAAAAGTACTGACAGCAGCAAAATACTCTTCCATGACCGAAACAAAGAGCATCCTGTCTACTCTGACTTGGTGTGCACCACCAATACCCCACTGCTAATGTCACCCACTGCAGGCATTCTGGAGGTTTGGAACTAGGTGAAGGAAGCAGCATGCCTGCTCCATCACAGTGCAGCTCCTGGCAATGCGTGTCACAAGCAACCCACTGCAAATCTGTGGCCCTTAATTTTCTCAGGGCTGGGCAAACAGAACTAACAAATGAACTCAGAAGTTGTATTTAGTGTACAAAAGAACAGCGGCCGCTATCTCAATGACTACGTGAGCAAACTACAGACACCTAACTCAAAAAGCTTAGTAGAAACCAGCTTAATATTTCACCACAAAGCTAAGTACCTTTCTTTGCCACTACAGCAGAGCAACTACTGCTGCCTCACTCTTAGCAATTTCTATTTGCTTAGAAGAGTAACTGAACAAACACAAGATGCTGGCCAACCAAGATATTAATCCTAATGCCAGCACTGCATGTGAGATTAGGTGAGACAATCACTTTATTTCTCCTAAGAATTCTAGAAGGTCTGTAAGAATGAGTACAGGCAGTTAACTTTTGCCAAGTAATTCTCTATTCCTTCAAACTGCACAACAATGACTGACACTTTCTACAGTCTTGATATTCCCTTCAACCTCAATTTGCAAAAATCATTAGCAGCTGTACATATCTCATAGTAACTGAAAAGAATGCTGCTTCCCTTGGAGAGAGATTTAGGAGAAGAGGAAGTGCTATTTAAGTAACAATAGTGGACCAGGAGAAAATGAGGACAGGAAGGGGCATCCCCAAAAGAATTCAATGTCATAATCATTTCACAATATTCAAGCTTTCTTTGTGCCCTTAACTTTGAATTTTAAATAATCTAGGAAAAAAAAATCAAGAAGCCAAATCAATTAGGAAAACCAGATGGGTCCCTCTCTATATTGGAGATCCAAGTAAAAGAGTAACAGTAATAATGCATGAAGCTGATCAATGATACAGACTGCCTTCAGCCCTGCCCATAGTAGCAAGCTGAATTCATTTTTTATGAAAAAAAGAAATAGGTTGAAGCCTTTCCCAAACCAGTGGGTCTGATAAGTGAAGCTAAACTGATGGCGGTAGATCTGTAGGATTTTCTTGTTCAAATAACTCCAACCACAGCCAGGCACAGTGATGTTAAATGCAGTCAGGTATCAGCTGGCCGGCTGGGCAGGCACGTGTCCTACTGAAGATATGTACTTCAGAACCAGAGAGCAAGGATTCAACACCCATATTGGAAGGTACTTCCTACATACCCTGCAGAAACGTCGGAGAGTTGCTCAACTGGGTATTTATTCTTTAGCCAGGAATAAACTACCTGCTTTTTCCAGCTTAACATATTGCCTAAAGAAAGAAGTCTACAGCAACAACGGTGTTATTGAATGCTGCTGTACTCTTTAAGGGTCCCTAAGTGAGAAGGGAAATTGTATCATTGCTCCTTGGAGCCTCTCAGCAGAGCCATCTGCACAAGCCCTCCATAACTCATGCCAAAGCCAGACAGGTAAGGTCATTACACTGCTTAAGGCATCCGTGATGACTAACTGAGCATGGCCTGGGAGCAATCACAGAGCAGCACCGTCATCAGATCCTGGGAGGCAACAGCTTTACCAGAGGTAGATCTGCAAAGGGACATCAATCTACAGTCTTGTCCGTGTCGTTATCCTTACACCGTAGAAACTCAAGTACAAACTTGCTCTGACTTACTAACACTCACTTCTGTTATTTTAAGCTATGCCCAAAATGACAACACTGGAATATCTTTCACTCCATCTGATTACAATGAATGTGGTGAGTAAAAACTAATTAAAAGAAAGAAGTACTAACAGCAGCACAACTCAATTTCACAGAATACCAAAGAGAAAGCTGTTAGCACTACAAGAAGCGATGCACAGAAGACAGATTTCTCATACACATAACCAAAGTGTTGTAATCAGCACTAGGTGAGAAGGCTGGCAAGGCTGACACTTCAAATATCTTCTGTGCACGGGAACACTTTCCATTTTATATTAATGCTATCGTAAGAACACTTGGGAGTGAAAGCATCTTTCTTTGTGAAAGCATTCCACAATAACCTAAAGCAGTCATTAAAATGTCACAAAAACCTTCTCACCCTGTAATTCTCCAGAGATCGAAGCATTAACAGCTCAATCCCCAAGTAAATTCAATAGCCAGTAACAAAGGAGTCTCCAGCCTTCTCCTGTCCTCCCATCCTCACTGAACAACTGAAGAGGGCCCTCCTGCCCACAGCAGTTTCTTTTTTACTGACTCCATAAGCCAATGTGGTAGCAAATAAGACATGAAACACTGTGCCCTCCACTGTCTTCTCCCTTCTTCTGTCAGAAGTGCAGGGATGCACAGCATGTCCTGCACAAAGCTAATACAGCGGAGACAAAGGAACAGAGCCTCTGAAGAACTGGGGCAGAGATGTCAGGGCAGTAACAGCTTGGAACAGCATGCTTCACAAAACTTGCTCGTCCTGTGCTACATAAGAAGTGAACTTTGACCACAGGTTTTTCTTTTGACCCAAAAATGAGCTGCATCAGTAACACACTGCCCTCCTAGAACCACAGTGCTTAAAGAAAGCTGAAGGAGTTCAAGCAGTCGGTACAGCTGCAGTTGGTACGCATGTTTGGCTTGTTCTCATTGGCAATTAGACTCAGAAAATCTAATGGAAGACCTGATGTTAAAGGTGGCGGATGACAGAAGGAAAAAAAAGCCACTTCTGACAAGCCAGTGTACCAGAAATCAGCACAGCCCAGAAACACTTATGCTAGGAAAGTTAGCAGTGGTGACAGACCAAATAGCAAGTGTGATCACAAACTTTGTTACAGATCAAAAGCTACAGAGACAAGGTGTCAATCCAGGCTCCTAGAAAAGGGCTTAGTGATATCAGAACTCCATTCAATTAACAAATTTTTAGATAGCACCACCATCCATGCAGTTAACAGTAAAACACAGCTGAAGTACACAGTGAGAGCCCTGACAATGCACCACAGCGTACAACCAGCTTGCCTGCTTCAAGAAACTGGGGGCTATGTTCAAAGCCACTCACAGCCCAGCTCTTCTCAGCGAGAGGCTCCCAGACATCTCCTCCACTCAGAGATAGATTCTGAAATAACCCATGGGGATGGCATCCACAAATTCAGCTCACTCCTGCATTCCATTCTGGACTGCCATCCCACCTTTCCTGAGCTGTGCATCAGAACAGTCCCAACGAGACCACTTCCCACAAAGGATGGAAAAGAACAGCAGCCTTGTTGTAAGTGGGCAGCGGAAAAAAACCTCACCTGGCCACAAAGGACTTCCTTTCTCCTCTGTACACAGACAGCAGCCAGTGTACAATTCAGCCTCAGCAGGGAAAATGTGGCCAATGTCATAAATGCCATACTTGAGTAAGGCACATATTTGTAACAGTCCTTCAAAGCTAACACTTAAGGAATACTTAAAGCACATAAGAATCTGTCACTGCTGTAGCAAAATTAATAGAAAATATTAACATTAGAATAATTTAATTGTCACTTAGACTTTTTTCAAGTCTATGAAAGCAGATATTGTTTGTGGCTACAAATTATTCCTAGCTCTAGAAGACATTTCTACCAGTTACCACCACCGAGGGAATGAGGCACAACACAGGATGCACCAAGAGAGTAACTGCAATGCATGAATGGCATTTAGATACTGTGCTGACATGGTGTTTGCAAATAGCTGTTATGTTCTTTTGGTATCAATACTGAAACACAACAGAGCCCTCAGGCTTCACCTTACTCGAAACAGGCACCAGTCTTCACACACAAAGCCTCAAAAGATCCAGAAATACCAGTCAGGAGGATCACCTAATAAACCGTGTGTTACAGGGAAAAGCTCTCACAAGAATGATTACTTTTCCCTATCCTAGCTACAGCTCAGTGCACTGAGGAATGACAGCTTCTGTCTGATAGGGTCTTCACCCGTCATTCGGAACAGTAACTAGAGCTGACACCATCCTTAACATGTAAGTTCTTTATGGAAAAACATAACCTTTGGGTGTGATTGCATTCATACAACTACTGACAATAATGAAAACATGATGCATAATTCAGTACTGCTGAGAGCTGGTGCTGGAAGCCTGGAAACAGGATAAATGAGGACCCTTAGCAGACCTACAGAATTCAGCTAATGCCCTGCTTCTGGGAACACAGCAACCCACCAGAGGGGACGGAAGGACAATGGAAAGCTTGGGCCTCTGAGGACAGCTTCCAATTGCTTGCACTGGCAATCACACAGCACCCTACTTACCACTAGCAGGAAGCCCTGGTAAATCCACCAATAGTTATCATTCTTCTGTAACACAGACAGCCTGGATGTACCTCACAAAGTACTGACTGCAGCCCAGTAAGAGAGAGAGAGCTTTATCTCAAGCACAGTGTCACGCTACCCAAAGAGATGCCACCTTTGGTCTGGAGCTGGCTCCAACACCCAACTTGTGGCAAAGTGTGGCTGCTGCTCAGTGGTATTTTCACATCATTCTCCTATTTTTGCAGTCTTTCATCTCAGAATACAGCAGTTGGACAGACAGCTTTCTGTAACCTAATTCCAACGCCTTAACCAAAACAAACAATTCCCACAACTCATCACTTATGATTCCTTCAGCCTCACCAGAAGAGTTCGCTACTCCCACCTGCCTCGTGATTCCTTGCCTTGAAAACCTGTCAGAAGCATGAAGACAATTTCAGGTGAAGACAATTTTTTCTTTCCTAGTGTCAAGAATCTATTTTGGTGATGAACACTACACACTCATCCAGAAATAAAGTCTATTTCAATTCTTCATTAGAAAAAAATGAAAACACCTCCATTCTCACACAAATTATGAACATGACTATAGTGCCTTTTGTACAGTTTCTATTGGTATGCCTACTCCTCACCTATCCAGAACATGCAGTAAATGAAAAGCATTTAATTTATTCCTTGGGTTCTTACAGATTACCATACAGCCTCACTAGAAATACCCACCCAGGATTCAGACCTTGAATCAGCATATCAATAATGGCAAACAGGACACAAGGAAGAAGCCGGACTGCTGTCACTGGAGACACACATGGAAAACAATCCCTAAACTGCTACTTGCTTGCAGCGCAGTTTTAAATACACAAACCATACCTAATGGTTATGATTTCAAGTTGCTGGAATGTCAGTCAACTGAAAATTGGACACAACAAGAACACATCTGGCCAAAAGCCCTGCAAGTTAATTCTAAGTCCTCTGGAAACAGTTTGCTTCTAAACTAACATGCTGTAGTATTTGAAGGCATAGTGCCAAACTTAAAATACCCTCATTTCTTCCTGCAGTAGGCATGCAGCCTTCTTTAGAACCATGTACGTCGGTAACTTCCATACGCATTGATTTCCAGGTCCCCCAAAAAAGGCAATTCCTTCAGTTGAAGGATGGATGAAAATAAAACCTCCAGGAAAAAAATAATAAACCTTGATAGGTTTATTAATCCCTTTCATTCAATTCATTGGAGCATTACCGGACAATACAACCAAGGTATCCCTACAGCTCTTATTCCCTTTCATTTCAGAGCACGGTCTGTCTGGGGCTGATTTTAAGATCTTCCTGTATAACAAACACAGCACAGCACTCCGGTCTGCAGATCCCAGCATTCCCCATCAGTCACCACAGAAATCAACAGCGACACGAGCTTCATTTCACAGAGCGCCATTTTATTCTGAACAAACGACTCCCAAAGTCAACCCAACCTTCCATCTCAATCATAACTAAGCGTGCTCTTATATTTAAAAGGAGAAGAAAAAAAGAAAAAGCTGCCGGTCTCACGGCAGCTCGGAGCCCCGCTCTGATCTCACGTCGCGCTCCCCCTGCCCCGTCCCCCCGTGTCACACGGCCCGCCCTCAGCCATCCCCACAGGGCAGCGCCGGGCCCGGCGGCGCACGGGGGTCTCGAGCCGCGGATCCCGGCAGCGGCGCCATTTTAGGAGGCGATGAAAAGGTGGGAGGCGGGGCCAGGCCGCGGCGCTGCCCGCCGAGGGGCCGCGGCTGAGGCAGCACCGGGCCGCGCGGGCGGCGCCGAGCGGAGCCGAGCAGAGCCCCGCAAAGCCGCTCCGCGGCTCCGGCACCGCTCCGCCGTTCTCTTCGCAGCCCTCTCCGCGCCCGCCCGGCCAGGAGGAGCCGCCCCCGCCCCGCCGTCCCCGCGGCCGCACGCCGCCCTCCCCCCTGCTCCGCCGCTCACCTTCTCGCAGAGGCTCTTCACCTGCCCCTCGGACAGCTGCTTGCACTCGTTGAGCTGCTCCACCCACTGGTCGAGCTCCTTGGTGAACACCTTCTCCTCCATCCCGCACGCACCCGCTCTCTCGCCGCCGCCGCCCCCTCCTCCTCCTCCGCCTCCTCCTCCTCCTCACCAGCTGCCGCTGCTCCTCCCGGAGGCCCCAACAACGCGCTGCCGGCAGACGCAGCACAGCAGAAGTTACGGGAGTGGCGGGCGAAACGGCGCCCTACCCACGGCAGCTCTGCCGCTCTCTCGCTCGCACTGCCCGTGTAATGGCCGCCACCGCTGACGTCACGGCCACAACTACACTACGGGGAGGGGAGGGAGCCGCCATGGGAGGTGACGACGTGTGCGCAGTAGTGGGGAGGTACCGCGCCTGCGCGCTATGGGCAGGACCGGCCCGACCGGCCCGACGGCACTCGAGGCTGCGCATGCGCAACTCCGCGCGGCGCATAATAGCTGGGGGGCTCGGGGCTTGCGCACTGTGAGGGGGTTATCGCGCGTGCGCGAGAGGAGCTGGGGGTCAGGAGGTTTTCCCGCCCGTCCAGGGTGCGGCTGTGGGCAGCTCTGCAGGGCGGCGTTTCGGCTCCGCCCGCGGCCCTGAGGAGGTTGGAGAGCTGTGAGGGAGCGGGGTGTAGAGCTGCCCTCCTCGGGGAGTGTAGCCCGGGCGGGGTGCCTGGCTTCCTGAGGTCTTGTAGAGGGAAAGGAATGCTTGTAATTGTGCGCGGCCTGCTGCTGTCCATGCACTCGTAGCTCAGAACGTGGTTATTGCAAACCTCTGAGGGTGAGGGGCTGAGAGCAGTGTGCGCTGCCAGCAGTGTGCGGGGAGCTGGTGAGCCTCGGTGCGGGCGAGCACCTGCTTTGTAAAGGTACCAGTAAGAAATAAAAATAACGTGTGGTGAAAAAGAAGCAAAGGGAATGTGAATGTGTGGTCTGTAGCAGAATATGTATTTTAGTGATCTTCATCTTAAATGACAGAGGTGCTAGTCATGTGCATTTCCCTACAGTAACTTCCAAAGCGTGTGAAGTGATCAGTTAAAAAAAATAAAATCAGTAAAGTGGATCAGAATTTGGACATTTGCTCTTTTGGAGTTGCCCACTCACCAAAGACTTTCTGGTTAGTAGGGATCAGTTGTCTCCTGACAGGGAGTGGAAAGGGTTAAATCCTTTGCCTGCAGTTGAAGCAAAGAAACAAAATAGTGAGCAAAGGGGAAAGAATGTTTGTTCTCACTCATCAGTCTCGGTTCCTTCACGTCACACTCTCCCTATAAGATGTGCATTTTTTTTTTGCATGCCTTTCTTAGGTGTTCAGTTTTTTTCCTTGGTGTCCTTTCCATGGGTTTGCTCATCCTCAAATGCCTGTAGTTCTGTGCATTAAAACTAGAAGGAAAAGTGTTGTTCATTGAAAAATTGCAAGAATTTGTTTTGTGGCACTGCTTCTTCAGTACCTCCCAAATAATCTTGAACACATAAATGGAAAGAACATAAGGCAATAACATTGTCTCTTATTTAACTAGCTAAGTTAAAGTTTATTTTCTCTAGTAATTGTTCTGGCATAGTAAGATGTTTAAAGACCATATTTAGCTTTTGTTTTCATAGAGATAATGGTATTCCTGGTGAAACCCAGATTCTGAATTCCTTCTGATATCAATGTTAGTTATGCCCTGACTACAAAAAAAAACATTAATTACTGCTGCTCTTTTAATTTACTTTCCACAATATTCAGAAAAAAATCCAAACCAACAATTTTAGTACTCTGTGCCTTAGTCTCAAGAGAAATAAGTGCTTCAGCACCTTGCAGAGGTGATTCAGAGCAAGGAATTCCCAGCTGGTGGGCAGCCACCTGGGGCTGTTGCTGGTCACAGTTCTGCTTCTGCAGTATGCTGCTTCTGTTGCCAGCGAAAGTGAGTGATCAGAAAAGCTAAGGAGGAGAAATAAAGCCTTCTCAGCAGCAGGAAAATCTTAACTTACTTGCTTATGAAACTGCAACTGAAGTCCTGTGATGTTTTATCTGATATGTGCAGAGAAAACACACGTAATGTGTGCTGGGCAGTGCTGCTTACAGATTGCAACAGTGATTGCTGCTGTCTCTAAAGCAAAAGTGGTGGCTCCCAAATCTGCCACAGGTTCACAGGAGCCTAGTGTTAGAGTGCTCTGCTATGAAAAGGTTCCTTTCTTGTTTGAAAACGCAGTCATAGCTCTTAGCTCAACTAAGCACTGCTTGAGGATGTAGGGAATTCATCGTTCCCTGCTTACAGCTGAAGCTGTGCCATTGACTAGAAGAGAATTCAGGACTTGGCACAGCAATATTTAGGATCCAGTTATCTGGGTGCTGACATAGAAGGGAAAAAATTGGAGTTCCATCTAAAACAACTAGCTCTATTCTTTATCCTTGCGTTGTCTCAGATAGCCTATAAGCTGCATTCGGATCAGAAGTCAGATCTATTCCGCCTTCTTGAGAGTCATAATCAATAGCTCAATGAATTGTGGTTGCTTCTCTCTTCTCTCCCAGATAGTTATCAGAACCTTCAAAGGAAAGGGGAATAATGAAAGAATGCCTGCTGCATTGCATAAGCTGGGGGTTTGGCAGTCCTTCAGGTACGCGGCAAGATTAAACTGTAAACTGGTCGGAATAATCCTCGTATTTAGTATTTGTGCCAGGCTGCTGTGTGTGTGTGGTTTGTAGCTAAGGAGATCTGCTGGGTGTGGCTGCTGTGATGACTCAAGGATTGTCCTCACTGCCATGTGCAGTCCTGGCTCCTGAGTCACTGACGAGTTGTCATATGGCATTTTTTAGGAAGGCTTACTACTGAAGCTGGCTGTGCCTGTGCTTACACACATCAGACTGATAGAGTGTCCAACTTTGTTTTTTAACAAAACCGTCTATATTAGTGCAAGCTAATGCTGTAACAGCCTGAAATGAATCTCAAATTCACTCACGTGTATGTTAGCAATAGCAATTGTTCTGTCAATTACTGCAGTGACTCCCGCATTTCCTTCACAGTATAAGACATCAGTCAGTGTTTAAACTATGCAGAATTATATTGCAAGGTGTCACACAACTAAATGAGCATCATTTTGATTGGCCATTACAGAGTAAGCAACGTGTAAGTTAGATCTCTTCATATTTTTCTCTATGTGAATATTTTACTAGATCTAAATTATCTGCCAATGCATATCTGAAATGTCTGTTGCTATGGTGTTTCAGTGCTAAATGCAGAGTTAGAATATTATGCTACATTATCTAAAAGTGGTATCTCTGGATTAGAATCTAGAGTTAACTTCCTGGGTTCATGTGTGTAGGTTTTGTTGGCTTTTGTTTGTGTTTTTTTTCAGCAAAGAGTGTAGAAGTTGATGCTTCACTGTAGAAGTCATCTGCCTCTGGGGGCAAATGGACTTCCCTGATCAAATTAGGCCAGAAATACACATCTTGTGTTCAGACATCAGCCTCTTCCCAAGACAAAATACAGTGTGTTCTTTGTCTCCTTGGTCCCCTTCAGTTAGATAAGCTTTGCGATCCTTAGCAGAATGATTGCAAAAGATGAGAACTAGACAAAAAGCTATTTGTCAGATATTTGTTACGTCAGCATGAGCAAATATAACTTCTTTATGTTTGACTCACTCCAGAGTCCAGATAGTGCATGACAAATCCCTGACATACTAATACTGCCCTTACATTCAAGACTTCCATTAAATGGTTTCTGTGAAGGGCAGTAATCAGTAAACACAGATACTTTGTAGCCAAAAGACCGAGGGCAGGGTTGCTCATTCACGAATATTACATCTGTAAGCAGGGCTGAAGTAGTTCTGGAGAGTTGGACACTTTGCAGTGTTCCACTTCTAGCGCTGCATCCACCGCTGATGAGTGCACCTCACAGAGCCCTTGGGCACGCAGCCGGGCTCTTCCTCAGCTCTGAAGATGCTGCACATCCTCGTAAGGTGTGAAAATCTTTAGGGCACTTTGCAAATACTGCCGCTGCCAGGACAGACACTTTGCCACTGTTGCCAGGTAGACAAAGACATTATTTCAGCCCCGTTGAGGGGACAGCAGTTAAGTAACCTGCCAAACATGATGAAAGCATTTAGAGTCAAATTCAGTAGATACTTGGGGACGTGCTTAAATTCCTTCCTTTTAAACCAATACTGTAAACATCTGTGAAGTGCCGTGCTAAGTTTCTGCCAGAGGACTTGAGGCTTTCTGGTGCTCCTGTCAGCACTGAGATCAACACAACTCGCATCACAAGTATTCTGTTTGGGAAAGCTCTCCTTGTCTTGAGTCTTTTATTTCTATAAACGATGTTTAAGCGCTCAGGAACACAACACATTATTAATGCACACAATCAGTAGTCATGGAGATGCGAATCAAGCTTTTTATTGCTATATCTTTGCTTCTTGTGCCAGGATACTATGGAGTAATCACTGTCTCTGGCTTCTAAATGATTGGCTTTAGGAATCCAAAAAATGCAGGACTTGTAAGAGGTGCTTGCGTTGTTTTTTTCCCAAGTTTCAACATCACAGCAGAGGATTGCTCTGCTTGTTTCTGTGAGATCTCTCACACAATGTGACAACTGAATTAGGACTAGAGCCAATGCAGGATGCGTTTTCTCTCCTCATCTTGGTGCACAGACTTAAGGAAAAATGTGGAAACTAATCCAGAAGAAGGCACCTAGCTAATGTAGGTCAGGAGCCTTCAGCTCTGTAATGAGGTTTGTTTTATTTGGAATGAGGCTACAATTCTATTAAATGCCTATAAATCCAGGAGAACTGAGTAACCTTCCTGCAGATCTAAGAATGTTAAGCTTGAACTCAGTAATATTTTACCTGTGCCTGACTGTGGCCTTGTGAAGTGCTGTGATAATGGGGAAGAAGTACACAGTGCAGTTCAGCCAACAGAAAGGACTCTTACCTTTATCCTGTCATTCTTTTTCTTGTCCTGAAGTTCCAGTTACACTTAAGACAGGCAACACCTACCCACTGTAGTCATTCTGTAGCCTATTTATTGAGTGAATGAGGGAGATTTTCTGCATTGTAGCCAATGCTTTTTTTTCTTTTTTCCTCTCTCAGATGTTTACTCTTCAGTTAATGCTACCTTACAGTGACCATCCTATTGACCTTCATCTGGCTCAAGCAGCTGGAGAATGAAACTATAACAACTGCAGAAAGGGTTGGAGCAAGAAAATGTGAGCTATTCCTCCCCCACTTTCCTGCCAGGTAAATATATGTTTTCTTCGTAGCACTTCCAGAGTGTTGTAGTGTAGGAAGCCTGAACCCAGCTGAGGAGGACTGTACCCATGGCTTCTAGAAGCATGTTAATACTATACCAATGTTGTTTTGAAGATACCACAGATGTCTTGCATGACAAAACAGGAATGCACAATCTGCTAAAGGTGCCTTGCTAAACTACTGCCTTGGCACTCAGCTCAGTGCCAGTTCTCAGCAGTGCAGTGTCCTGGCTGCTGCTTTAAATACTTGCTTTGAATAGAGAGGCAGAGGAGGGAAAATTTCTTTTGAAATCTATTTGTGTATGTGCTAAAGGACAAGGGAGAACTGTGTTATATTCACTGCATAGGAACATTTATTCTTAGACCCAGATATTGTTTCACTGGGGTTAACAAGTGTATTATTAGTGATCGCTAGTTACAAATAATAACCTGACCTTATTTTTAACCTAATACTGAGCAGATTTCATTGTGTAGATTCACTGCTGTGCTTCACTCTTCGAATATTATCATTAAGAATTTCAGTGCCTTCCATTTTAGACGTTAAAAATAGGTGACAAGTTGGATAATAATTATCATTTTGAATCTTGTTGCAGCCTTACGTAACTGCATTCTCACCAAAAGCCTTATTTTAAGGGTTGGGTTGAAGAACATACTACAGTAACCTGGAATTATTTGCACTACTGTAGCTGGGTTATGCAAAGCCTGGATAGAATATATCTTCTTTTTTGAAGAAAGTTTGAGAACCAGTTTAATATTCATGAAAATGAAGGTGCACAGACTGACTCAGGTCTGGCACTGTAAAATCATGTGTTGTCAGCACCTCTCAGTCCTTAGCATAAGCATTCTTCATAATCCTGTATTGCCCAAACAGAAACTCCTAGTCATGCCATCTCACTGCCAGTCAAAATATTTGCGTGTGCAATAATGGTAAATATATAAACATGCAAAATGAAATAACAATGGTAAATTACCTGGAGAGAGAATATCCCCAGGTGCATGGAGCTACACTTGATAAACCTGAGTTTCTTCATTACTAACTCTGTGTTCTTACATGAAGCACTGTTTCCAGTTTTCCTAGCTAAAACTATTTACCCTGGCAGCCTTGAGCTGGGCCACCTTCCTCAACCTTTCCTCATAATTTCTGTCAAATTCCCATGACTTGGGAAAGGTAAAAAAAATGACCGGAAAGGGCAGTGGTCAATCCTGAGAACAAAAGGTATCTCCTTCATATGCACCTGACTTCCCAGTTCTCCCAGTGATAACTGTAACAGCAAACCCTGATCTCTCCTCTTTGAGTAATGCATTTACTTATTTAATCTGTGGGATTTAGTGATCCCCGCTGCACCTCGTAAGGCTCAGAAACACCATTCTAACTTGAGAAGCTTTTCCTCTAAGGAGGTGTATGATGGCAGTGAAAAATGCACTCTTACAAGTTTGGTTAATAAAATTCTTTCATCTAACCTAAAAACAAGAATTGACTGTGAATTGAATCGTTAATCCCTGATAAAACTGGTAGATGGTAATGACAAAGCTCTCCTCATTTCACCTGAAACTGGAATTTTCCTAAGCAAAGATATGATTTTCCTTTTTATAGATACACTTACTATTGGTGGTAACTGTTGAGTACATTCAGTACCAAACAGCACCCTCCTTTTGTTAACCCTGGAGTACACGTGTCCAGAACGTTTTGTAGTGTGTCTGTTGTGCAGGTGCTGCAGACACACACCTAGTGAAGTCCAGACCAACGAATCCTGAAAGCTTACAGGCCCAGGCTGCCCAACTTCATGCTGCTCTTGAGCTGTGTTAGATGAAGAACTAGCTGAATTTTCTTTGTAGGCAGTAAGTGCGTCCAAAAGCTGTCAGTTTCAAGTTCAAAAGCAGAAGCTAGTAATAGCCTTACTTGCTGCTGTGAGATGCACAGAGATCCAGGTCATCAAAATGATAAGATAAATTATTCTCAGCTGCATAACTGTGTGGAATCTACCTGCTGTGTTGTAGCTGTTTCTAGATATGGCCCCTAAATGTACCTTTTCAAGAGGGCTCTCTCTTTCCTGAGTATGGTTACACTTCCCTTAAAAAATAGTTTCTGTTACAAAGGAAGATCATTCATATTTGTACTTCTAGTATTCCAAGCAACTTAATTGCTTAAGCTGCTTAATTGGTTCAGCTACTACTGTTCTGATTTTTTACAATGTCCAATTGGAGGCAGCAGGCAAACTTACCAAAATGGAGCAGGAATTATTCATGTGTAGGTAATAACCAAGTGAAAGAATTTCCACAATTAAGTTGTGTACGTTGCAGTAGCCTTGAGATAGGGCTGACTTCTTTCACAACAAGTTCTTCTGCTTTCATGGGACAATTTAATATGCTTCTGTTTTCCAGAAAGTAACTCTTGCTCTTACTCTGTGCTATGGAACCAGTGCAGCAGGAGGTTCTGAGGGCTGGGGGTCAGGAGAAGGAAGATGTCTCTTGATCAGTTCTCACTTCCCCTGCTGTGAGGTGTTACAGGAACTATTATAGATTTTGCTGGTTGAATTGTTTTGTTTATTGGTTGATTTTTGTTTTCCTTAAACTGAAATGCACTTTCTTCAAAGTGTAAGTTGTCCTTAAGAGGAAATTTGTGACTTCTAGGTGAACCAACTTATTATTTTCTTATGATACAAATGGACAAGCTTTTGGGCAGCACCACTGAATGCAAATGCTTGCCTTTTGTTCATGTGTTTTAAATGTAAATGCTTTCTAGGTGCTCGTTGGAGGAAGTTCCTGTAGATATTCCTTTTACAGAGGAGAGCCTATGATGTTACAAAAAAACCCCAGCAAACCATACATCTGCTGGAGGAGAATAGCTGTAACATGGCTTTTTGTTCACTGTTTTTCTGTACCACCTTTTGCCCCCAGAAGACTGTAGGTGTTCAATGGCTTGCAAGCACAAAAATAAATTCACATATCCTGAAAAGCAGTTATTTCTAAAATGGAAGCCACAGTGCTGGGCATAAGATTTTCAGGTAAAGGAATGAATAACCACTTGTCCATTTGAGACTACCAGTGCATGCATTTAAAACCAGGACGATACCAGCAAAGCATGGCTTTACTACCAGTGAAACAGGCACGTATGCATGTAACAGGTGTGAGCATTCAGTCTGATACTTACCTGTGTATCCAAATCACTTCTTTCTGTGATGAGATTGTGAATGTTCCTTTTTGTTTTTGTAATTAAAGGGTGGAACAGATGGCAAAGACTTAGAGCTCTATTCATTAAATTAAAACAGAGAATGTTTCCACATTATAATTTAATATAATAGGATTTTGCTTCAGTGAAATAAAACTATAGAGTCCAGTGCTTGGGAATGTTTACTATATGAGAAGCTTCACTGTTAAAAGATGTCACTGAGTCATGCTGTGAGTCTCTGCCAAATACCAATCATATGACCAACTCAGCTAAAGAAGCTGTTTCTTTATGCCAACATGTTTCCATTGCCACCCCACAGTGAACCTTTTTTTGACAGCACACCTGTGGGTTTTATGTAACACCACAGGGGCACTGTGGCCCGACTGCATGTGTTTAAAAAAGAGCAGATACAAGCAAAAGCTAGCTGGCCTGGTGTTAAGAACTGTGCAACAAATGGAGTTGGGTTTGGTGTGATTTGAAAAGTAGAATTATGGCAGATAATCCAAATCAAACATTGATGTTCTTAGAAATCAGTGAATGTTTTGCCAGTTTCAGGAATCAAGATGCTACTCTCTGGATGGCAACCAGTTTCAAAAGTTCAGTCAAGAAAGGTTTTCATTTCTTTTTTTTTAATTACTGTGGTTAAGATAGGTGAAGTCTGAGCAGCAGTGGGCAGTGCTAGGCTTTCCTACATCTGAAAAAGTATTTACACTCAGTTATAAATATTTGAGTGAAACTTATCTAAGCTCCATTTTTGGGATCTTGTCTGTTATTATTATTGAGATGCTTTTAAATCCATGGGAAGTTACAGCAAGTATTTTGCACCAGCCGTTCTTTGTTCTAGCAAGCTCCAGCTTTAGATACAAAGTATATCCTACACCACTCCGCCAGGGTTAGCAACCAATAGGTGGTCTTCTGCATGCAATGACTTTTCCTCTGGTAATTAGGCACTGTGGCAGAGATAAAACAATCAGGATGGAAAATAGCAGAACAAAGAACACACAGATTCACAGTGGGCAAAGGTATTTCTGCTTCAACTCCTACTGCCACTAAAATGCACTGCAAATTAATCTATCTCAGTGATTACAGAATAAGAAAGTTAAAGGGACGAGCACACGTGCCACAGGAAGTTTGAGCTGCACTTCACTATAAGCTGTGAAATTGCTGTTGTGCTGCGTGTGAATTATTGAGAGGTCACAGAGGATAAGGCGGACATTTATGTTTCATTCTGGTTTCCCTGTGTTCAGTGATATCAACAACATTGTTTCCATCTTCAGTAATGCTGCATTTGCTCCTAAGTCTTATTGCAACAATAATACATTTGTTAAATGCACACATTGATCTTTTACTGAGATCGCAGTTCTTCACATTTTCGACATTGAAATACTGAAATGTTATCTGGAGCATGATGAAGCTTTTGGTACAATGTATGGAAATGAAGAATAGGGTGGGTCATATTTGAGCATTTAAGGCATTCTATCTCAGAACAAAAGCAGAACAATACTGTAAGATCAGTGGGTTTTGCCAGGGAGCCTGATACTTGGTGCACCTCCTGCTGCATGAAACAAGGAGAATTGCTCTCTTTCCTCCCGACCAGTTTCATTTTGCCAGGAAAGGTGAACTTCATGTATATTTCATCTATAGACTCTTAATGGAGGAATGTCCCTTACAATGGTTGTTTCTCACTTCTGCACTGAAATTGTTAGCTTAAGGTTTCCCCCCATACAAAGGCAGGGATTCTGTTTTTGAGAGGCACTCGCACAGTTAAAGACTAGATGGTGTTACTGAATGCTTTCTCCTTTGTCATCAAGTGTTCTTCAAACCACAGTGAAATGTGGTCTATGAGATAATTAGCAGCTGTGTTCAAGTATCTCAAGGGAAGATTTGAGCTCTGAATTTTGAGAGGATGTTTGTATATCACGCGTAATTCTGTCTTGTCACAGTCTATATGAGCTTTCTGTGACAAGAACAGAAAAAAAATTAACCAGTGAGTTCAAAATACTTATGCTAGGAACATAACTGTTTTGTTTCAACATCTGTTACATCTTCTCCATTAAATTCACAGACTGCTGTTGAGCAGAGCTTTACAAAGTACAGCTTTCACTGTCAGAATTGCACTACTCCCCAAACAGTATGGAAGGAAACCTGTAGCACTTCACAATAATGTTTGATGTAAGGCACCTCCCTCCCTTTCCAGTTTTCTTCTTGTAAGGGGGTTCCTGCTTGCATGATGATTCCCCATTTCAGTGATGCTACGTTTGCTGACTGGGCAGAGCAGCAGAGGCGTACAGCATGCAGACAAATAGTTTCCCAGTATCACAGCACTTAACAGCAGAACTCATTTGATTATCATCTCTTCTCTGTTTACCCTTTTAAAGCTTTTTCAGTGCGGTCCTAAAAGAATTCAAATGTCATTCTTTTGTGGGGGAGAACATCACATTTTAATACCAATCCTAGCTAGCATTTCCCATCAGTAGCTCTTTCTGAAGGCCTTTCAGAAGTCAATACTGGTGAGGAATCTGACAGTTCAGCAGTAAGATTAGTTCATTCACCCCGAATCACTTCAGCCAGCAGAACAGCAAGGATGGAGCATGAGCCAGAAGTCTTCTAGGCTACTGTCAGATCCAGTTTGCCACCTCATACAAAATCTATTTTATTTTTTGTTCTTGGAGAATTTGCTAGCTCTGCCTACCATTCACATCTTATCTTGGAGCCTCAGAGGTACTGCTTTTCTTTCTGAGATCTTCCAAGAGTTCTCTCCCATCTTCTGACTGAGATGCAGTGAATGAAATCTGCTTTTTTCAGCTTCAACTCAAACCTGTGGCTCATTTAGGCTTTTTCTAGATTTGGTTACATTAAGCCCCCATTTCCCTACTTACTCTGAGCCTTCAAAATAAATTTTTAGATAGGATTATATGGGAATATGCATTAGTAGAGTAAGAGATTTTAAAAATAGCCCAGCTTCTAAATCTCAATTTAACCTCATAATTGTCCCAGTATTTGAGCTTAAAGCATGGCGACGTATCAGCTTAATGCTGATGAAGAACAGCCATGTGTAGCATGTGCTTCATAAATACAAGTTTGTGAAGCGTTCTAAACTGTTTGTTACACGTGGAAGTTCTCATTAAAGCAGGGTCTGTGTGGTTTTTCTCACCCGTGTGTGTGAGCTGCATGCAGTGAATCTTAGACAACTCACAGAAAGAGTTGCTACTGTTTGTTTCTGTCAGTCAACACTTCGTTAATCCTGCCACAGAGTTGGCATCACTCCTGCACAGACAGGCTGGCAGCAAGTCACAGGCCAGAGAGCAACACCAAAAGGGCCACACAGTTCTTATATTTAAGTGTAACACAGAATGCAAGATTAAATAAGAAGAAATTAAGATGTGCCCTAATTTTAATGGTATGATTTTTTTGTTCCATTTCAATGTTACATAAAATTTTGCTCATATTTAAAGATTTTGTGTTGCAATTACTGAATTTAAGTAGCTGTTATGCTATAAGGCCATAAAATAAAAGAAACATTTATTTAAAACTCAAATACAAAAGCAGATGTTTTTACTATTAGTTATTTTTCTAACATTCAAGTGATTCCTAGCCTTCTGTCTCTTGCAGCTGTCTAGCTCAGAGTGTTTGTACTTCTTGCTAGCAATGTCAGAGACCACCTGCAAAATGCAACAGAAGAAAACTGGTAAAAAATCTAAAATATGTACAATAAAGAGGAAATAATTGTAAATGAATTTTAATTTGATAGTGTATATAATGTAATGACTCAGCAGAGCCTCCCAAAAAATACAGTATAAACCAGACAGCCCCAGTAACATTTTCCATATAATTCGGACTCCGTTTCAGTGAAGCATGTGGAACAGCAGCTCAGCTTGCCTTCCAGGTGCTTCTGCAGAAGTTTCAACTCCTTGTGCCACCTCTGTAGGTAACACCCTCCTGTTCACACCCACTGACAACCAGCAGTCACAGACACTGGCTGGCCTCTTGGCCTACACTGTGGCTACGCTGCCTGTTAACAAGTACCTGTTTGTCCCTCTGCACACCTGTAGTCACTCAAGGCTGGTGATAGAAAAACACAAGGTAACTATAAGATACCCATTCATTTTTGGTTAGTATCTTGTTTTGTAAGTTTTCTGTAAGGAGGTGTTTCCTCCCACAAGTGCCCACTTGTATGTTTTTTCTGATCTTTCACTACTATGTGGATTCTCATTTGTTATGTACGAATACTGATTCCTCTGGTATGTCATTAGTTCACAGTGCATTCAATTAATTTAGACATAAATACTGGAGAAACTTAATTAGAACACGAGTGCAGTATTCTTGCTATGAAATTACTTGTTTTTTTCCCCCTAGATATTGAACAAGCCAAAGTCATTGTTTGGTGTTTCAGTGTGTAAAGCCACAGCTGCAGTTTTACGAGCACCCTGTACTGCCTTCAGTAGCCATCTTTTCCCTGTGCCCCTTTTCCCATTGCAGGCTACTGCTGGACCCATACCACGACTTTGTCAGGCTGTTGTGCAGGAAAGGGATCCAAGTTCAAAACACCCATCTTTGGTCAGGTTCTTTTAGTCAAGATCAAGTCCTTGACTGGGTTCACTGCGCAACCCCACGCGCTATTTCACCAGCACAGCTTAGGGAAGGACGTGGGACTGGAGACAAACAATGTGACTTTGAGCTGCATGCATCAGAACTGCAAAGAAATCAAAAACAAAGCCCCCAAACCCAAGACATTAATCAAGCTGTAAGGAACATTTGTTTTACGTTTGTTTTGAAGCAGTTTTGAAATAAAGTTGCAGATCACTCGTGGATGAAATGTGTTTAGTTAGGATAAAAGGCTACAGACAAAGCTAAAAGTGGCTTCTAATCATACAGAATCAACATATACAGAAGTAGTCGATGTGAGTTCTAAATAGGTAATACCCAGTGAATATTTAAATGCTAGATATTTTATACTAAATAATACTAAATAAATATTTTTAAATCTTTCATGTTTGTCATCCTGCTCACCAGGGTACAGCCTACAATCATTTTTTCAGGAGAAAAAGGGTTTCATGGGCAGTGGTGGATTACTAGCTAGTATTCTCTCACAGCACTGTAAAAGTATGCTGAAAATAGCTTTTAGCTAAGATATTCCTCCTAACTTTTTTTGTTCATTAGCTTTACTTGTGTTAATGATGCTGTGGCTGGAAAACCTAAAAAGCAGAAATAGCTGTGGAGCTGTTATCTGTAAAAATAGGTTTGAAGTCTTGCACAGAAGAAAACTACGTTTGTTCAAGCTGTATGGAAGATTTCTTCACCTGGCAACTGGTTTCCCTTAAAATGATAAGGCATTAAAGCCTGAGCTAAAAAAAATCACTTTGGCTCTTCCAGTTCAGGAAATTTCTATGAGACTAGTTTTTTTAACTGAGTGTTTTTACAGGCATGAAGGACTCCCACATATGTAGCAGTCGTGTTCACCACTATGGCTTCAGAACACGCCCTGGGGTTTCTGATGCTGAAAGTAAGCCTGTAGTATTATTATATCCTTAGAAATGGTCGCAGTGATTTCAGCCTCATCTGTTCACTGGCAGCCAAAAGACATCCGGTTGTTTCAGAGGCAGGAGCAGGCTCTATAGCCACACCTGCTGGCTGGCTAGCCGAGCACAGGGCAGGGAGTTCCTAGTAAGCCAGTGAAATGTCAGGAAGGTGTACAGACAGCATCTGTAATGGGAGCAGTGCTGTGTGTTACTGCATGCAGAAACAAGCCCACGTTGGTTTGCAGTCTATGGGAGTCACTCGTTTACGAATGTGTGCATAGTTATGAACTTATATCTGTTATTATGTTCATCATATTTCAAAAGTGCACATGGCTACGGTATAATTTCCATCTAGTGCTGTCCAGTTTCTGTTCTCTGCTTAAATTCTCCTCTTCTCTTCTCTTCTCTTCTCTTCTCTTCTCTTCTCTTCTCTTCT